>NW_027362764.1:26995159-27595159 GCF_046119375.1 Phyllobates terribilis | reverse complement strand
CTGTCCTCATCTACGTCCATAGACATTAATATGGAGGAAAGTATGTGCCCCTCACAACCACCTCCAGGGGCTTCTCTGTCCTCATCTACATCCATAGACATTAATATGGAGGAAAGTATGTGCCCCTCACAACCACCTCCAGGGGCTTCTCTGTCCTCATCTACATCCATAGACATTAATATGGAGAAAAGTATGTGCCCCCCACAACCACCTCCAGGGGCTTCTCTGTCCTCATCTACATCCATAGACATTAATATGGAGGAAAGTATGTGCCCCCCACATCCACCTCCAGGGGCTTCTCTGTCCTCATCTACATCCATAGACATTAATATGGAGGAAAGTATGTGCCCCCCACATCCACCTCCGGGGGCTTCTCTGCCCTCATCTACATCCATAGACATTAATATGGAGAAAAGTATGTGCCCCCCACATCCACCTCCAGGGGCTTCTGTGTCCTCATCTACATCCATAGACATTAATATGGAGAAAAGTATGTGCCCCCCACATCCACCTCCAGGGGCTTCTCTGTCCTCATCTACATCCATAGACATTAATATGGAGAAAGTATGTGCACCCCACATCCACCTCCGGGGGCTTCTCTGCCCTCATCTACATCCATAGACATTAATATGTAGAAAGTATGTGCCCCCCACATCCACCTCCGGGGGCTTCTCTGTCCTCATATACATCCATAGACATTAATATGGAGAAAGTATGTGCCCCCCACATCCACCTCCGGGGGCTTCTCTGTCCTCATCTACATCCATAGACATTAATATGGAGAAAAGTATGTGCCCCCCGCATCCACCTCCAGGGGCTTCTCTGTCCTCATCTACATCCATAGACATTAATATGGAGAAAGTATGTGCCCCCCGCATCCACCTCCAGGGGCTTCTCTGTCCTCATCTACATCCATAGACATTAATATGGAGAAAGTATGTGCCCCCCACATCCACCTCCGGGGGCTTCTCTGTCCTCATCTACATCCATAGACATTAATATGGAGAAAAGTATGTGCCCCCCGCATCCACCTCCAGGGGCTTCTCTGTCCTCATCTACATCCATAGACATTAATATGGAGAAAGTATGTGCCCCCCACATCCACCTCCGGGGGCTTCTCTGCCCTCATCTACATCCATAGACATTAATATGGAGAAAGTATGTGCCCCCCACATCCACCTCCATGGGCTTCTCTGTCCTCATCTACATCCATAGACATTAATATGGAGAAAAGTATGTGCCCCCCACATCCACCTCCAGGGGCTTCTCTGTCCTCATCTACATCCATAGACATTAATATGGAGAAAAGTATGTGCCCCCCACATCCACCTCCGGGGGCTTCTCAGCCCTCAGCTACATCCATAGACATTAATATGGAGAAAAGTATGTGCCCCCCACATCCACCTCCAGGGGCTTCTCTGTCCTCATCTACATCCATAGACATTAATATGGAGGAAAGTATGTGCCCCCCACATCCACCTCCAGGGGCTTCTCTGTCCTCATCTACATCCATAGACATTAATATGGAGGAAAGTATGTGCCCCCCACATCCACCTCCAGGGGCTTCTCTGTCCTCATCTACATCCATAGACATTAATATGGAGGAAAGTATGTGCCCCCCACATCCACCTCTGGGGGCTTCTCTGTCCTCATCTACATCCATAGACATTAATATGGAGGAAAGTATGTGCCCCCCACATCCACCTCCAGGGGCTTCTCTGCCCTCATCTACATCCATAGACATTAATATGGAGAAAAGTATGTGCCCCCCACATCCACCTCCAGGGGCTTCTCTGTCCTCATCTACATCCATAGACATTAATATGGAGGAAAGTATGTGCCCCCCACATCCACCTCCAGGGGCTTCTCTGTCCTCATCTACATCCATAGACATTAATATGGAGGAAAGTATGTGCCCCCCACATCCACCTCCAGGGGCTTCTCTGTCCTCATCTACATCCATAGACATTAATATGGAGGAAAGTATGTGCCCCCCACATCCACCTCTGGGGGCTTCTCTGTCCTCATCTACATCCATAGACATTAATATGGAGAAAGTATGTGCCCCCCACAACAACCTCCAGGGGCTTCTCTGTCCTCATCTACATCCATAGACATTAATATGGAGGAAAGTATGTGCCCCCCACATCCACCTCCAGGGGCTTCTCTGTCCTCATCTACATCCATAGACATTAATATGGAGGAAAGTATGTGCCCCCCACATCCACCTCCGGGGGCTTCTCTGTCCTCATCTACAATCATAGACATTAATATGGAGAAAGTATGTGTCCCCCACATCCACCTCCGGGGGCTTCTCTGTCCTCATCTACATCCATAGACATTAATATGGAGGAAAGTATGTGCCCCCCACATCCACCTCCAGGGGCTTCTCTGTCCTCATCTACATCCATAGACATTAATATGGAGGAAAGTATGTGCCCCCCACATCCACCTCCGGGGGCTTCTCTGTCCTCATCTACATCCATAGACATTAATATGGAGGAAAGTATGTGCCCCCCACATCCACCTCCAGGGGCTTCTCTGTCCTCATCTACATCCATAGACATTAATATGGAGAAAGTATGTGCCCCCCACATCCACCTCCGGGGGCTTCTCTGTCCTCATCTACATCCATAGACATTAATATGGAGGAAAGTATGTGCCCCCCACATCCACCTCCGGGGGCTTCTCTGTCCTCATCTACATCCATAGACATTAATATGGAGAAAAGTATGTGCCCCCCACATCCACCTCCGGGGGCTTCTCTGTCCTCATCTACATCCATAGACATTAATATGGAGAAAGTATGTGCCCCCCACATACACCTCTGGGGGCTTCTCTGTCCTCATCTACATTCATAGACATTAATATGGAGGAAAGTATGTGCCCCCCACATCCACCTCCGGGGGCTTCTCTGTCCTCATCTACATCCATAGACATTAATATGGAGAAAAGTATGTGCCCCCCACATCCACCTCCGGGGCCTTCTCTGTCCTCATCTACATCCATAGACATTAATATGGAGAAAGTATGTGCCCCCCACATACACCTCTGGGGGCTTCTCAGCCCTCAGCTACATCCATAGACATTAATATGGAGAAAGTATGTGCCCCCCACATACACCTCTGGGGGCTTCTCAGCCCTCAGCTACATCCATAGACATTAATATGGAGAAAAGTATGTGCCCCCCACATCCACCTCCAGGGGCTTCTCTGTCCTCATCTACATCCATAGACATTAATATGGAGGAAAGTATGTGCCCCCCACATCCACCTCCAGGGGCTTCTCTGTCCTCATCTACATCCATAGACATTAATATGGAGGAAAGTATGTGCCCCCCACATCCACCTCCGGGGGCTTCTCTGTCCTCATCTACATCCATAGACATTAATATGGAGAAAAGTATGTGCCCCCCACATCCACCTCCGGGGGCTTCTCTGTCCTCATCTACATCCATAGACATTAATATGGAGAAAGTATGTGCCCCCCACATCCACCTCCGGGGCCTTCTCTGTCCTCATCTACATTCATAGACATTAATATGGAGGAAAGTATGTGCCCCCCACATCCACCTCCGGGGGCTTCTCTGTCCTCATCTACATCCATAGACATTAATATGGAGAAAAGTATGTGCCCCCCACATCCACCTCCGGGGCCTTCTCTGTCCTCATCTACATCCATAGACATTAATATGGAGAAAGTATGTGCCCCCCACATACACCTCTGGGGGCTTCTCAGCCCTCAGCTACATCCATAGACATTAATATGGAGAAAGTATGTGCCCCCCACATACACCTCTGGGGGCTTCTCAGCCCTCAGCTACATCCATAGACATTAATATGGAGAAAAGTATGTGCCCCCCACATCCACCTCCAGGGGCTTCTCTGTCCTCATCTACATCCATAGACATTAATATGGAGGAAAGTATGTGCCCCCCACATCCACCTCCAGGGGCTTCTCTGTCCTCATCTACATCCATAGACATTAATATGGAGGAAAGTATGTGCCCCCCACATCCACCTCCAGGGGCTTCTCTGTCCTCATCTACATCCATAGACATTAATATGGAGGAAAGTATGTGCCCCCCACATCCACCTCCAGGGGCTTCTCTGTCCTCATCTACATCCATAGACATTAATATGGAGGAAAGTATGTGCCCCCCACATCCACCTCTGGGGGCTTCTCTGTCCTCATCTACATCCATAGACATTAATATGGAGGAAAGTATGTGCCCCCCACATCCACCTCCAGGGGCTTCTCTGCCCTCATCTACATCCATAGACATTAATATGGAGAAAGTATGTGCCCCCCACAACAACCTCCAGGGGCTTCTCTGTGCTCATCTACATCCATACACATTAATATGGAGGAAAGTATGTGCCCCCCACATCCACCTCCGGGGGCTTCTCTGTTCTCATCTACATCCATAGACATTAATATGCAGAAAAGTATGTGCCCCCCACATCCACCTCCGGGGGCTTCTCTGTCCTCATCTACATCCATAGACATTAATATGGAGAAAAGTATGTGCCCCCCACATCCACCTCCGGGGGCTTCTCTGTCCTCATCTACATCCATAGACATTAATATGGAGGAAAGTATGTGCCCCCCACATCCACCTCCGGGGGCTTCTCTGTCCTCATCTACATCCGTAGACATTAATATGGAGAAAAGTATGTGCCCCCCACATCCACCTCCGGGGGCTTCTCTGTCCTCATCTACATCCATAGACATTAATATGGAGGAAAGTATGTGCCCCCCACATCCACCTCCGGGGGCTTCTCTGTCCTCATCTACATCCATAGACATTAATATGGAGAAAAGTATGTGCCCCCCACATCCACCTCCGGGGGCTTCTCTGTCCTCATCTACATCCATAGACATTAATATGGAGAAAAGTATGTGCCCCCCACATCCACCTCCAGGGGCTTCTCTGTCCTCATCTACATCCATAGACATTAATATGGAGGAAAGTATGTGCCCCCCACATCCACCTCCGGGGGCTTCTCTGTCCTCATCTACATCCGTAGACATTAATATGGAGAAAAGTATGTGCCCCCCACATCCACCTCCGGGGGCTTCTCTGTCCTCATCTACATCCATAGACATTAATATGGAGGAAAGTATGTGCCCCCCACATCCACCTCCGGGGGCTTCTCTGTCCTCATCTACATCCATAGACATTAATATGGAGAAAAGTATGTGCCCCCCACATCCACCTCCGGGGGCTTCTCTGTCCTCATCTACATCCATAGACATTAATATGGAGAAAAGTATGTGCCCCCCACATCCACCTCCAGGGGCTTCTCTGCCCTCATCTACATCCATAGACATTAATATGGAGAAAGTATGTGCCCCCCACATCCACCTCCAGGGGCTTCTCTGTCCTCATCTACATCCATAGACATTAATATGGAGGAAAGTATGTGCCCCCCACATCCACCTCCGGGGGCTTCTCTATCCTCATCTACATCCATAGACATTAATATGGAGAAAAGTATGTGCCCCCCACATCCACCTCCGGGGGCTTCTCTGTCCTCATCTACATCCATAGACATTAATATGGAGGAAAGTATGTGCCCCCCACATCCACCTCCGGGGGCTTCTCTGTCCTCATCTACATCCATAGACATTAATATGGAGAAAAGTATGTGCCCCCCACATCCACCTCCGGGGGCTTCTCTGTCCTCATCTACATCCATAGACATTAATATGGAGAAAAGTATGTGCCCCCCACATCCACCTCCAGGGGCTTCTCTGCCCTCATCTACATCCATAGACATTAATATGGAGAAAAGTATGTGCCCCCCACAACAACCTCCAGGGGCTTCTCTGTCCTCATCTACATCCATAGACATTAATATGGAGGAAAGTATGTGCCCCCCACATCCACCTCCGGGGGCTTCTCTGCCCTCATCTACATCCATAGACATTAATATGGAGAAAAGTATGTGCCCCCCACAACAACCTCCAGGGGCTTCTCTGTCCTCATCTACATCCATAGACATTAATATGGAGGAAAGTATGTGCCCCCCACATCCACCTACGGGGGCTTCTCTGTCCTCATCTACATCCATAGACATTAATATGGAGGAAAGTATGTGCCCCCCACATCCACCTCCGGGGGCTTCTCTGTCCTCATCTACATCCATAGACATTAATATGGAGAAAGTATGTGCCCCCCACATCTACCTCCGGGGGCTTCTCTGTCCTCATCTACATCCATAGACATTAATATGGAGGAAAGTATGTGCCCCCCACATCCACCTCCAGGGGCTTCTCTGTCCTCATCTACATCCATAGACATTAATATGGAGAAAGTATGTGCCCCCCACATCTACCTCCGGGGGCTTCTCTATCCTCATCTACACCCATAGACATTATTATGGAGGAAAGTATGTGCCCCCCACATCCACCTCCAGGGGCTTCTCTGTCCTCATCTACATCCATAGACATTAATATGGGGGAAAGTATGTGCCCCCCACATCCACCTCCAGGGGCTTCTCTGTCCTCATCTACATCCATAGACATTAATATGGAGGAAAGTATGTGCCCCCCACATCCACCTCCGGGGGCTTCTCTGTCCTCATCTACATTCATAGACATTAATATGGAGAAAAGTATGTGCCCCCCACATCCACCTCCGGGGGCTTCTCTGTTCTCATCTACATCCATAGACATTAATATGGAGGAAAGTATGTGCCCCCCACATCCACCTCCAGGGGCTTCTCTGCCCTCATCTACATCCATAGACATTAATATGGAGAAAGTATGTGCCCCCCACATCCACCTCCGGGGGCTTCTCTGTCCTCATCTACATTCATAGACATTAATATGGAGAAAAGTATGTGCCCCCCACATCCACCTCCGGGGGCTTCTCTGTTCTCATCTACATCCAGAGACATTAATATGGAGGAAAGTATGTGCCCCCCACATCCACCTACGGGGGCTTCTCTGTTCTCATCTACATCCATAGACATTAATATGGAGGAAAGTATGTGCCCCCCACATCCACCTCCAGGGGCTTCTCTGTCCTCATCTACATCCATAGACATTAATATGGAGGAAAGTATGTGCCCCCCACATCCACCTCCGGGGGCTTCTCTGTCCTCATCTACATCCATAGACATTAATATGGAGAAAAGTATGTGACCCCCCCACATCCACCTCCAGGGGCTTCTCTGTCCTCATCTACATCCATAGACATTAATATGGAGAAAAGTATGTGACCCCCCCACATCCACCTCCAGGGGCTTCTCTGTCCTCATCTACATCCATAGACATAAATATGGAGAAAAGTATGTGCCCCCCACATCCACCTCCGGGGGCTTCTCTGTCCTCATCTACATCCATAGACATTAATATGGAGAAAAGTATGTGCCCCCCACATCCACCTCCAGGGGCTTCTCTGTCCTCATCTACATCCATAGACATTAATATGGAGAAAGTATGTGCCCCCCACATACACCTCTGGGGGCTTCTCAGCCCTCAGCTACATCCATAGACATTAATATGGAGAAAAGTATGTGCCCCCCACATCCACCTCCAGGGGCTTCTCTGTCCTCATCTACATCCATAGACATTAATATGGAGAAAAGTATGTGCCCCCCACATCCACCTCCGGGGGCTTCTCTGTCCTCATCTACATCCATAGACATTAATATGGAGAAAAGTATGTGACCCCCCCACATCCACCTCCAGGGGCTTCTCTGTCCTCATCTACATCCATAGACATTAATATGGAGAAAGTATGTGCCCCCCACATCCACCTCCGGGGGATTCTCTATCCTCATCTACATCCATAGACATTAATATGGAGAAAGTATGTGCCCCCCACATACACCTCTGGGGGCTTCTCAGCCCTCAGCTACATCCATAGACATTAATATGGAGAAAAGTATGTGCCCCCCACAACAACCTCCAGGGGCTTCTCTGTCCTCATCTACATCCATAGACATTAATATGGAGTAAAGTATGTGCCCCCCACATCCACCTCCGGGGGCTTCTCTGTTCTCATCTACATCCATAGACATTAATATGGAGGAAAGTATGTGCCCCCCACATCCACCTCCAGGGGCTTCTCTGTCCTCATCTTCATCCATAGACATTAATATGGAGGAAAGTATGTGCCCCCCACATCCACCTCCAGGGGCTTCTCTGTCCTCACCTACATCCATAGATATTAATATGGAGAAAGTATGTGCCCCCCACATACACCTCTGGGGGCTTCTCAGCCCTCAGCTACATCCATAGACATTAATATGGAGAAAAGTATGTGCCCCCCACATCCACCTCCAGGGGCTTCTCTGTCCTCATCTACATCCATAGACATTAATATGGAGGAAAGTATGTGCCCCCCACATCCACCTACGGGGGCTTCTCTGTTCTCATCTACATCCATAGACATTAATATGGAGGAAAGTATGTGCCCCCCACATCCACCTCCAGGGGCTTCTCTGTCCTCATCTTCATCCATAGACATTAATATGGAGGAAAGTATGTGCCCCCCACATCCACCTCTGGGGGCTTCTCTGTCCTCATCTACATCCATAGACATTAATATGGAGAAAGTATGTGCCCCCCACATACACCTCTGGGGGCTTCTCAGCCCTCAGCTACATCCATAGACATTAATATGGAGAAAAGTATGTGCCCCCCACATCCACCTCCAGGGGCTTCTCTGTCCTCATCTACATCCATAGACATTAATATGGAGAAAAGTATGTGCCCCCCCACATCCACCTCCGGGGGCTTCTCTGTCCTCATCTACATCCATAGACATTAATATGGAGAAAAGTATGTGCCCCCCACATCCACCTCCAGGGGCTTCTCTGTCCTCATCTACATCCATAGACATTAATATGGAGAAAAGTATGTGCCCCCCACATCCACCTCCAGGGGCTTCTCTGTCCTCATCTACATCCATAGACATTAATATGGAGAAAAGTATGTGCCCCCCACATCCACCTCCAGGGGCTTCTCTGTCCTCATCTACATCCATAGACATTAATATGGAGGAAAGTATGTGCCCCCCACATCCACCTCCGGGGGCTTCTCTGTTCTCATCTACATCCATAGACATTAATATGGAGGAAAGTATGTGCCCCCCACATCCACCTACGGGGGCTTCTCTGTTCTCATCTACATCCATAGACATTAATATGGAGGAAAGTATGTGCCCCCCACATCCACCTCTGGGGGCTTCTCTGTCCTCATCTACATCCATAGACATTAATATGGAGAAAAGTATGTGCCCCCCACATCCACCTCCGGGGGCTTCTCTGTCCTCATCTACATCAATAGACATTAATATGGAGAAAGTATGTGCCCCCCGCATCCACCTCCAGGGGCTTCTCTGTCCTCATCTACATCCATAGACATTAATATGGAGAAAGTATGTGCCCCCCACATACACCTCTGGGGGCTTCTCAGCCCTCAGCTACATCCATAGACATTAATATGGAGAAAAGTATGTGCACCCCACAACAACCTCCAGGGGCTTCTCTGTCCTCATCTACATCCATAGACATTAATATGGAGGAAAGTATGTGCCCCCCACATCCACCTCCGGGGGCTTCTCTGCCCTCATCTACATCCATACACATTAATATGGAGAAAGTATGTGCCCCCCACATACACCTCTGGGGGCTTCTCAGCCTTCAGCTACATCCATAGACAATAATATGGAGAAAGTATGTGCCCCCCACATCCACCTCCGGGGGCTTCTCTGTCCTAATCTACATCCATAGATATTAATATGGAGGAAAGTATGTGCCCCCCACATCCACCTCCGGGGGCTTCACTGTCCTCATCTACATCCATAGACATTAATATGGAGAAAAGTATGTGCCCCCCACATCCACCTCCAGGGGCTTCTCTGTCCTCATCTACATCCATAGACATTAATATGGAGAAAAGTATGTGCCCCCCACAACAACCTCCAGGGGCTTCTCTGTCCTCATCTACATCCATAGACATTAATATGGAGGAAAGTATGTGCCCCCCACATCCACCTCCGGGGGCTTCTCTGCCCTCATCTACATCCATAGACATTAATATGGAGAAAGTATGTGCCCCCCACATACACCTCTGGGGGCTTCTCAGCCTTCAGCTACATCCATAGACAATAATATGGAGAAAGTATGTGCCCCCCACATCCACCTCCGGGAGCTTCTCTGTCCTAATCTACATCCATAGATATTAATATGGAGGAAAGTATGTGCCCCCCACATCCACCTCCGGGGGCTTCACTGTCCTCATCTACATCCATAGACATTAATATGGAGAAAAGTATGTGCCCCCCACATCCACCTCCGGGGACTTCACTGTCCTCATCTACATCCATAGACATTAATATGGAGAAAAGTATGTGCCCCCCACATCCACCTCCGGGGGCTTCTCTGTCCTCATCTACATCCATAGACAATAATATGGAGAAAGTATGTGCCCCCCACATCCACCTCCAGGGGCTTCTCTGTCCTCATCTACATCCATAGACAATAATATGGAGGAAAGTATGTGCCCCCCACATCCACCTCCGGGGGCTTCACTGTCCTCATCTACATCCATAGACAATAATATGGAGAAAGTATGTGCCCCCCACATCCACCTCCAGGGGCTTCTCTGTCCTCATCTACATCCATAGACATTAATATGGAGGAAAGTATGTGCCCCCCACATCCACCTCCAGGGGCTTCTCTGTCCTCATCTACATCCATAGACATTAATATGGAGGAAAGTATGTGCCCCCCACATCCACCTCCGGGGGCTTCTCTGTCCTCATCTACATCCATAGATATTAATATGGAGTAAAGTATGTGCCCCCCACATCCACCTCCGGGGGCTTCTCTGTCCTCATCTACATCCATAGACATTAATATGGAGAAAAGTATGTGCCCCCCACATCCACCTCCAGGGGCTTCTCTGTCCTCATCTACATCCATAGATATTAATATGGAGAAAAGTATGTGACCCCCACATCCACCTCCAGGGGCTTCTCTGTCCTCATCTACATCCATAGACATTAATATGGAGAAAAGTATGTGCCCCCCCACATCCACCTCCGGGGGCTTCTCTGTCCTCATCTACATCCATAGACATTAATATGGAGAAAAGTATGTGCCCCCCACATCCACCTCCGGGGGCTTCTCTGTCCTCATCTACATCCATAGACATTAATATGGAGAAAAGTATGTGCCCCCCACATCCACCTCCGGGGGCTTCTCTGTCCTCATCTACATCCATAGACATTAATATGGAGAAAAGTATGTGCCCCCCACATCCACCTCCAGGGGCTTCTCTGTCCTCATCTACATCCATAGACATTAATATGGAGGAAAGTATGTGCCCCCCACATCCACCTCCAGGGGCTTCTCTGTCCTCATCTACATCCATAGACATTAATATTGAGAAAAGTATGTGCCCCCCACATCCACCTCCGGGGGCTTCTCTGTCCTCATCTTCATCCATAGACATTAATATGGAGAAAAGTATGTGCCCCCCACATCTACCTCCGGGGGCTTCTCTGTCCTCATCTACATCCATAGACATTAATATGGAGGAAAGTATGTGCCCCCCACATCCACCTCCGGGGGCTTCTCTGTCCTCATCTACATCCATAGACATTAATATGGAGAAAAGTATGTGCCCCCCACATCCACCTCCGGGGGCTTCTCTGTCCTCATCTACATCCATAGACATTAATATGGAGAAAAGTATGTGCCCCCCACATCCACCTCCGGGGGCTTCTCTGTCCTCATCTACATCCATAGACATTAATATGGAGGAAAGTATGTGCCCCCCACATCCACCTCCGGGGGCTTCTGCGTCCTCATCTACATCCATAGACATTAACATGGAGAAAAGTATGTGCCCCCCACATCCACCTCCGGGGGCTTCTCTGTCCTCATCTACATCCATAGACATTAACATGGAGAAAAGTATGTGCCCCCCACATCCACCTCCGGGGGCTTCTCTGTCCTCATCTACGTCCATAGACATTAATATGGAGAAAAGTATGTGCCCCCCACATCCACCTCCGGGGGCTTCTCTGTCCTCATCTACATCCATAGACATTAAGATGGAGAAAAGTATGTGCCCCCCACATCCACCTCCGGGGGCTTCTCTGTCCTCATCTACATCCATAGACATTAATATGGAGAAAAGTATGTGCCCCCCACATCCACCTCCAGGGGCTTCTCTGTCCTCATCTACATCCATAGACATTAATATGGAGGAAAGTATGTGCCCCCCACATCCACCTCCAGGGGCTTCTCTGTCCTCATCTACATCCATAGACATTAATATGGAGGAAAGTATGTGCCCCCCACATCCACCTCCGGGGGCTTCTCTGTCCTCATCTACATCCATAGACATTAATATGGAGAAAAGTATGTGCCCCCCACATCCACCTCCAGGGGCTTCTCTGTCCTCATCTACATCCATAGACATTAATATGGAGGAAAGTATGTGCCCCCCACATCCACCTCCGGGGGCTTCTCTGTTCTCATCTACATCCATAGACATTAATATGGAGGAAAGTATGTGCCCCCCACATCCACCTACGGGGGCTTCTCTGTTCTCATCTACATCCATAGACATTAATATGGAGGAAAGTATGTGCCCCCCACATCCACCTCTGGGGGCTTCTCTGTCCTCATCTACATCCATAGACATTAATATGGAGAAAAGTATGTGCCCCCCACATCCACCTCCGGGGGCTTCTCTGTCCTCATCTACATCCATAGACATTAATATGGAGAAAGTATGTGCCCCCCGCATCCACCTCCAGGGGCTTCTCTGTCCTCATCTACATCCATAGACATTAATATGGAGAAAGTATGTGCCCCCCACATACACCTCTGGGGGCTTCTCAGCCCTCAGCTACATCCATAGACATTAATATGGAGAAAAGTATGTGCCCCCCACAACAACCTCCAGGGGCTTCTCTGTCCTCATCTACATCCATAGACATTAATATGGAGGAAAGTATGTGCCCCCCACATCCACCTCCGGGGGCTTCTCTGCCCTCATCTACATCCATAGACATTAATATGGAGAAAGTATGTGCCCCCCACATACACCTCTGGGGGCTTCTCAGCCTTCAGCTACATCCATAGACAATAATATGGAGAAAGTATGTGCCCCCCACATCCACCTCCGGGGGCTTCTCTGTCCTAATCTACATCCATAGATATTAATATGGAGGAAAGTATGTGCCCCCCACATCCACCTCCAGGGACTTCACTGTCCTCATCTACATCCATAGACATTAATATGGAGAAAAGTATGTGCCCCCCACATCCACCTCCAGGGGCTTCTCTGTCCTCATCTACATCCATAGACAATAATATGGAGAAAGTATGTGCCCCCCACATCCACCTCCGGGGGCTTCTCTGTCCTCATCTACATCCATAGACAATAATATGGAGAAAGTATGTGCCCCCCACATCCACCTCCAGGGGCTTCTCTGTCCTCATCTACATCCATAGACAATAATATGGAGAAAGTATGTGCCCCCCACATCCACCTCCGGGGGCTTCTCTGTCCTCATCTACATCCATAGACAATAATATGGAGAAAGTATGTGCCCCCCACATCCACCTCCGGGGGCTTCTCTGTCCTCATCTACATCCATAGACAATAATATGGAGGAAAGTATGTGCCCCCCACATCCACCTCCGGGGGCTTCACTGTCCTCATCTACATCCATAGACAATAATATGGAGAAAGTATGTGCCCCCCACATCCACCTCCAGGGGCTTCTCTGTCCTCATCTACATCCATAGACATTAATATGGAGGAAAGTATGTGCCCCCCACATCCACCTCCAGGGGCTTCTCTGTCCTCATCTACATCCATAGACATTAATATGGAGGAAAGTATGTGCCCCCCACATCCACCTCCGGGGGCTTCTCTGTCCTCATCTACATCCATAGATATTAATATGGAGAAAAGTATGTGCCCCCCACATCCACCTCCAGGGGCTTCTCTGTCCTCATCTACATCCATAGATATTAATATGGAGAAAAGTATGTGCCCCCCACATCCACCTCCGGGGGCTTCTCTGTCCTCATCTACATCCATAGACATTAATATGGAGAAAAGTATGTGCCCCCCACATCCACCTCCAGGGGCTTCTCTGTCCTCATCTACATCCATAGACATTAATATGGAGGAAAGTATGTGCCCCCCCACATCCACCTCCAGGGGCTTCTCTGTCCTCATCTACATCCATAGACATTAATATGGAGAAAAGTATGTGCCCCCCCACATCCACCTCCGGGGGCTTCTCTGTCCTCATCTACATCCATAGACATTAATATGGAGAAAAGTATGTGCCCCCCACATCCACCTCCGGGGGCTTCTCTGTCCTCATCTACATCCATAGACATTAATATGGAGAAAAGTATGTGCCCCCCCACATCCACCTCCGGGGGCTTCTCTGTCCTCATCTACATCCATAGACATTAATATGGAGAAAAGTATGTGCCCCCCACATCCACCTCCGGTGGCTTCTCTGTCCTCATCTACATCCATAGACATTAATATGGAGAAAAGTATGTGCCCCCCACATCCACCTCCAGGGGCTTCTCTGTCCTCATCTACATCCATAGACATTAATATGGAGGAAAGTATGTGCCCCCCACATCCACCTCCAGGGGCTTCTCTGTCCTCATCTACATCCATAGACATTAATATTGAGAAAAGTATGTGCCCCCCACATCCACCTCCGGGGGCTTCTCTGTCCTCATCTTCATCCATAGACATTAATATGGAGAAAAGTATGTGCCCCCCACATCTACCTCCGGGGGCTTCTCTGTCCTCATCTACATCCATAGACATTAATATGGAGGAAAGTATGTGCCCCCCACATCCACCTCCGGGGGCTTCTCTGTCCTCATCTACATCCATAGACATTAATATGGAGAAAAGTATGTGCCCCCCACATCCACCTCCGGGGGCTTCTCTGTCCTCATCTACATCCATAGACATTAATATGGAGAAAAGTATGTGCCCCCCACATCCACCTCCGGGGGCTTCTGCGTCCTCATCTACATCCATAGACATTAACATGGAGAAAAGTATGTGCCCCCCACATCCACCTCCGGGGGCTTCTCTGTCCTCATCTACATCCATAGACATTAACATGGAGAAAAGTATGTGCCCCCCACATCCACCTCCGGGGGCTTCTCTGTCCTCATCTACATCCATAGACATTAATATGGAGAAAAGTATGTGCCCCCCACATCCACCTCCGGGGGCTTCTCTGTCCTCATCTACATCCATAGACATTAAGATGGAGAAAAGTATGTGCCCCCCACATCCACCTCCGGGGGCTTCTCTGTCCTCATCTACATCCATAGACATTAATATGGAGGAAAGTATGTGCCCCCCACATCCACCTCCGGGGGCTTCTCTGTCCTCATCTACATCCATAGACATTAATATGGAGGAAAGTATGTGCCCCCCACATCCACCTCCAGGGGCTTCTCTGTCCTCATCTACATCCATAGATATTAATATGGAGAAAAGTATGTGCCCCCCACATCCAACTCCAGGGGCTTCTCTGTTCTCATCTACATCCATAGACATTAATATGGAGAAAAGTATGTGCCCCCCACATCCACCTCCAGGGGCTTCTCTGTCCTCATCTACATCCATAGACATTAATATGGAGAAAAGTATGTGCCCCCCACATCCACCTCCAGGGGCTTCTCTGTCCTCATCTACATCCATAGACAATAATATGGAGAAAGTATGTGCCCCCCACATCCACCTCCGGGGGCTTCTCTGTCCTCATCTACATCCATAGACATTAATATGGAGAAAAGTATGTGCCCCCCACATCCACCTCCGGGGGCTTCTCTGTCCTCATCTTCATCCATAGACATTAATATGGAGAAAAGTATGTGCCCCCCACATCCACCTCCGGGGGCTTCTCTGTCCTCATCTACATCCATAGACATTAATATGGAGAAAAGTATGTGCCCCCCACATCCACCTCCAGGGGCTTCTCTGTCCTCATCTACATCCATAGACATTAATATGGAGAAAAGTATGTGCCCCCCACATCCACCTCCGGGGGCTTCTCTGTCCTCATCTACATCCATAGACATTAATATTGAGATAAGTATGTGCCCCCCCACATCCACCTCCGGGGGCTTCTCTGTCCTCATCTTCATCCATAGACATTAATATGGAGAAAAGTATGTGCCCCCCACATCTACCTCCGGGGGCTTCTCTGTCCTCATCTACATCCATAGACATTAATATGGAGGAAAGTATGTGCCCCCCACATCCACCTCCGGGGGCTTCTCTGTCCTCATCTACATCCATAGACATTAATATGGAGAAAAGTATGTGCCCCCCACATCCACCTCCGGGGGCTTCTCTGTCCTCATCTACATCCATAGACATTAATATGGAGAAAAGTATGTGCCCCCCACATACACCTCCGGGGGCTTCTCTGTCCTCATCTACATCCATAGACATTAATATGGAGGAAAGTATGTGCCCCCCACATCCACCTCCGGGGGCTTCTGCGTCCTCATCTACATCCATAGACATTAACATGGAGAAAAGTATGTGCCCCCCACATCCACCTCCGGGGGCTTCTCTGTCCTCATCTACATCCATAGACATTAACATGGAGAAAAGTATGTGCCCCCCACATCCACCTCCGGGGGCTTCTCTGTCCTCATCTACATCCATAGACATTAATATGGAGAAAAGTATGTGCCCCCCACATCCACCTCCGGGGGCTTCTCTGTCCTCATCTACATCCATAGACATTAAGATGGAGAAAAGTATGTGCCCCCCACATCCACCTCCGGGGGCTTCTCTGTCCTCATCTACATCCATAGACATTAATATGGAGAAAGGTATGTGCCCCCCACATCCACCTCCAGGGGCTTCTCTGTCCTCATCTACATCCATAGACATTAATATGGAGGAAAGTATGTGCCCCCCACATCCACCTCCGGGGGCTTCTCTGTCCTCATCTACATCCATAGACATTAATATGGAGGAAAGTATGTGCCCCCCACATCCACCTCCAGGGGCTTCTCTGTCCTCATCTACATCCATAGATATTAATATGGAGAAAAGTATGTGCCCCCCACATCCACCTCCGGGGGCTTCTCTGTCCTCATCTACATCCATAGACATTAATATGGAGGAAAGTATGTGCCCCCCACATCCACCTCCGGGGGCTTCTCTGTCCTCATCTACATCCATAGATATTAATATGGAGAAAAGTATGTGCCCCCCACATCCACCTCCAGGGGCTTCTCTGTCCTCATCTACATCCATAGACATTAATATGGAGAAAAGTATGTGCCCCCCACATCCACCTCCGGAGGCTTCTCTGTCCTCATCTACATCCATAGACATTAATATGGAGGAAAGTATGTGCCCCCCACATCCACCTCCAGGGGCTTCTCTGTCCTCATCTACATCCATAGACATTAATATGGAGGAAAGTATGTGCCCCCCACATCCACCTCCAGGGGCTTCTCTGTCCTCATCTACATCCATAGACATTAATATGGAGAAAAGTATGTGCCCCCCACATCCACCTCCAGGGGCTTCTCTGTCCTCATCTACATCCATAGACATTAATATTGAGAAAAGTATGTGCCCCCCACATACACCTCCGGAGGCTTCTCTGTCCTCATCTACATCCATAGACATTAATATGGAGGAAAGTATGTGCCCCCCACATCCACCTCCAGGGGCTTCTCTGTCCTCATCTACATCCATAGACATTAATATGGAGGAAAGTATGTGCCCCCCACATCCACCTCCAGGGGCTTCTCTGTCCTCATCTACATCCATAGACATTAATATGGAGGAAAGTATGTGCCCCCCACATCCACCTCCGGGGGCTTCTCTGTCCTCATCTACATCCATAGACATTAATATGGAGAAAAGTATGTGCCCCCCACATCCACCTCCGGGGGCTTCTCTGTCCTCATTTACATCCATAGACATTAATATGGAGGAAAGTATGTGCCCCCCACATCCACCTCCAGGGGCTTCTCTGTCCTCATCTACATCCATAGACATTAATATGGAGGAAAGTATGTGCCCCCCACATCCACCTCCAGGGGCTTCTCTGTCCTCATCTACATCCATAGACATTAATATGGAGAAAAGTATGTGCCCCCCACATCCACCTCCGGGGGCTTCTCTGTCCTCATTTACATTCATAGACATTAATATGGAGGAAAGTATGTGCCCCCCACATCCACCTCTGGGGGCTTCTCTGTCCTCATCTACATCCATAGACATTAATATGGAGGAAAGTATGTGCCCCCCACATCCACCTCCGGGGGCTTCTCTGTTCTCATCTACATCCATAGACATAAATATGGAGGAAAGTATGTGCCCCCCACATCCACCTACGGGGGCTTCTCTGTTCTCATCTACATCCATAGACATTAATATGGAGGAAAGTATGTGCCCCCCGCATCCACCTCCAGGGGCTTCTCTGTCCTCATTTACATTCATAGACATTAATATGGAGGAAAGTATGTGCCCCCCACATCCACCTCCGGGGGCTTCTCTGTCCTCATCTACATCCATAGAAATTAATATGGAGGAAAGTATGTGCCCCCCACATCCACCTCCGGGGGCTTCTCTGTTCTCATCTACATCCATAGACATAAATATGGAGGAAAGTATGTGCCCCCCACATCCACCTCTGGGGGCTTCTCTGTCCTCATCTACATCCATAGACATTAATATGGAGAAAGTATGTGCCCCCCACATCCACCTCCGGGGGCTTCTCTGTCCTCATCTACATCCATAGACATTAATATGGAGGAAAGTATGTGCCCCCCACATCCACCTCCGGGGGCTTCTCTGTCCTCATCTACATCCATAGACATTAATATGGAGGAAAGTATGTGCCCCCCACATCCACCTCCAGGGGCTTCTCAGCCCTCAGCTACATCCATAGACATTAATATGGAGGAAAGTATGTGCCCCCCACATCCACCTACGGGGGCTTCTCTGTTCTCATCTACATCCATAGACATTAATATGGAGGAAAGTATGTGCCCCCCGCATCCACCTCCAGGGGCTTCTCTGTCCTCATTTACATCCATAGACATTAATATGGAGGAAAGTATGTGCCCCCCACATCCACCTCCGGGGGCTTCTCTGTCCTCATCTACATCCATAGACATTAATATGGAGGAAAGTATGTGCCCCCCACATCCACCTCCGGGGGCTTCTCTGTCCTCATCTACATCCATAGACATTAATATGGAGGAAAGTATGTGCCCCCCACATCCACCTCCAGGGGCTTCTCTGTTCTCATCTACATCCATAGACATAAATATGGAGGAAAGTATGTGCCCCCCACATCCACCTCTGGGGGCTTCTCTGTCCTCATCTACATCCATAGACATTAATATGGAGAAAAGTATGTGCCCCCCACATCCACCTCCGGGGGCTTCTCTGTCCTCATCTACATCCATAGACATTAATATGGAGGAAAGTATGTGCCCCCCACATCCACCTCTGGGGGCTTCTCTGTCCTCATCTACATCCATAGACATTAATATGGAGAAAAGTATGTGCCCCCCACATCCACCTCCGGGGGCTTCTCTGTCCTCATCTACATCCATAGACATTAATATGGAGAAAGTATGTGCCCCCCGCATCCACCTCCAGGGGCTTCTCTGTCCTCATCTACATCCATAGACATTAATATGGAGAAAGTATGTGCCCCCCACATCCACCTCCAGGGGCTTCTCTGTCCTCATCTACATCCATAGACATTAATATGGAGAAAGTATGTGCCCCCCACATACACCTCTGGGGGCTTCTCAGCCCTCAGCTACATCCATAGACATTAATATGGAGAAAAGTATGTGCCCCCCCACATCCACCTCCGGGGGCTTCTCTGTCCTCATCTACATCCATAGACATTAATATGGAGGAAAGTATGTGCCCCCCACATCCACCTCCGGGGGCTTCTCTGTCCTCATCTACATCCATAGACATTAATATGGAGGAAAGTATGTGCCCCCCACATCCACCTCCAGGGGCTTCTCTGTCCTCATCTACATCCATAGACATTAATATGGAGAAAGTATGTGCCCCCCCACATCCACCTCCAGGGGCTTCTCTGTCCTCATCTACATCCATAGATATTAATATGGAGAAAAGTATGTGCCCCCCACATCCACCTCCAGGGGCTTCTCTGTCCTCATCTACATCCATAGACATTAATATGGAGGAAAGTATGTGCCCCCCACATCCACCTCTGGGGGCTTCTCTGTCCTCATCTACATCCATAGACATTAATATGGAGAAAGTATGTGCCCCCCGCATCCACCTCCAGGGGCTTCTCTGTCCTCATCTACATCCATAGACATTAATATGGAGAAAAGTATGTGCCCCCCACAACAACCTCCAGGGGCTTCTCTGTCCTCATCTACATCCATAGACATTAATATGGAGGAAAATATGTGCCCCCCACATCCACCTCCGGGGGCTTCTCTGTCCTCATCTACATCCATAGACATTAATATGGAGAAAGTATGTGCCCCCCACATCCACCTCCAGGGGCTTCTCTGTCCTCATCTACATCCATAGACATTAATATGGAGGAAAATATGTGCCCCCCACATCCACCTCCGGGGGCTTCTCTGTCCTCATCTACATCCATAGACATTAATATGGAGAAAGTATGTGCCCCCCACATCCACCTCCGGGGGCTTCTCTGTCCTCATTACATCCATAGACATTAATATGGAGAAAAGTATGTGCCCCCCACATCCACCTCCAGGGGCTTCTCTGTCCTCATCTACATCCATAGACATTAATATGGAGGAAAGTATGTGCCCCCCACATCCACCTCCGGGGGCTTCTCTGTCCTCATCTACATCCATAGACATTAATATGGAGGAAAGTATGTGCCCCCCACATCCACCTCCAGGGGCTTCACTGTCCTCATCTACATCCATAGACAATAATATGGAGAAAAGTATGTGCCCCCCACATCCACCTCCGGGGGCTTCTCTGTCCTCATTACATCCATAGACATTAATATGGAGAAAAGTATGTGCCCCCCACATCCACCTCCAGGGGCTTCTCTGTCCTCATCTACATCCATAGACATTAATATGGAGGAAAGTATGTGCCCCCCACATCCACCTCCGGGGGCTTCTCTGTCCTCATCTACATCCATAGACATTAATATGGAGGAAAGTATGTGCCCCCCACATCCACCTCCGGGGGCTTCTCTGTCCTCATCTACATCCATAGACATTAATATGGAGAAAAGTATGTGCCCCCCACATGCACCTCCGGGGGCTTTTCTGTCCTCATCTACATCCATAGACATTGATATGAAGGAAAGTATGTGCCCCCCACATCCACCTCCGGGGGCTTCTCTGTCCTCATCTACATCCATAGACATTAATATGGAGAAAAGTATGTGCCCCCCACATCCACCTCCAGGGGCTTCTCTGTCCTCATCTACATCCATAGACATTAATATGGAGAAAAGTATGTGCCCCCCACATCCACCTCCGGGGGCTTCTCTGTCCTCATCTACATCCATAGACATTAATATGGAGAAAAGTATGTGCCCCCCACATCCACCTCCGGGGGCTTCTCTGTCCTCATCTACATCCATAGACATTAATATGGAGGAAAGTATGTGCCCCCCACATCCACCTCCAGGGGCTTCACTGTCCTCATCTACATCCATAGACAATAATATGGAGAAAAGTATGTGCCCCCCACATCCACCTCCAGGGGCTTCTCTGTCCTCATCTACATCCATAGACATTAATATGGAGAAAAGTATGTGCCCCCCACATCCACCTCCGGGGGCTTCTCTGTCCTCATCTACATCCATAGACATTAATATGGAGGAAAGTATGTGCCCCCCACATGCACCTCCGGGGGCTTCTCTGTCCTCATCTACATCCATAGACATTAATATGGAGAAAGTATGTGCCCCCCACATCCACCTCCAGGGGCTTCTCTGTCCTCATCTACATCCATAGACATTAATATGGAGAAAGTATGTGCCCCCCACATCCACCTCCGGGGGCTTCTCTGTCCTCATCTACATCCATAGACATTAATATGGAGGAAAGTATGTGCCCCCCACATGCACCTCCGGGGGCTTCTCTGTCCTCATCTACATCCATAGACATTAATATGGAGAAAAGTATGTGCCCCCTACATCCACCTCCAGGGGCTTCTCTGTCCTCATCTACATCCATAGACATTAATATGAAGAAAAGTATGTGCCCCCCACATCCACCTCCGGGGGCTTCTCTGTCCTCATCTACATCCATAGATATTAATATGGAGAAAAGTATGTGCCCCCCACATCCACCTCCAGGGGCTTCTCTGTCCTCATCTACATCCATAGACATTAATATGAAGAAAAGTATGTGCCCCCCACATCCACCTCCGGGGGCTTCTCTGTCCTCATCTACATCCATAGATATTAATATGGAGAAAAGTATGTGCCCCCCACATCCACCTCCAGGGGCTTCTCTGTCCTCATCTACATCCATAGACATTAATATGGAGAAAAGTATGTGCCCCCCACATCCACCTCCAGGGGCTTCTCTGTCCTCATCTACATCCATAGACATTAATATGGAGAAAAGTATGTGCCCCCCACATCCACCTCCGGGGGCTTCTCTGTCCTCATCTACATACATAGATATTAATATGGAGAAAAGTATGTGCCCCCCACATCCACCTCCAGGGGCTTCTCTGTCCTCATCTACATCCATAGACATTAATATGGAGGAAAGTATGTGCCCCCCACATGCACCTCCGGGGGCTTCTCTGTCCTCATCTACATCCATAGACATTAATATGGAGAAAAGTATGTGCCCCCTACATCCACCTCCGGGGGCTTCTCTGTCCTCATCTACATCCATAGACATTAATATGGAGAAAAGTATGTGCCCCCCACATCCACCTCCAGGGGCTTCTCTGTCCTCATCTACATCCATAGACATTAATATGGAGAAAAGTATGTGCCCCCCACATCCACCTCCAGGGGCTTCTCTGTCCTCATCTACATCCATAGACATTAATATGGAGAAAAGTATGTGCCCCCCACATCCACCTCCGGGGGCTTCTCTGTCCTCATCTACATCCATAGACATTAATATGGAGAAAAGTAGGTGCCCCCTACATCCACCTCCGGGGGCTTCTCTGTCCTCATCTACATCCATAGACATTAAAATGGAGAAAGTATGTGCCCCCCACATCCACCTCCGGGGGCTTCTCTGTCCTCATCTACATCCATAGACATTAATATGGAGGAAAGTATGTGCCCCCCACATCCACCTCCAGGGGCTTCTCTGTCCTCATCTACATCCATAGACATTAATATGGAGGAAAGTATGTGCCCCCCTACATACACCTCCGGGGGCTTCTCTGTCCTCATCTACATCCATAGACATTAATATGGAGAAAAGTATGTGCCCCCTACATCCACCTCCGGGGGCTTCTCTGTCGTCATCTACATCCATAGACATTAATATGGAGAAAGTATGTGCCCCCCACATCCACCTCCGGGGGCTTCGATGTCCTCATCTACATCCATAGACATTAATATGGAGAAAGTATGTGCCCCCCACATCCACCTCCGGGGGCTTCTCTGTCCTCATCTACATCCATAGACATTAATATGGAGGAAAGTATGTGCCCCCTACATCCACCTCCGGGGGCTTCTCTGTCCTCATCTACATCCATAGACATTAATATGGAGAAAGTATGTGCCCCCCACATCCACCTCCGGGGGCTTCTCTGTCCTCATCTACATCCATAGACATTAATATGGAGGAAAGTATGTGCCCCCCACATGCACCTCCGGGGGCTTCTCTGTCCTCATCTACATCCATAGACATTAATATGGAGAAAAGTATGTGCCCCCCACATCCACCTCCAGGGGCTTCTCTGTCCTCATCTACATCCATAGACATTAATATGGAGAAAAGTATGTGCCCCCCACATACACCTCCGGGGGCTTCTCTGTCCTCATCTACATCCATAGACATTAATATGGAGAAAAGTATGTGCCCCCCACATCCACCTCCGGGGGCTTCTCTGTCCTCATCTACATCCATAGACATTAATATGGAGAAAAGTATGTGCCCCCCACATACACCTCCGGGGGCTTCTCTGTCCTCATCTACATCCATAGACATTAATATGGAGGAAAGTATGTGCCCCCCACATCCACCTCCGGGGGCTTCTGCGTCCTCATCTACATCCATAGACATTAACATGGAGAAAAGTATGTGCCCCCCACATCCACCTCCAGGGGCTTCTCTGTCCTCATCTACATCCATAGACATTAATATGGAGAAAAGTATGTGCCCCCCACATACACCTCCGGGGGCTTCTCTGTCCTCATCTACATCCATAGACATTAATATGGAGAAAAGTATGTGCCCCCCACATCCACCTCCAGGGGCTTCTCTGTCCTCATCTACATCCATAGACATTAATATGGAGAAAAGTATGTGCCCCCCACATACACCTCCGGGGTCTTCTCTGTCCTCATCTACATCCATAGACATTAATATGGAGGAAAGTATGTGCCCCCCACATCCACCTCCGGGGGCTTCTCTGCTCATCTACATCCATAGACATTAATATGGAGGAAAGTATGTGCCCCCCACATCCACCTCCAGGGGCTTCTCTGTCCTCATCTACATCCATAGACATTAATATGGAGAAAAGTATGTGCCCCCGACATACACCTCCAGGGGCTTCTCTGTCCTCATCTACATCCATAGACATTAATATGGAGGAAAGTATGTGCCCCCCACATACACCTCCGGGGGCTTCTCTGTCCTCATCTACATCCATAGACATTAATATGGAGAAAAGTATGTGCCCCCCACATCCACCTCCGGGGGCTTCTCTGTCCTCATCTACATCCATAGACATTAATATGGAGAAAAGTATGTGCCCCCCACATACACCTCCGGGGGCTTCTCTGTCCTCATCTACATCCATAGACATTAATATGGAGGAAAGTATGTGCCCCCCACATCCACCTCCGGGGGCTTCTGCGTCCTCATCTACATCCATAGACATTAACATGGAGAAAAGTATGTGCCCCCCACATCCACCTCCGGGGGCTTCTCTGTCCTCATCTACATCCATAGACATTAACATGGAGAAAAGTATGTGCCCCCCACATCCACCTCCGGGGGCTTCTCTGTCCTATTCTACATCCATAGACATTAACATGGAGAAAAGTATGTGCCCCCCACATCCACCTCCGGGGGCTTCTCTGTCCTCATCTACATCCATAGACATTAATATGGAGAAAGTATGTGCCCCCCACATCCACCTCCAGGGGCTTCTCTGTCCTCATCTACATCCATAGACATTAATATGGAGAAAAGTATGTGCCCCCCACACCCGGGAGCTTCTCTGTCCTCATCTACATCCATAGACATTAAGATGGAGAAAAGTATGTGCCCCCCACATCCACCTCCGGGGGCTTCTCTGTCCTCATCTACATCCATAGACATTAAGATGGAGAAAAGTATGTGCCCCCCACATCCACCTCCGGGGGCTTCTCTGTCCTCATCTACATCCATAGACATTAATATGGAGAAAAGTATGTGCCCCCCCACATCCACCTCCGGGGGCTTCTCTGTCCTCATCTACATCCATAGACATTAATATGGAGGAAAGTATGTGCTCCCCACATCCACCTCCGGGGGCTTCTCTGTCCTCATCTACATCCATAGACATTAATATGGAGAAAAGTATGTGCCCCCCACATCCACCTCCGGGGGCTTCTCTGTCCTCATTTACATCCATAGACATTAATATGGAGAAAAGTATGTGCCCCCCCACATCCACCTCCGGGGGCTTCTCTGTCCTCATCTACATCCATAGACATTAATATGGAGGAAAGTATGTGCCCCCCACATCCACCTCCGGGGGCTTCTCTGTCCTCATCTACATCCATAGACATTAATATGGAGGAAAGTATGTGCCCCCCACATCCACCTCCGGGGGCTTCTCTGTCCTCATGTACATCCATAGACATTAATATGGAGAAAAGTATGTGCCCCCCACATCCACCTCCAGGGGCTTCTCTGTCCTCTTCTACATCCATAGACATTAATATGGAGAAAAGTATGTGCCCCCCACATCCACCTCCGGGGGCTTCTCTGTCCTCATTTACATCCATAGACATTAATATGGAGAAAAGTATGTGCCCCCCACATACACCTCCGGGGGCTTCTCTGTCCTCATCTACATCCATAGACATTAATATGGAGAAAAGTATGTGCCCCCCACATCCACCTCCGGGGGCTTCTCTGTCCTCATCTACATCCATAGACATTAATATGGAGAAAAGTATGTGCCCCCCACATACACCTCCGGGGGCTTCTCTGTCCTCATCTACATCCATAGACATTAATATGGAGGAAAGTATGTGCCCCCCACATCCACCTCCGGGGGCTTCTGCGTCCTCATCTACATCCATAGACATTAACATGGAGAAAAGTATGTGCCCCCCACATCCACCTCCGGGGGCTTCTCTGTCCTCATCTACATCCATAGACATTAATATGGAGAAAGTATGTGCCCCCCACATCCACCTCCGGGGGCTTCTCTGTCCTCATCTACATCCATAGACATTAATATGGAGAAAGTATGTGCCCCCTACATCCACCTCCGGGGGCTTCTCTGTCCTCATCTACATCCATAGACATTAATATGGAGAAAAGTATGTGCCCCCTACATCCACCTCCGGGGGCTTCTCTGTCCTCATCTACATCCATAGACATTAATATGGAGAAAAGTATGTGCCCCCTACATCCACCTCCGGGGGCTTCTCTGTCCTCATCTACATCCATAGACATTAATATGGAGAAAGTATGTGCCCCCCACATCCACCTCCGGGGGCTTCTCTGTCCTCATCTACATCCATAGACATTAATATGGAGAAAGTATGTGCCCCCCACATCCACCTCCGGGGGCTTCTCTGTCCTCATCTACATCCATAGACATTAATATGGAGAAAAGTATGTGCCCCCCACATCCACCTCCAGGGGCTTCTCTGTCCTCATCTACATCCATAGACATTAATATGGAGAAAAGTATGTGCCCCCCACATCCACCTCCAGGGGCTTCTCTGTCCTCATCTACATCCATAGACATTAATATGGAGAAAAGTATGTGCCCCCCACATCCACCTCCGGGGGCTTCTCTGTCCTCATCTACATCCATAGACATTAACATGGAGAAAAGTATGTGCCCCCCACATACACCTCCGGGGGCTTCTCTGTCCTATTCTACATCCATAGACATTAACATGGAGAAAAGTATGTGCCCCCCACGTCCACCTCCGGGGGCTTCTCTGTCCTCATCTACATCCATAGACATTAATATGGAGAAAGTATGTGCCCCCCACATCCACCTCCAGGGGCTTCTCTGTCCTCATCTACATCCATAGACATTAATATGGAGAAAAGTATGTGCCCCCCACACCCGGGAGCTTCTCTGTCCTCATCTACATCCATAGACATTAAGATGGAGAAAAGTATGTGCCCCCCACATCCACCTCCGGGGGCTTCTCTGTCCTCATCTACATCCATAGACATTAATATGGAGAAAAGTATGTGCCCCCCCACATCCACCTCCGGGGGCTTCTCTGTCCTCATCTACATCCATAGACATTAATATGGAGGAAAGTATGTGCCCCCCACATCCACCTCCGGGGGCTTCTCTGTCCTCATCTACATCCATAGACATTAATATGGAGAAAAGTATGTGCCCCCCACATCCACCTCCGGGGGCTTCTCTGTCCTCATTTACATCCATAGACATTAATATGGAGAAAAGTATGTGCCCCCCCACATCCACCTCCGGGGGCTTCTCTGTCCTCATCTACATCCATAGACATTAATATGGAGAAAAGTATGTGCCCCCCACATCCACCTCCGGGGGCTTCTCTGTCCTCATTTACATCCATAGACATTAATATGGAGAAAAGTATGTGCCCCCCACATACACCTCCGGGGGCTTCTCTGTCCTCATCTACATCCATAGACATTAATATGAAGAAAAGTATGTGCCCCCCACATCCACCTCCGGGGGCTTCTCTGTCCTCATCTACATCCATAGACATTAATATGAAGAAAAGTATGTGCCCCCCACATCCACCTCCGGGGGCTTCTCTGTCCTCATCTACATCCATAGACATTAATATGGAGGAAAGTATGTGCCCACCACATTCACCTCCAGGGGCTTCTCTGTCCTCATCTACATCCATAGACATTAATATGGAGAAAGTATGTGCCCCCCACATCCACCTCCAGGGGCTTCTCTGTCCTCATCTACATCCATAGACATTAATATGGAGGAAAGTATGTGCCCCCCACATCCACCTCCAGGGGCTTCTCTGTCCTCATCTACATCCATAGACATTAATATGGAGGAAAGTATGTGCCCCCCACATCCACCTCCAGGGGCTTCTCTGTCCTCATCTACATCCATAGACATTAATATGGAGGAAAGTATGTGCCCCCCACATCCACCTCCGGGGGCTTCTCTGTCCTCATCTACATCCATAGACATTAATATGGAGAAAGTATGTGCCCCCCACATCCACCTCCGGGGGCTTCTCTGTCCTCATCTACATCCATAGACATTAATATGGAGGAAAGTATGTGCCCCCTACATCCACCTCCGGGGGCTTCTCTGTCCTCATCTACATCCATAGACATTAATATGGAGAAAAGTATGTGCCCCCTACATCCACCTCCGGGGGCTTCTCTGTCCTCATCTACATCCATAGACATTAATATGGAGAAAAGTATGTACCCCCTACATCCACCTCCGGGGGCTTCTCTGTCCTCATCTACATCCATAGACATTAATATGGAGAAAGTATGTGCCCCCCACATCCACCTCCGGGGGCTTCTCTGTCCTCATCTACATCCATAGACATTAATATGGAGAAAGTATGTGCCCCCCACATCCACCTCCGTCGGCTTCTCTGTCCTCATCTACATCCATAGACATTAATATGGAGGAAAGTATGTGCCCCCCACATGCACCTCCGGGGGCTTCTCTGTCCTCATCTACATCCATAGACATTAATATGGAGAAAAGTATGTGCCCCCCCACATACACCTCCGGGGGCTTCTCTGTCCTCATCTACATCCATAGACATTAATATGGAGGAAAGTATGTGCCCCCCACATCCACCTCCGGGGGCTTCTCTGTCCTCATCTACATCCATAGACATTAATATGGAGAAAAGTATGTGCCCCCCACATACACCTCCGGGGGCTTCTATGTCCTCATCTACATCCATAGACATTAATATGGAGGAAAGTATGTGCCCCCCACATCCACCTCCGGGGGCTTCTCTGTCCTCATCTACATCCATAGACATTAATATGGAGAAAAGTATGTGCCCCCCACATCCACCTCCAGGGGCTTCTCTGTCCTCATCTACATCCATAGACATTAATATGGAGAAAAGTATGTGCCCCCCACATCCACCTCCAGGGGCTTCTCTGTCCTCATCTACATCCATAGACATTAATATGGAGAAAAGTATGTGCCCCCCACACCCGGGAGCTTCTCTGTCCTCATCTACATCCATAGACATTAAGATGGAGAAAAGTATGTACCCCCCACATCCACCTCCGGGGGCTTCTCTGTCCATCTACATCCATAGACATTAATATGGAGAAAAGTATGTGCCCCCCACATCCACCTCCGGGGGGCTTCTCTGTCCTCATCTACATCCATAGACATTAATATGGAGGAAAGTATGTGCCCCCCCACATCCACCTCCGGGGGCTTCTCTGTCCTCATCTACATCCATAGACATTAATATGGAGGAAAGTATGTGCCCCCCACATCCACCTCCGGGGGCTTCTCTGTCCTCATCTACATCCATAGACATTAATATGGAGAAAAGTATGTGCCCCCCACATCCACCTCCAGGGGCTTCTCTGTCCTCATCTACATCCATAGACATTAATATGGAGAAAAGTATGTGCCCCCCACATCCACCTCCGGGGGCTTCTCTGTCCTCATCTACATCCATAGACATTAATATGGAGAAAAGTATGTGCCCCCCACATACACCTCCGGGGGCTTCTCTGTCCTCATCTACATCCATAGACATTAATATGGAGGAAAGTATGTGCCCCCCACATCCACCTCCGGGGGCTTCTGCGTCCTCATCTACATCCATAGACATTAACATGGAGAAAAGTATGTGCCCCCCACATCCACCTCCGGGGGCTTCTCTGTCCTCATCTACATCCATAGACATTAACATGGAGAAAAGTATGTGCCCCCCACATCCACCTCCGGGGGCTTCTCTGTCCTCATCTACATCCATAGACATTAATATGGAGAAAAGTATGTGCCCCCTACATCCACCTCCGGGGGCTTCTCTGTCCTCATCTACATCCATAGACATTAATATGGAGGAAAGTATGTGCCCCCCACATCCACCTCCGGGGGTTTCTCTGTCCTCATCTACATCCATAGACATTAATATGGAGGAAAGTATGTGCCCCCACATCCACCTCCGGGGGCTTCTCTGTCCTCATCTACATCCATAGACATTAATATGGAGAAAAGTATGTGCCCCCCGACATCCACCTCCAGGGGCTTCTCTGTCCTCATCTACATCCATAGACATTAATATGGAGAAAGTATGTGCCCCCCACATCCACCTCCGGGGGCTTCTCTGTCCTCATCTACATCCATAGACATTAATATGGAGAAAGTATGTGCCCCCCACATCCTCCTCCGGGGGCTTCTCTGTCCTCATCTACATCCATAGACATTAATATGGAGGAAAGTATGTGCCCCCTACATCCACCTCCGGGGGCTTCTCTGTCCTCATCTACATCCATAGACATTAATATGGAGAAAGTATGTGCCCCCCGCATCCACCTCCGGGGGCTTCTCTGTCCTCATCTACATCCATAGACATTAATATGGAGGAAAGTATGTGCCCCCTACATCCACCTCCGGGGGCTTCTCTGTCCTCATCTACATCCATAGACATTAATATGGAGAAAAGTATGTGCCCCCCACATCCACCTCCAGGGGCTTCTCTGTCCTCATCTACATCCATAGACATTAATATGGAGAAAAGTATGTGCCCCCTACATCCACCTCCGGGGGCTTCTCTGTCCTCATCTACATCCATAGACATTAATATGGAGAAAAGTATGTGCCCCCTACATCCACCTCCGGGGGCTTCTCTGTCCTCATCTACATCCATAGACATTAATATGGAGAAAGTATGTGCCCCCCACATCCACCTCCGGGGGCTTCTCTGTCCTCATCTACATCCATAGACATTAATATGGAGAAAGTATGTGCCCCCCACATCCACCTCCGGGGGCTTCTCTGTCCTCATCTACATCCATAGACATTAATATGGAGGAAAGTATGTGCCCCCCACATGCACCTCCGGGGGCTTCTCTGTCCTCATCTACATCCATAGACATTAATATGGAGGAAAGTATGTGCCCCCCACATGCACCTCCGGGGGCTTCTCTGTCCTCATCTACATCCATAGACAATAATATGGAGAAAAGTATGTGCCCCCTACATCCACCTCCGGGGGCTTCTCTGTCCTCATCTACATCCATAGACATTAATATGGAGAAAAGTATGTGCCCCCCACATACACCTCCGGGGGCTTCTCTGTCCTCATCTACATCCATAGACATTAATATGGAGGAAAGTATGTGCCCCCCACATCCACCTCCGGGGGCTTCTCTGTCCTCATCTACATCCATAGACATTAATATGGAGAAAAGTATGTGCCCCCCACATACACCTCCGGGGGCTTCTCTGTCCTCATCTACATCCATAGACATTAATATGGAGGAAAGTATGTGCCCCCCACATCCACCTCCGGGGGCTTCTCTGTCCTCATCTACATCCATAGACATTAATATGGAGAAAAGTATGTGCCCCCCACATCCACCTCCAGGGGCTTCTCTGTCCTCATCTACATCCATAGACATTAATATGGAGAAAAGTATGTGCCCCCCACATCCACCTCCAGGGGCTTCTCTGTCCTCATCTACATCCATAGACATTAATATGGAGAAAAGTATGTGCCCCCCACATTCACCTCCAGGGGCTTCTCTGTCCTCATCTACATCCATAGACATTAATATGGAGAAAAGTATGTGCCCCCCACATACACCTCCGGGGGCTTCTCTGTCCTCATCTACATCCATAGACATTAATATGGAGAAAAGTATGTGCCCCCCACATCCACCTCTGGGGGCTTCTCTGTCCTCATCTACATCCATAGACATTAATATGGAGAAAAGTATGTGCCCCCCACATACACCTCCGGGGGCTTCTCTGTCCTCATCTACATCCATAGACATTAATATGGAGAAAAGTATGTGCCCCCCACATCCACCTCCGGGGGCTTCTGCGTCCTCATCTACATCCATAGACATTAACATGGAGAAAAGTATGTGCCCCCCACATCCACCTCCGGGGGCTTCTCTGTCCTCATCTACATCCATAGACATTAACATGGAGAAAAGTATGTGCCCCCCACATCCACCACCGGGGGCTTCTCTGTCCTATTCTACATCCATAGACATTAACATGGAGAAAAGTATGTGCCCCCCACATCCACCTCCGGGGGCTTCTCTGTCCTCATCTACATCCATAGACATTAATATGGAGAAAAGTATGTGCCCCCCACATCCACCTCCAGGGGCTTCTCTGTCCTCATCTACATCCATAGACATTAATATGGAGAAAAGTATGTGCCCCCCACACCCGGGAGCTTCTCTGTCCTCATCTACATCCATAGACATTAAGATGGAGAAAAGTATGTGCCCCCCAACATCCACCTCCAGGGGCTTCTCTGTCCATCTACATCCATAGACATTAATATGGAGAAAAGTATGTGCCCCCCACATCCACCTCCGGGGGCTTCTCTGTCCTCATCTACATCCATAGACATTAATATGGAGAAAAGTATGTGCCCCCCCACATCCACCTCCGGGGGCTTCTCTGTCCTCATCTACATCCATAGACATTAATATGGAGGAAAGTATGTGTCCCCCACATCCACCTCCGGAGGCTTCTCTGTCCATCTACATCCATAGACATTAATATGGAGAAAAGTATGTGCCCCCCACATCCACCTCCGGGGGCTTCTCTGTCCTCATCTACATCCATAGACATTAATATGGAGAAAAGTATGTGCCCCCCCACATCCACCTCCGGGGGCTTCTCTGTCCTCATCTACATCCATAGACATTAATATGGAGGAAAGTATGTGCCCCCCACATCCACCTCCGGGGGCTTCTCTGTCCTCATCTACATCCATAGACATTAATATGGAGAAAAGTATGTGCCCCCCACATCCACCTCCGGGGGCTTCTCTGTCCTCATTTACATCCATAGACATTAATATGGAGAAAAGTATGTGCCCCCCCACATCCACCTCCGGGGGCTTCTCTGTCCTCATCTACATCCATAGACATTAATATGGAGGAAAGTATGTGCCCCCCACATCCACCTCCGGGGGCTTCTCTGTCCTCATCTACATCCATAGACATTAATATGGAGGAAAGTATGTGCCCCCCACATCCACCTCCGGGGGCTTCTCTGTCCTCATCTACATCCATAGACATTAATATGGAGAAAAGTATGTGCCCCCCACATCCACCTCCGGGGGCTTCTCTGTCCTCATTTACATCCATAGACATTAATATGGAGAAAAGTATGTGCCCCCCACATACACCTCCGGGGGCTTCTCTGTCCTCATCTACATCCATAGACATTAATATGGAGAAAGTATGTGCCCCCCACATGCACCTCCGGGGGCTTCTCTGTCCTCATCTACATCCATAGACATTAATATGGAGGAAAGTATGTGCCCCCCACATGCACCTCCGGGGGCTTCTCTGTCCTCATCTACATCCATAGACATTAATATGGAGAAAAGTATGTGCCCCCTACATCCACCTCCGGGGGCTTCTCTGTCCTCATCTACATCCATAGACATTAATATGGAGAAAAGTATGTGCCCCCCACATACACCTCCGGGGGCTTCTCTGTCCTCATCTACATCCATAGACATTAATATGGAGGAAAGTATGTGCCCCCCACATCCACCTCCGGGGGCTTCTCTGTCCTCATCTACATCCATAGACATTAATATGGAGAAAAGTATGTGCCCCCCACATCCACCTCCAGGGGCTTCTCTGTCCTCATCTACATCCATAGACATTAATATGGAGAAAAGTATGTGCCCCCCACATCCACCTCCAGGGGCTTCTCTGTCCTCATCTACATCCATAGACATTAATATGGAGAAAAGTATGTGCCCCCCACATACACCTCCGGGGGCTTCTCTGTCCTCATCTACATCCATAGACATTAATATGGAGAAAAGTATGTGCCCCCCACATCCACCTCCGGGGGCTTCTCTGTCCTCATCTACATCCATAGACATTAATATGGAGAAAAGTATGTGCCCCCCACATACACCTCCGGGGGCTTCTCTGTCCTCATCTACATCCATAGACATTAATATGGAGAAAAGTATGTGCCCCCCACATCCACCTCCGGGGGCTTCTCTGTCCTCATCTACATCCATAGACATTAATATGGAGAAAGTATGTGCCCCCCACATCCACCTCCAGGGGCTTCTCTGTCCTCATCTACATCCATAGACATTAATATGGAGAAAAGTATGTGCCCCCCACATCCACCTCCGGGGGCTTCTCTGTCCTCATCTACATCCATAGACATTAATATGGAGAAAAGTATGTGCCCCCCACATCCACCTCCGGGGGCTTCTCTGTCCTCATCTACAGCCATAGACATTAATATGGAGAAAGGGGTGTGCCCCCCACATCCACCTCCAGGGGCTTCTCTGTCCTCATCTACATCCATAGACATTAATATGGAGAAAAGTATGTGCCCCCCACATCCACCTCCGGGGGCTTCTCTGTCCTCATCTACATGCATAGACATTAATATGGAGGAAAGTATGTGCCCCCCACATCCACGTCCAGGGGCTTCTCTGTCCTCATCTACATCCATAGACATTAATATGGAGGAAAGTGTGCCCCCCACATCCATGTCCAGGGGCTTCTCTGTCCTCATCTACATCCATAGACATTAATATGGAGGAAAGTATGTGCCCCCTACATCCACCTCCGGGGGCTTCTCTGTCCTCATCTACATCCATAGACATTAATATGGAGAAAAGTATGTGCCCCCTACATCCACCTCCGGGGGCTTCTCTGTCCTCATCTACATCCATAGACATTAATATGGAGAAAAGTATGTGCCCCCTACATCCACCTCCGGGGGCTTCTCTGTCCTCATCTACATCCATAGACATTAATATGGAGAAAGTATGTGCCCCCCACATCCACCTCCGGGGGCTTCTCTGTCCTCATCTACATCCATAGACATTAATATGGAGAAAGTATGTGCCCCCCACATCCACCTCCGGGGGCTTCTCTGTCCTCATCTACATCCATAGACATTAATATGGAGGAAAGTATGTGCCCCCCACATCCACCTCCGGGGGCTTCTCTGTCCTCATCTACATCCATAGACATTAATATGGAGAAAAGTATGTGCCCCCCACATCCACCTCCAGGGGCTTCTCTGTCCTCATCTACATCCATAGACATTAATATGGAGAAAAGTATGTGCCCCCCACATCCACCTCCAGGGGCTTCTCTGTCCTCATCTACATCCATAGACATTAATATGGAGAAAAGTATGTGCCCCCCACACCCGGGAGCTTCTCTGTCCTCATCTACATCCATAGACATTAAGATGGAGAAAAGTATGTACCCCCCACATCCACCTCCGGGGGCTTCTCTGTCCATCTACATCCATAGACATTAATATGGAGGAAAGTATGTGCCCCCCACATCCACCTCCGGGGGCTTCTCTGTCCTCATCTACATCCATAGACATTAACATGGAGAAAAGTATGTGCCCCCCACATCCACCTCCGGGGGCTTCTCTGTCCTCATCTACATCCATAGACATTAATATGGAGAAAAGTATGTGCCCCCTACATCCACCTCCGGGGGCTTCTCTGTCCTCATCTACATCCATAGACATTAATATGGAGAAAGTATGTGCCCCCCACATCCACCTCCGGGGGCTTCTCTGTCCTCATCTACATCCATAGACATTAATATGGAGAAAGTATGTGCCCCCCACATCCACCTCCGGGGGCTTCTCTGTCCTCATCTACATCCATAGACATTAATATGGAGAAAGTATGTGCCCCCCACATCCACCTCCGGGGGCTTCTCTGTCCTCATCTACATCCATAGACATTAATATGGAGGAAAGTATGTGCCCCCCACATGCACCTCCGGGGGCTTCTCTGTCCTCATCTACATCCATAGACATTAATATGGAGGAAAGTATGTGCCCCCCACATGCACCTCCGAGGGCTTCTCTGTCCTCATCTACATCCATAGACATTAATATGGAGAAAAGTATGTGCCCCCTACATCCACCTCCGGGGGCTTCTCTGTCCTCATCTACATCCATAGACATTAATATGGAGAAAAGTATGTGCCCCCCACATACACCTCCGGGGGCTTCTCTGTCCTCATCTACATCCATAGACATTAATATGGAGGAAAGTATGTGCCCCCCACATCCACCTCCGGGGGCTTCTCTGTCCTCATCTACATCCATAGACATTAATATGGAGAAAAGTATGTGCCCCCCACATACACCTCCGGGGGCTTCTCTGTCCTCATCTACATCCATAGACATTAATATGGAGGAAAGTATGTGCCCCCCACATCCACCTCCGGGGGCTTCTCTGTCCTCATCTACATCCATAGACATTAATATGGAGAAAAGTATGTGCCCCCCACATCCACCTCCAGGGGCTTCTCTGTCCTCATCTACATCCATAGACATTAATATGGAGAAAAGTATGTGCCCCCCACATCCACCTCCAGGGGCTTCTCTGTCCTCATCTACATCCATAGACATTAATATGGAGAAAAGTATGTGCCCCCCACATCCACCTCCAGGGGCTTCTCTGTCCTCATCTACATCCATAGACATTAATATGGAGAAAAGTATGTGCCCCCCACATACACCTCCGGGGGCTTCTCTGTCCTCATCTACATCCATAGACATTAATATGGAGAAAAGTATGTGCCCCCCACATCCACCTCCGGGGGCTTCTCTGTCCTCATCTACATCCATAGACATTAATATGGAGAAAAGTATGTGCCCCCCACATCCACCTCCAGGGGCTTCTCTGTCCTCATCTACATCCATAGACATTAATATGGAGAAAAGTATGTGCCCCCCACATCCACCTCCAGGGGCTTCTCTGTCCTCATCTACATCCATAGACATTAATATGGAGAAAAGTATGTGCCCCCCACATACACCTCCGGGGGCTTCTCTGTCCTCATCTACATCCATAGACATTAATATGGAGAAAAGTATGTGCCCCCCACATCCACCTCCGGGGGCTTCTCTGTCCTCATCTACATCCATAGACATTAATATGGAGAAAGTATGTGCCCCCCACATCCACCTCCAGGGGCTTCTCTGTCCTCATCTACATCCATAGACATTAATATGGAGGAAAGTATGTGCCCCCCACATACACCTCCGGGGGCTTCTCTGTCCTCATCTACATCCATAGACATTAATATGGAGGAAAGTATGTGCCCCCCACATCTACCTCCGGGGGCTTCTCTGTCCTCATCTACATCCATAGACATTAATATGGAGAAAAGTATGTGCCCCCCACATACACCTCCGGGGGCTTCTCTGTCCACATCTACATCCATAGACATTAATATGGAGGAAAGTATGTGCCCCCCACATCCACCTCCGGGGGCTTCTGCGTCCTCATCTACATCCATAGACATTAACATGGAGAAAAGTATGTGCCCCCCACATCCACCTCCGGGGGCTTCTCTGTCCTCATCTACATCCATAGACATTAACATGGAGAAAAGTATGTGCCCCCCACATCCACCTCCGGGGGCTTCTCTGTCCTATTCTACATCCATAGACATTAACATGGAGAAAAGTATGTGCCCCCCACATCCACCTCCGGAGGCTTCTCTGTCCATCTACATCCATAGACATTAATATGGAGAAAAGTATGTGCCCCCCACATACACCTCCGGGGGCTTCTCTGTCCTCATCTACATCCATAGACATTAATATGGAGAAAAGTATGTGCCCCCCACATCCACCTCCGGGGGCTTCTCTGTCCTCATCTACATCCATAGACATTAATATGGAGAAAAGTATGTGCCCCCCCACATCCACCTCCGGGGGCTTCTCTGTCCTCATCTACATCCATAGACATTAATATGGAGGAAAGTATGTGCCCCCCACATCCACCTCCGGGGGCTTCTCTGTCCTCATCTACATCCATAGACATTAATATGGAGAAAAGTATGTGCCCCCCACATCCACCTCCGGGGGCTTCTCTGTCCTCATTTACATCCATAGACATTAATATGGAGAAAAGTATGTGCCCCCCCACATCCACCTCCGGGGGCTTCTCTGTCCTCATCTACATCCATAGACATTAATATGGAGGAAAGTATGTGCCCCCCACATCCACCTCCGGGGGCTTCTCTGTCCTCATCTACATCCATAGACATTAATATGGAGGAAAGTATGTGCCCCCCACATCCACCTCCGGGGGCTTCTCTGTCCTCATCTACATCCATAGACATTAATATGGAGAAAAGTATGTGCCCCCCACATCCACCTCCAGGGGCTTCTCTGTCCTCATCTACATCCATAGACATTAATATGGAGAAAAGTATGTGCCCCCCACATCCACCTCCGGGGGCTTCTCTGTCCTCATTTACATCCATAGACATTAATATGGAGAAAAGTATGTGCCCCCCCACATACACCTCCGGGGGCTTCTCTGTCCTCATCTACATCCATAGACATTAATATGGAGAAAAGTATGTGCCCCCCACATCCACCTCCGGGGGCTTCTCTGTCCTCATCTACATCCATAGACATTAATATGGAGAAAAGTATGTGCCCCCCACATACACCTCCGGGGGCTTCTCTGTCCTCATCTACATCCATAGACATTAATATGGAGGAAAGTATGTGCCCCCCACATCCACCTCCGGGGGCTTCTGCATCCTCATCTACATCCATAGACATTAACATGGAGAAAGTATGTGCCCCCCACATCCACCTCCGGGGGCTTCTCTGTCCTCATCTACATCCATAGACATTAACATGGAGAAAAGTATGTGCCCCCCACATCCACCTCCGGGGGCTTCTCTGTCCTATTCTACATCCATAGACATTAACATGGAGAAAAGTATGTGCCCCCCACATCCACCTCCGGGGGCTTCTCTGTCCTCATCTACATCCATAGACATTAATATGGAGAAAGTATGTGCCCCCCACATCCACCTCCAGGGGCTTCTCTGTCCTCATCTACATCCATAGACATTAATATGGAGAAAAGTATGTGCCCCCCACATCCACCTCCGGGGGCTTCTCTGTCCTCATCTACATCCATAGACATTAATATGGAGAAAAGTATGTGCCCCCCACATCCACCTCCGGGGGCTTCTCTGTCCTCATCTACATCCATAGACATTAATATGGAGGAAAGTATGTGCCCCCTACATCCACCTCCGGGGGCTTCTCTGTCCTCATCTACATCCATAGACATTAATATGGAGAAAAGTATGTGCCCCCCACATCCACCTCCGGGGGCTTCTCTGTCCTCCTCTACATCCATAGACATTAACATGGAGAAAAGTATGTGCCCCCCACATCCACCTCCGGGGGCTTCTCTGTCCTCATCTACATCCATAGACATTAATATGGAGAAAGTATGTGCCCCCCACATCCACCTCCAGGGGCTTCTCTGTCCTCATCTACATCCATAGACATTAATATGGAGAAAGTATGTGCCCCCCACATCCACCTCCAGGGGCTTCTCTGTCCTCATCTACATCCATAGACATTAATATGGAGAAAAGTATGTGCCCCCCACCCCCGGGAGCTTCTCTGTCCTCATCTACATCCATAGACATTAAGATGGAGAAAAGTATGTGCCCCCCACATCCACCTCCGGGGGCTTCTCTGTCCTCATCTACATCCATAGACATTAATATGGAGGAAAGTATGTGCCCCCCACATCCACCTCCAGGGGCTTCTCTGTCCTCATCTACATCCATAGACATTAATATGGAGAAAAGTATGTGCCCCCCACATCCACCTCCGGGGGCTTCTCTGTCCTCATCTACATCCATAGACATTAATATGGAGAAAGGTATGTGCCCCCCACATCCACCTCCAGGGGCTTCTCTGTCCTCATCTACATCCATAGACATTAATATGGAGAAAAGTATGTGCCCCCCACATCCACCTCCAGGGGCTTCTCTGTCCTCATCTACATCCATAGACATTAATATGGAGAAAAGTATGTGCCCCCCACATCCACCTCCGGGGGCTTCTCTGTCCTCATCTACATCCATAGACATTAATATGGAGGAAAGTATGTGCCCCCCACATCCACCTCCGGGGGCTTCTCTGTCCTCATCTACATCCATAGACATTAATATGGAGGAAAGTATGTGCCCCCCACATCCACCTCCGGGGGCTTCTCTGTCCTCATCTACATCCATAGACATTAATATGGAGAAAAGTATGTGCCCCCCACATCCACCTCCGGGGGCTTCTCTGTCCTCATTTACATCCATAGACATTAATATGGAGAAAAGTATGTGCCCCCCACATCCACCTCCGGGGGCTTCTCTGTCCTCATCTACATCCATAGACATTAATATGGAGGAAAGTATGTGCCCCCCACATCCACCTCCGGGGGCTTCTCTGTCCTCATCTACATCCATAGACATTAATATGGAGGAAAGTATGTGCCCCCCACATCCACCTCCAGGGGCTTCTCTGTCCTCATCTACATCCATAGACATTAATATGGAGAAAAGTATGTGCCCCCCACATCCACCTCCGGGGGCTTCTCTGTCCTCATCTACATCCATAGACATTAATATGGAGGAAAGTATGTGCCCCCCACATCCACCTCCGGGGGCTTCTCTGTCCTCATCTACATCCATAGACATTAATATGGAGGAAAGTATGTGCCCCCCACATCCACATCCATAGACATTAATATGGAGAAAAGTATGTGCCCCCCACATCCACCTCCAGGGGCTTCTCTGTCCTCATATACATCCATAGACATTAATATGGAGAAAAGTATGTGCCCCCCACATCCACCTCCGGGGGCTTCTCTGTCCTCATCTACATCCATAGACATTAATATGGAGAAAAGTATGTGCCCCCCACATCCACCTCCGGGGGCTTCTCTATCCTCATCTACATCCATAGACATTAATATGGAGAAAAGTATGTGCCCCCCACATCCACCTCCGGGGTCTTCTCTGTCCTCATCTACATCCATAGACATTAATATGGAGAAAGTATCTGCCCCCCACATCCACCTCCAGGGGATTCTCTGTCCTCATCTACATCCATAGACATTAATATGGAGAAAGTATGTGCCCCCCACATCCACCTCCAGGGGCTTCTCTGTCCTCATCTACATCCATAGACATTAATATGGAGAAAAGTATGCGCCCCCCACATCCACCTCCGGGGTCTTCTCTGTCCTCATCTACATCCATAGACATTAATATGGAGGAAAGTATGTGCCCCCCACATCCACCTCCAGGGGCTTCTCTGTCCTCATCTACATCCATAGACATTAATATGGAGAAAGTATGTGCCCCCCACATCCACCTCCGGGGGCTTCTCTGTCCTCATCTACATCCATAGACATTAATATGGAGAAAAGTATGTGCCCCCCACATCCACCTCCAGGGGCTTCTCTGTCCTCATATACATCCATAGACATTAATATGGAGAAAAGTATGTGCCCCCCACATCCACCTCCGGGGGCTTCTCTATCCTCATCTACATCCATAGACATTAATATGGAGAAAAGTATGTGCCCCCCACATCCACCTCCGGGGGCTTCTCTGTCCTCATATACATCCATAGACATTAATATGGAGAAAAGTATGTGCCCCCCACATCCACCTCCGGGGGCTTATCTATCCTCATCTACATCCATAGACATTAATATGGAGAAAAGTATGTGCCCCCCACATCCACCTCCGGGGTCTTCTCTGTCCTCATCTACATCCATAGACATTAATATGGAGAAAAGTATGTGCCCCCCACATCCACCTCCGGGGGCTTCTCTGTCCTCATCTACATCCATAGACATTAATATGGAGAAAAGTATGTGCCCCCCACGTCCACCTCCAGGGGCTTCTCTGTCCTCATTTACATCCATAGACATTAATATGGAGAAAAGTATGTGCCCCCCCACATCCACCTCCGGGGGCTTCTCTGTCCTCATCTACATCCATAGACATTAATATGGAGAAAAGTATGTGCCCCCCACGTCCACCTCCGGGGGCTTCTCTGTCCTCATTTACATCCATAGACATTAATATGGAGAAAAGTATGTGCCCCCCCACATCCACCTCCGGGGGCTTCTCTGTCCTCATCTACATCCATAGACATTAATATGGAGGAAAGTATGTGCCCCCCACATCCACCTCCGGGGGCTTCTCTGTCCTCATCTACATCCATAGACATTAATATGGAGAAAAGTATGTGCCCCCCACATCCACCTCCGGGGGCTTCTCTGTCCTCATCTACATCCATACACATTAATATGGAGAAAAGTATGTGCCCCCCACATCCACCTCCGGGGGCTTCTCTGTCCTCATCTACATCCATAGACATTAATATGGAGAAAAGTATGTGCCCCCCACATCCACCTCCAGGGGCTTCTCTGTCCTCATCTACATCCATAGACATTAATATGGAGAAAAGTATGTGCCCCCCACATCCACCTCCGGGGGCTTCTCTGTCCTCATCTACATCCATAGACATTAATATGGAGGAAAGTATGTGCCCCCCACATCCATCTCCAGGGGCTTCTCTGTCCTCATCTACATCCATAGACATTAATATGGAGAAAAGTATGTGCCCCCACATCCACCTCCAGGGGCTTCTCTGTCCTTATCTACAGCCATAGACATTAATATGGAGAAAGGGGTGTGCCCCCCACATCCACCTCCGGGGGCTTCTCTGTCCTCATCTACATCCATAGACATTAATATGGAGAAAAGTATGTGCCCCCCACGTCCACCTCCGGGGGCTTCTCTGTCCTCATCTACATCCATAGACATTAATATGGAGGAAAGTATGTGCCCCCCACATCCACCTCCGGGGGCTTCACTGTCCTCATCTACATCCATAGACAATAATATGGAGAAAGTATGTGCCCCCCCACATCCACCTCCAGGGGCTTCTCTGTCCTCATCTACATCCATAGACATTAATATGGAGAAAAGTATGTGCCCCCCACATCCACCTCCGGGGGCTTCTCTGTCCTCATTTACATCCATAGACATTAATATGGAGAAAAGTATGTGCCCCCCACATCCACCTCCAGGGGCTTCTCTGTCCTTATCTACAGCCATAGACATTAATATGGAGAAAGGGGTGTGCCCCCCACATCCACCTCCGGGGGCTTCTCTGTCCTCATCTACATCCATAGACATTAATATGGAGAAAGTATGTGCCCCCCACATTCACCTCCGGGGGCTTCTCTGTCCTCATCTACATCCATAGACAATAATATGGAGGAAAGTATGTGCCCCCCACATCCACCTCCGGGGGCTTCACTGTCCTCATCTACATCCATAGACAATAATATGGAGAAAGTATGTGCCCCCCCACATCCACCTCCAGGGGCTTCTCTGTCCTCATCTACATCCATAGACATTAATATGGAGAAAAGTATGTACCCCCCACATCCACCTCCAGGGGCTTCTCTGTCCTCATCTACATCCATAGACATTAATATGGAGAAAAGTATGTGCCCCCCACATCCACCTCCGGGGGCTTCTCTGTCCTCATCTACATCCATAGACATTAATATGGAGAAAAGTATGTGCCCCCCACATCCACCTCCAGGGGCTTCTGTGTCCTCATCTACATCCATAGACATTAATATGGAGAAAAGTATGTGCCCCCCACATCCACCTCCGGGGGCTTCTCTGTCCTCAACTACATCCATAGACATTAATATGGAGAAAGTATGTGCCCCCCACATCCACCTCCGGGGGCTTCTCTGTCCTCATCTACATCCATAGACATTAATATGGAGAAAAGTATGTGCCCCCCCACATCCACCTCCGGGGGCTTCTCTGTCGTCATCTACATCCATAGACATTAATATGGAGAAAAGTATGTGCCCCCCACATCCACCTCCGGGGGCTTCTCTGTCCTCATCTACATCCATAGACATTAATATGGAGAAAAGTATGTGCCCCCCACATCCACCTCCGGGGGCTTCTCTGTCCTCATCTTCATCCATAGACATTAATATGGAGAAAAGTATGTGCCCCCCACATCCACCTCCGGGGGGCTTCTCTGTCCTCATCTACATCCATAGACATTAATATGGAGAAAAGTATGTGCCCCCCACATCCACCTCCGGGGGGCTTCTCTGTCCTCATCTACATCCATAGACATTAATATGGAGAAAAGTATGTGCCCCCCACATCCACCTCCGGGGGCTTCTCTGTCCATCTACATCCATAGACATTAATATGGAGAAAAGTATGTGCCCCCCACATACACCTCCGGGGGCTTCTCTGTCCTCATCTACATCCATAGACATTAATATGGAGAAAAGCATGTGCCCCCCACATCCACCTCCGGGGGCTTCTCTGTCCTCATCTACATCCATAGACATTAATATGGAGAAAGTATGTGCCCCCCACATCCACCTCCAGGGGCTTCTCTGTCCTCATCTACATCCATAGACATTAATATGGAGAAAAGTATGTGCCCCCCACATCCACCTCCGGGGCTTCTCTGTCCTCATCTACATCCATAGACATTAATATGGAGAAAGTATGTGCCCCCCACATCCACCTCCAGGGGCTTCTCTGTCCTCATCTACATCCATAGACATTAATATGGAGAAAAGTATGTGCCCCCCACATCCACCTCCGGGGCTTCTCTGTCCTCATCTACATCCATAGACATTAATATGGAGTAAAGTATGTGCCACCCACATCCACCTCCGGGGGCTTCTCTGTCCTCATCTACATCCATAGACATTAATATGGAGGAAAGTATGTGCCCCCCACATCCACCTCCGGGGGCTTCTCTGTCCTCATCTACATTCATAGACATTAATATGAAGAAAAGTATGTGCCCCCCACATCCACCTCCGGGGGCTTCTCTGTCCTCATCTACAGCCATAGACATTAATATGGAGTAAAGTATGTGCCCCCCACATCCACCTCCGGGGGCTTCTCTGTCCTCATCTACATCCATAGACATTAATATGGAGAAAAGTATGTGCCCCCCACATCCACCTCCGGGGGCTTCTCTGTCCTCATCTACATCCATAGACATTAATATGGAGAAAAGTATGTGCCCCCCACATCCACCTCCGGGGGCTTCTCTGTTCTCATCTACATCCATAGACATTAATATGGAGGAAAGTATGTGCCCCCCACATCCACCTCCGGGGGCTTCTCTGTCCTCATCTACATTCATAGACATTAATATGGAGAAAAGTATGTGCCCCCCACATCCACCTCCGGGGGCTTCTCTGTCCTCATCTACATCCATAGACATTAATATGGAGAAAAGTATGTGCCCCCCACATCCACCTCCAGGGGCTTCTCTGTCCTCATCTACATCCATAGACATTAATATGGAGAAAGTATGTGCCCCCCACATCCACCTCCAGGGGCTTCTCTGTCCTCATCTACATCCATAGACATTAATATGGAGAAAGTATGTGCCCCCCACATCCACCTCCGGGGGCTTCTCTGTCCTCATCTACATCCATAGATATTAATATGGAGGAAAGTATGTGCCCCCCACATCCACCTCCAGGGGCTTCTCTGTCCTCATCTACATCCATAGACATTAATATGGAGGAAAGTATGTGCCCCCCACATCCACCTCCGGGGGCTTCTCTGTCCTCATCTACATCCCTAGACATTAATATGGAGGAAAGTATGTGCCCCCCACATCCACCTCCGGGGGCTTCTCTGTCCTCATCTACATCCATAGACATTAATATGGAGGAAAGTATGTGCCCCCCACATCCACCTCCTGGGGGCTTCTCTGTCCTCATCTACATCCATAGACATTAATATGGAGAAAAGTATGTGCCCCCCACATCCACCTCCAGGGGCTTCTCTGTCCTCATCTACATCCATAGACATTAATATGGAGAAAAGTATGTGCCCCCCACATCCACCTCCGGGGGCTTCTCTGTCCTCATCTACATCCATAGACATTAATATGGAGAAAGTATGTGCCCCCCACATCCACCTCCAGGGGCTTCTCTGTCCTCATCTACATCCATAGACATTAATATGGAGAAAAGTATGTGCCCCCCACATCCACCTCCAGGGGCTTCTCTGTCCTCATCTACATCTATAGACATTAATATGGAGAAAAGTATGTGCCCCCCACATCCACTTCCGGGGGCTTTTCGGTCCTTCCTCTGCTCTGGGCACAGTCATGGGGGACAGATAAGGGTTTTCCCCAAACTGTTCCCACAAAGCTGTATCTATAACTGTCTACAATTTCTTGTGCTGAAGATGAAGATGAAGATTTCCTTTCACTGAAACTTCTGTCAGATGTTAGTAAAGGGAGATGGTATGACGAAGGGCTGGATGTTATACACCGGAGGGGGCGCGAGGGTCCGGATGTTATACACCGGAGGGGACGCGAGGGTCCGGATGTTATACACCGGAGGGGACGCGAGGGTCCGGATGTTATACACCGGAGGGGACGCGAGGGTCCGGATGTTATACATCAGGGGATGAGGGTCCGGATGTTATACATAACGGAAAATAGAACTGAAGGAGACATCAGAATTCATTGACTAGGATGTGTGGTCCAGTACTTTTCTCTATAGATTGCATGGTAACCCATGGCAGGACAGCAGTGGGGCTGTATACAGATAACGGCACAGCTCATTTTCTGGGATAATTACCTGTTTCCAGGACGAGTTCGGCCTTGCAGGACACTTCTCCAGCACAGTTGCGGGCAATACAGGTGTACACCCCGCCATCTTCAGCCTCCGTCTGCCTTATGATCAGGGAATATTTCCTCTCCTCTCGCTCCGTCTCGATCCGGTCACTTTCTTTCAGCAGATTGTTCTCCTGAGTTCACAAAAGTGGTAAATGTACAGAAGGCGTAAGACCTAATATACCAGGCTACAGGCAGTGGGGTCTTACCTTATACCAGGCTACTGTCAGCGGAGGGCTCCCATCTATCACAGCATCAAATTGGGCTATTTCTCCGCGGTGGGTGTGAACATCTTCAATGGTCACCTGCATATACGGAGGCCCTAAACATGGTCAACATATGAGTGGTAAGCAGTTATCTCTCCATCCCATCTATTAAAATCCCTGATTTCATCTCATCTTTCTTTCCACCCATGCATAACTCCACCAACCATCAATAAATCAACCAACTATCCAACAACCTGCCATCCATAACCCCAGCAATCATGCAAAAAAAACCCCGACCATCCATAAACCAATGACCAGTAATGAACCCATCACCGTCCAGCAACCCCACTGGCCATTCATAACTTCAAAGACCATCCGACAACCCAATGACCTTCCAACAACCCCTTGACGCAGGCTGGATAGGGACCAGTACAGACTGGGATACAGGAACAGAGCCGCAGGTGCGGTGGACTAGCAGAGCAAAACCGCAGCTGCGGTGAACAAGCAAAGCAGAGCAAAACCGCAGGTGCGGTGAACAAGCAGAGCGGAGCAAAACCGCAGGTGCGGTGAGCAAGCAGAGCAAAACCGCAGGTGCGGTGAACAAGGGGAGCAGAGCGGAACCGCCGGAGCGGTGAACAAGGGGAGCAGAGCGGAACCGCAGGTGTGGTAAACAAGCGGAACAGAGCGGAACCGCCGAAGCGGTGAACAAGCAGAGCAGAACAGAACCGCAGGTGCTGTAAACAAGCGCAGTAGAGTGGAACCACCGGAGCGGTGAACAAGCAGAGCAGAACAGAACCGCAGGTGCGGTAAACAAGCGGAGCAGAGCGGAACCGCCAGAGCGGTGAACAAGCAGAGCAGAAGGTGAAGGCAGACAGGACAGGGCTCTGTTCACAGGGAACAGGCTGGAAAATACAGTTAGATGGTTAGAACACAGGAGGTAGATATGGAGGCAGGGAAAGGGGACAAGCAGAACCAGATACACACAAGGTACTTACAATGAAGTAGCCAGTGGACACAAAACTCACAAACAGAAGTACAGAGACAACGAGTTGGAGTTAGGTGCAGGTTCAGACACTGCAGGAAAAGGGAAGGCACGGACATAGAGAGAAACAAGTAACGGGCTAGGACACTGTTCAGACAGGAACTGAACCGGGAACAAGATACAGGAACGAGCCTGTGAACTCAGCCCCCAGGGTGGCGGAAACAGACTAGAAGTCAGAGATACAGGTAGTGTCCCTGGGTACTCAGCCCCCAAGGTGGCAGAACAGACTAGACACAGGACAGGACCTGGCAACTCAGTTGCGAAAGACAAACTGAGTGAAAGTGTTGCTCAGGCACCTCCTACAGGGAGGAGGGGGTTTAAGTATCTAGTGACTCAAAGCAATAGGCTGGGGACGCATTAGGACTGTGCACACAGTAGCTATAAGAAACAAGCAGAAAGCCGCGCCGACGCCCTAAGCAATCAGACAAGAGAAATGGACACAGCAGGTACTGGAGCAAAGAGTGCAGCATGGACTGACAGGTAAGATTGCGGTCTTGCATGGTGGGAGGTAGGGCACCATGCAAGCACGCCGCCAGGGATGTTACACTATTATTATAACCCCACTGACCATCCATAACTCCAACAACCATGTATAACTCCAACTAAAATCCATAACCTACTGACCATCCATATCCCACTGGCCATCCATAACTCCAACGAAATCTATATCTCCAATGACCATGCACAATCCACCAACCATCCATATCTCCACCATTCATCCATAACACCAACTATCCATAAGCCACAAACATCCATGACTTCACTGACCATCCAACAACCCCACTAATCATCCATAAACCAAATGACCATCCACAACCCCACCGATCATCCATAACCCCACCAACCATTCAAAACACAACCCACTATCCAAAACACAACAGACCATCCAACAATCCAACCGATCATCCAACAACCTACTGACCATGCATAACATCACCGACCATCCAACAACTCCACCGACCATTCAACATCCCCACCAACCATCAATAACCCACTGACCATACATAACTCCACTGACCATCCATAAACAATCATCCATAACTCCACTGACCATCCTTCAACCCCATGACCATCTCTAAACCAACCAACAATCCATAACCACCCTGACCATCCATAACTCCTCTGACACCCCATAACACAACCGACCATCCAACTAGCCACCGACATTCCATAACCCATGGACCATCCAACAACCCAACTGACCATCCGTAACCCACCAGCCATCCAACTCACTGACAATCCATAACCAACCGACCATCCATGACCCACCAACCATCCAACAACCAACTGACCATCCACACACAGTGCTCGGATTTTCCTGCTGTTCGCCTTATTCCTATCCCAGACAAAGCTGCTATAGAAACTGACACACTGACAACTCTACTTTGGGAGTTCTCCGTTTTGCTAGCTGCAGCCTATAATAATATTATTACGTATCAGCTGTTCTGGATCATCAGTGATTGTTTCATAGAAAAACCTTGAAGCGTCTTAGAATGACCTTGAGGCTCCTCTGCCGGAGTCTGCAGGTGGCTGTGCCGTCACCATCCGTAATATCAGACAGACGGATAATTCTATGACCTCTCTACAATAACAACTCCAAGAGGAGGTGATGCACAGAGGCTGGAGACTGCACATTCACTGAGGAATTTATGTACCACGGAGATGACTTGACTGATCACATCTAGAAACCGATCCTACCGCCTGCGAAAGCCACTCTACTGTCTATTATCTACCCATCCTTTATATCTAGTATCTATAGCCATCTCATACTCTATATGGAGAAAAGTGTGGGGCTGCATGCCTCAATCAATTAATTTGTGTTCCTCATCTGGCCCCATTGCTTCCGGTGTATAACCTCCAGCCCCATTGCTCCCAGTATATAACCTCCAGCCCCATTGCTCCCAGTGTATAACCTCCAGCCCCATTGCTTCCAGTGTATAACCTCCAGCCCCATTGCTTCCAGTGTATAACCTCCAGCCCCATTGCTTCCAGTGTATAACCTCCAGCCCCATTGCTCCCAGTGTATAACCTCCAGCCCCATTGCTTCCAGTGTATAACCTCCAGCCCCATTGCTTCCGGTGTATAACCTCCAGCGCCATCGCTCCCGGTGTATAACCTCCAGCCCCATTGCTTCCAGTGTATAACCTCCAGCCCCATCGCTCCCGATGTATAACCTCCAGCCCCATCGCTCCCGGTGTATAACCTCCAGCCCCATCGCTCCCAGTGTATAACCTCCAGCCCCATCGCTCCCGGTGTATAACCTCCAGCCCCATCGCTCCGGGTGTATAACCTCCAGCCCCATCGCTCCCAGTGTATAACCTCCAGCCCCATCGCTCCCAGTGTATAACCTCCAGCCCCATCGCTCCCAGTGTATAACCTCCAGCCCCATCGCTTCCGGTGTATAACCTCCAGCCCCATTGCTCCCAGTGTATAACCTACAGCCCCATTGCTTCCAGTGTATAACCTCCAGCCCCATTGCTCCCGGTGTATAACCTCCAGCCCCATCGCTCCCGGTGTATAACCTCCAGCCCCATCGCTCCCGGTGTATAACCTCCAGCCCCATTGCTCCCAGTGTATAACCTCCAGCCCCATCGCTTCCGGTGTATAACCTCCAGCCCCATTGCTTCCAGTGTATAACCTCCAGCCCCATTGCTCCCAGTGTATAACCTCCAGCCCCATTGCTTCCAGTGTATAACCTCCAGCCCCATTGCTCCCGGTGTATAACCTCCAGCCCCATCGCTCCCGGTGTATAACCTCCAGCCCCATCGCTCCCGGTGTATAACCTCCAGCCCCATTGCTCCCAGTGTATAACCTCCAGCCCCATTGCTTCCAGTGTATAACCTCCAGCCCCATTGCTCCCAGTGTATAACCTCCAGCCCCATTGCTTCCAGTGTATAACCTCCAGCCCCATTGCTCCCAGTGTATAACCTCCAGCCCCATTGCTCCCAGTGTATAACCTCCAGCCCCATTGCTCCCAGTGTATAACCTCCAGCCCCACTGCTTCCGGTGTATAACCTCCAGCCCCATTGTTCCCAGCGTATAACCTCCAGCCCCATTGCTCCCAGTGTATAACCTCCAGCCCCATTGCTCCCAGTGTATAACCTCCAGCCCCATTGCTCCCAGTGTATAACCTCCAGCCCCATTGCTCCCAGTGTATAACCTCCAGCCCCACTGCTTCCGGTGTATAACCTCCAGCCCCATTGCTCCCAGCGTATAACCTCCAGCCCCATTGCTCCCAGTGTATAACCTCCAGCCCCATTGCTCCCAGCGTATAACCTCCAGCCCCATTGCTTCCGGTGTATAACCTCCAGCCCCATTGCTCCCAGTGTATAACCTCCAGCCCCATTGCTCCCAGTGTATAACCTCCAGCCCCATTGCCTGTGAGTGATATTATTGAGAAGTGGAAGGAACTGCAGCAACTCAGCCACGAAGTGGAGACCCCGTATGGTTACAGAGCGGGGGGCCGAGTGCTGAGGAGCAGAGAACAAAAAAGTCACCACCGCTCTGCTGACCCCATAACTGTAGATCCAGACGGGAGCTTCATGGCCGAGCAGCTGCCTGCAGCCGTACATCACCCAGCACAATGCCGAGCGTCGGATGGAGTGGTGTAAATCCGCCACCACTGGACTCTGGGGGAGACGTGTTCTGTGCAGTGACGGATCACACTTCTCTATCTGCGTCTGATGGAGGAGTCTGGTGATTCCAGGACGTTACCCCCTGTCTGCATTGTGCCCGCTGTACATGTAAGGGTGTTGGACAGTGGCTATCGTGTTCCTACTCCTGAATAGAAACAATCACGTTATGTATTGTAATGTGAATAATGACCTGAGTCTTTTGTAAATATTGTGTCATGTGAATTGTATTGTATTGTGATGTTTACCTGTGTAATGTATAGTATATAATACTATTATAAGATAATGTTTTGTAGGGAAGTTCTACCCAGCAATAGACAGCGAGGTCAGAAGAGTTAATGTTTGGGACTAGCCCATAGTAAGATGGGTTAATGTTATAGAAAGTGACTGCTTCCTGTTAGAAAGGGAGATAGGGTCTGGAGAGCAAAGTGAGTGGACTGAAAGGTCCAAAGTGAGCGGTGCGGCACTAGAAGGTGACCCTGAATGAGAGGAGACTGAAAAGAAGGGATAACGAGATCAGGAGGATAAGTGACAAAGAGACATAGTGGCCTTATGGAGACAGGTCCTAGGAGAGGACGCCAAGCCACGAGACCTTGGGCTTGTAATGCTGAAAGGTAACGGGCCTAAACGGGACTGAGTGACTGGGACTAGTGAAGGGTCACAAGCGGGAGATCCAGGGCACCAGTAATAGAAGAAATAGGACACAGAACCGCTGAACAAGTAAAGGAGACTTGTTAATCAGGATTGTAGCGTTAGAGCTGGGTTGTGGTGAAGTAGGAAGAAACAGCGGACATGGAAAGCACTGGAAACTGTGTAAAAATGCTTCATACCGTAAAAGAAACATCCATAAGACTGTGTGCTCGATATCTCTTGTATATATTCCTTACCAAGTCACCGTTCAGTAAAGAGTTCATTTTTGACTGATGGTCTCCCTCATTGAACTGTGAAACATCCGGTCCTGGCCAACCTGCAACATCGGATACAAGTGGCCTGCACAGGCGTAAGACCCTCACAGCAAAAATCCGCACACCCAGCCAGGACCCCCACTTTCATGTAACGGGCTTGGGCGCCACAGACGAGTGCTATCGCCCCGCGCCATGCTACATACAGATGGTGGAAGAGGATAAAGCTATGGGCTTGTTGTCAGGGGGCGGCCTCGGACCCTCAGCTCAAGTGATGGGAAATCTTCAGCACAAAAGATTGTGGAAAACTGTAGCTTCAGCTTTGTAGGAACAGTTTGGAGTAGACCCTTATCTGTCCCCCATGACTGTGCCCAGTGCAGATGAGGACAGAGAAGCCCCCGGAGGTGGATGTGGGGGGCACATACTTTCCCCATATTAATGTCTATGGATGTAGATGAGGACAGAGAAGCCCTCGGAGGTGGATGTGGGGGGCACATACTTTCTCCATATTAATGTCTATGGATGTAGATGAGGACAGTGAAGCCCCTGGAGGTGGATGTGGGGGGCACATACTTTTCTCCATATTAATGTCTATGGATGTAGATGAGGACAGAGAAGCCCCTGCAGGTGGATGTGGGGGGCACATACTTTCCTCCATATTAATGTCTATGGATGTAGATGAGCACAGAGAAGCCCCTGGAGGTGGATGTGGGGGGCACATACTTTCCTCCATATTAATGTCTATGGATGTAGATGAGCACAGAGAAGCCCCTGGAGGTGGATGTGGGGGGCACATACTTTCCTCCATATTAATGTCTATGGATGTAGATGAGGACAGAGAAGCCCCCGGAGGTGGATGTGGGGGGGCACATACTTTCCCCATATTAATGTCTATGGATGTAGATGAGGATAGAGAAGCCCCCGGAGGTGGATGTGGGGGGCACATACTTTTCTCCATATTAATGTCTATGGATGTAGATGAGGACAGTGAAGCCCCTGGAGGTGGATGTGGGGGGCACATACTTTTCTCCATATTAATGTCTATGGATGTAGATGAGGACAGAGAAGCCCCCGGAGGTGGATGTGGGGGGCACATACTTTTCTCCATATTAATGTCTATGGATGTAGATGAGGACAGAGAAGCCCCTGGAGGTGGATGTGGGGGGCACATACTTTCCTCCATATTAATGTCTATGGATGTAGATGAGCACAGAGAAGCCCCTGGAGGTGGATGTGGGGGGCACATACTTTCCTCCATATTAATGTCTATGGATGTAGATGAGGACAGAGAAGCCCCCGGAGGTGGATGTGGGGGGGCACATACTTTCCCCATATTAATGTCTATGGATGTAGATGAGGACAGAGAAGCCCCCGAAATACAATACAAATACAATGTCCCCTGTATATGATCCCCCCATACACAATGCCCCCTGTATACGATGCCCCCATATATGATGCCCCCTGTATGCGATGCCCCCTGTATGCGATGCCCCCTGTATGCGATGCCCCTGTATACGATGCCCCCTGTATGCGATGCCCCCTGTATGCGATGCCCCCTGTATACGATGCCCCCTGTATGCGATGCCCCTGTATACGATGCCCCCTGTATGCGATGCCCCCTGTATGCGATGCCCCCTGTATGCGATGCCCCCTGTATGCGATGCCCCCTGTATGCGATGCCCCCTGTATGCGATGCCCCCTGTATGCGATGCCCCCTGTATGCGATGCCCCCTGTATACGATGCCCCCTGTATGCGATGCCCCCTGTATGCGATGCCCCCTGTATACGATGCCCCCTGTATACGATGCCCCCTGTATGCGATGCCCCTGTATGCGATGCCCCCTGTATGCGATGCCCCCTGTATGCGATGCCCCCTGTATACGATGCCCCCTGTATACGATGCCCCCTGTATACGATGCCCCTGTATGCGATGCCCCCTGTATGCGATGCCCCCTGTATACGATGCCCCTGTATGCGATGCCCCCTGTATGCGATGCCCCCTGTATACGATGCCCCCTGTATACGATGCCCCCTGTATGCGATGCCCCCTGTATGCGATGCCCCCTGTATGCGATGCCCCCTGTATACGATGCCCCCTGTATACGATGCCCCATATACGATGCCCCCGTATACGATGCCCCCTGTATACGATGCCCCCTGTATACGATGCCCCCGTATATGATGCCCCCTGTATGCGATGCCCCCTGTATGCGATGCCCCCTGTATACGATGCCCCCTGTATATGATGCCCCCGTATATGATGCCCCCTGTATGCGATGCCCCCTGTATGCGATGCCCCCTGTATACGATGCCCCCTGTATATGATGCCCCCTGTATGCGATGCCCCCTGTATATGATGCCCCCTGTATGTCATGCCCCCTGTATGTCATGCCCCCTGTATATGATGCCCCCTGTATGCGATGCCCCCTGTATATGATGCCCCCTGTATGTGATGCCCCCTGTATATGATGCCCCCTGTATATGATGCCCCCTGTATGTGATGCCCCCTGTATATGATGCCCCCTGTATATGATGCCCCCTGTATGCGATGCCCCCTCCTCCATACTCCTCGGCTCCGGTACATACGCAGCTGTCACCTGCTCGCAGGGTCCCCTCCCCGCACTTACTGGCCCCCGGCTCCGGGCTCAGGTGCCGGTAGCTCCTCGGCTTGCTGCTGCTGCTGCTGCTGCTGTGGATGTAGAGGCGGCTGTGGACGTCCCTCCTGCGCTGCGCCGCATCCATCTGAAGCCTGAAGACAGAGGAGCCGCAGCTATTTATACCGGGATGGACTGAGGCGGCATCTGCTCCATCCTACCACACTGCTGTGCGAGCGGGAGGCCGCAGCAGGGACACCAAGGGGTTAATGCAGCCCAGCACCAGAAGGGTTAATGCTGCCGGGACCCCCAACAGAAACAGCCGGAAAATCCAGAATAATGCAACGTGCACAGACTCATTATACACTATTACACGTCAGGGCTTAAAGGGACAGTAACCTCATATATCAGCGCTGCAGCGTTAGAAGAGGCTGATATCAGTCTCATCTACACCGGGTTCCAAATTATTCTGCAAATGCCTTTTTCTCTGATTTTGCTGGATGCATATAGGTCGTACAATGTCCAATCATCGACCATTACAGGAGAAATCACATTTTTTGGACAAATCCCCCAATGAGAACAGGATTTATTTCAACTCAAAAAGCAGCAAATTCTTCTGCAGAAGAAGAGTCCAGACGTCTTATAGGCTGTAAAGATCTGAGATCGGTGGTCTGCGGGGTCTGCGGCATTAAGACGTCACATTCCCGGAGATCAGAGACCTCCTAACCGGCCGAGGTCCACGGAACATCGGAGCTTCTGGGACGTCGCCTCCACAATTCTCCTCCATTCATCTTGGGAGTTTTTGGAGAGTTTTTGGTTGAACTTCTCTGCCGGATGTCAGAATCGCCCCCAGAGCTGCTGATCTGATGTGATCGGCCCCCCCACCCTCACAGATCTTCTGCTGAGGACCCTCCGAAGGTTCTCGATAGGGCTGAGGTCAGGGGAGGGTGGTGGCCGCACCATGAATTGATCTCCTCTATGCCCATAGCAGCATCAGATGGAGCATTCTCAGCATGAAGAGGATTTTGCTACGGACGGCGCGCTTCTTATTTTTGTACCAGGGAAGAAAGTGATCAGACAGAAACTCTATAGACTTTGCCGAGGTCATTTTCACATCTTCAGGGACCCTAAAGGGGCGACCAGCTCCCCCCATGATACTGGCCCAGTATATGACTCCGCCACCTCCTTGCTGACGTCGCAGCCTTGTTGGGACATGGTGGCCGTCCACCAACCACCCCTTACTCCATCCATCTCCACCATCATCAGTAACAAGACTGTGTTAACCCCTTCACCCCCAGCCTGTTTCCACCTTTCTGACCAGTGTCACTTGATGCGGTAATAACTCTGGAGCTTCCACACATCCCAGTGATTCTAAGACTATTTTTTTTCGTGACGCCTTGTACTTTATGATAGTGCCAAACTTAGGTTGATATTTTTGTGTTTATTTGGGAAAATATAGAAAATATGGCAAAAATGTTGAACATTTCACAATTTTTCAACATTTATCTTTTATGCCATTAAGGCAGAGAGTTATGTCACATCAAATAGATAATAAATAACATTTCCCACGTCTAATTTACATCTGCATCATTTTTTAAACAATTTTTTTTTAGTTGTTAGGAAGTTTGAAGGGTTAAACTTTCTAATTTTTCCAACGATGTAAGTACTGTACTCTTATGCCTAAAGATGACAAAAGTATTCACGGAGTGATACCTTTGTTGGCGAACCAGAACAAAATATATATTTGCAAGTTTTCAGTGCCCAGGGGCTCCTTCTTCAGGCAGATTTACTGACTGCTCGTAAATCCGGCCGTGGACGCACCCTATTAACTCTCTCAGGCCTATATGTGCTGGAGCCTGCTTTTCAGGTTTACATGACTGAGGCTACCAACCTCAATGATACACATCTCCTCTCGAGGACCTGTCCGGCAGCCATCTTACACACAGAAATGTGCGGACACAGACACAGATTCTTCAGAGGATCTTCTGGTCCGGCTGTCACCGAGAGATCGTGAATTATTGTAGGTCCTGTCTCACTTGCCAACTAACCTTCCCCCTGGTCACTCACTTCCGTAGCCCCTTAGTGCCGCTACACATCCTTGAGGCCCCGTTTGATCGCATAGCGATGGATTTAGTTGGTTCCTTGATCAAGTCTGCCTGAAGGCACCAGTATATCCTAGTAGTACTTGGTTATGCTACACGGTACCCAGAGGCGGTACCGTTAAGAAACTCCTCCGCTAAGGCTATGTGCCCACGTTGCAGAAATTAAGCAGAAAATTTCTGCTTCATTTCTGCAAGTCCTCTCCCGGAAAAACGCATGCGGAATTCCGCACGCGTTTATCGCGCGTTTTTCTCGCGTTTATCGCGCGTTTTCCACATGCGGAATTGCCTTGCGTTTTTTATGCATTGGACAAAGGCAATTCCGCTTGCGGAAGCGCAAAATTAATTGACATGCTGCGGATTTTTGAACGCAGCATAAACGCTCCGGAAAAATCCGCAGCATGTGCATAGAACTTGCGGAATCCCATTGGGGACCATGGGGTGCGGATTACCAAACGTTTTACAAGCGTTTCCACTGCGGAAATTCCGCATCAAAAACGCTTGTAATCCGCAACGTGGGCACGCAGCCTAAGAGTATAGCCCGACAGCTTGTCCATATCTTTTCCAGAACAGGACTGATAAAAAAAGTTCAACAAAGGGACGTTCATGTTGAAAGTAATGACATAGTTATACAAAGCCCCGCAGATCAACAACTTAGGACCTTGGTGTACCACCCACAGATGGATGGTCTCATAGAAAGGTTTAATAAAACCTTTAAAGCCATGCTAAAGAGGGTTATAGAGAAGGACGGTTAAGACTGTGACTGGCTACTGCCGTATCTGCTATTGTCCACCAGAGAAGTTCCCCAGGCCTCTACGGGGTTTTCCCCTTTTGAGCTTTTGTATTGCCGACACCCCATGGCCTCCTGGATATAGCAAAGGAGACCTGGGAAGCAGAGGCTACCCCTTAGAGGAGTGTGATCGAGCATGTCGCTCAAATGCAAGAAAGGATTGATAAAGCGATGCCCATCATGACAGAACACCTCCTCCAGGTGCAAGAGGCGCAGGCGACGGTGTACAACCGGTCCGCAAAGGAAAGACACTTCAGCGAGGTCAACTATAAGGTTCACCAACCAAGGAGAAGGAAGCCCTATTAGGTGTACCAAGACAATCTGCTCAAGTCATGGTGAGATAGAGAGCCCGTGAAAGCTGCATGTTTGGTGGCTAAGTCCGAAGATAATGAGAATGATGTCAAGGTGACAGAGACGTTGTCTAGTGCCCAGAAAAGCAGTGCCGAAAATAGCTTCATTGGAACAGAGACCTGTTTTCAGAATGGCCGGGTTGTACTCAAGTCGCGGAGCATGAAATCCTCATGGACCCTCATGTTTGGGTGAATTTGCAGCCATATAGGATTCCAGAAGCTCGCCAAGAGCTAATCTCGAAGGAAGAGAAGCGGATGTTAAACCATGGAGTTATTAAAGAGTCCAAGAGCGGCTGGTCCAGTCCCATAGTCTTGGTGCCTAAACCATATAGGGAATGGTGGTTCTGAAATGACTACCGGAATCTGAATGAAGTCTCGGAATTTGACACAAATCCAATGCCCTGTGTCGACGAGCTCATTGAGAGGCTAGGGCCAGCCAGGTATATTACCACTCTGGACCTCACAAAAGGTTATTAGCAGATTCCTCTAGCCAAAGATGCATTGGAGAAGATGGCCTTTTCAATGCCAGATGGTTGTTTCCAATATGTCAGGATGCCATTTGGGTTGAAAGCAGCTCCAGCCAGCTTCCAGAAAGCCATGGACCGAATCCTAGCTCCCCAGGAGAAGTTTGCAGCGATCTACCTGGATGCCATCATGATCTTCAGCCAGCATTAGGGAAGCCATCTAAACAAAGTACTGGCGATATTTGATGATTTAAGGAAGGCAGAGTTTTCCATCAACCCATAGAAATGTGCCATGGGGATGGAAAAAGCCAAGTACTTGGGCTACGTCATCGGCAGGGGCAAGATCAAACCCCAAGTGAATAAGGTTGACGCAATCCAGAAGTGGCTACAGCCACTCTCAAAGAAGCAGTTCAGAGCGTTCCTAGGTATCGTGGGCTACTACTGCCAATTTATCCCTAACTTCACTATGATAACCGCCCCTCTGACTGACTTTCTTAAAGGGACAGAGTCGGCTATGGCTAAGTGGTCTCCAGAAACTGAGACAGCCATCCAGGAAGCTAGCCCTATGTAAACAGCCGTTATTGGTGGCCCCGGACTTCTTCAAGGAGTTTGTGGACGCGTCAGATGTTGGCCTGGGTATTGTCTTGTCACAGGAGGTGAACGGGGAAGAGCACTCCATAATGTGCCTAAGTCAGAAACTGTCTCCCCGTAAGAAAAACTACTCCATCGTGAAGGAGTGTTTGGCCATGAAGTGCCAGACCATGCCCCGCTGAGGTGGATGTGAGAGAAGAAGGGGAACAATGCCCGAGTCACCAGGTGGTTCCTAGCACTTGAAGATTTTAGCTTACATGTAGAGCACAGGTCCGGGATGCTACATCGCAATGCTGATTTTCTGTCCAGTGTCCACGGTTTGTTGGCATATGGTGCCACCAAGCCCCCCTGCTTTGGGCAGAGGGAGGGTATGTAAGATGGCCGCCGAACAGGTCCTCGAGGGAAGATATGCATCATCGAGGTTGGTAGCCTCGGTGATGTAAGCCTGTAAAAGCAGGCCCCAACACGTATAGTGCTGAGAGACTTAATATGGCGTGTCAGGGCAGGGTTTATGAGCAGTCAGATGTGTGGGACTGGCAGCTCACATATCCCCACCCTGAGGCGTGGTATGGCAGATTAAAAGGAGACCAGCTGTCTCATTCAGAGTGTGTGTGTGGAGGTGTGCAGACCTCCAGTGTTGTTTGGCTTTGCTAAGGACTAACAAGCTGGACACAGACCCGAGTGTTACTGTATGGACTATTTGCTTTATGTTTTTTCATTTTGTGCTGGGAAAGGATGTTTTTGTTTGCAAGCTGGATGGTTTATGGACATTTAATAAACCGCACGCTTGTTTTGAACCAACAAATGGGACCCCTTTGTGTGCCCCAGTGTCTACCTGAGAGCTGATCCTTCACAGTGTCTGTGTGCATACATGTCTGATCACGCCGCTGACATCACTCTCCGGGGCCACATACGCACGAAGAACGCTAGTGTGATAAGCACTCCACTGGAGTGAGGTAACAGTATGAGGAGCAGGGAGGAATGTGTGAGGAGACAGTATGGAGAAGGGGGGGTGGGGTGTGAGGAGACTATTGAGGGGAATTGTGTGTGGAGACAGTATGGGGAGAGAAAAGTTTGAGGCGGCACAGAATAGAGACTGGGTAGTGTGGGGGGGGTGGTATAGACAGGGGGCAGCATGGGGGGACAGTGTTAGGCCACAGCAAGGAGGGGACAGTATGATGAGGAGTGGGAGTGTGATGATGAGAGGGCTCAGTAAAGAGACTGGGCAGTATTCGGGGGACACAGTGTGATAGGACAGTGTGAAGAGGGGGCCCAGTATGGAAAATAGAGGGCAGTGTGGAGCCCATGTACCATATGTGCAGGGAACACAGTGAGGGAAATTATTTATTCAGGGACACAACATAAGGCAGATCTTTTTATTCAGCAGCATTATAATCATGTTGCTATTTTTAAGGGAGCCATGTTGAGATGTGCTGCAGAAGACAAGAGAAGATGGAAGTCTGCACCGAAAAGTTGTGGATGTGAAAAGTCATCATGGTGTCTGGACAAGATGAAGAAAAGAAAGAGAACAACTAAATCAGAGAAGATGTCACCTATAAGGTACCTGGATATAAATGTTTATTTGTGATACTGACTGTGTCTCATCAGTACTGTGGTTCTTGTATGGTCCGCAGTGTGATGATGGCTGATAACAACATCTCCAGCATCTCCTTACCATTATTAAGGACATATTGGGAGTTTTAGGTTCATATGATACAAATGTATATGGCGCTGACCTGACATTACAATTGATGTACCATGTACTGATGGTGATTCTGGTGATGTATCTATGTATTGCTGTTGGCCTTTTTGTGCGCATGTCTGTATATCTGGAATTGTATGTATTTTTGTAAGATGTGTGTATGTACATAGAGCATTGTGATGTGTAAAAACATTCATATGTTTGGGGCACATCTACTAAATCTATAAGGGCTCTTTCACATCTGTGTAAGAGACTTCCATTTGTCTTTCCAAGTTTAGGAACAGACAAGTGAAATTAACTCCTTTTCACACCATGACACCATAGAAATGAGCTTGTATGGAGCGGGTTTAGGAGCTGTGGAAAACTGCATATTGAGCATTGATGTGAGGAGCGCAGAGAGTGTGAAAATAGCCAAACAGTATCCTAAAACTAAATGAATTGAAGGATGTGTATTGAATATAGATAAAGATTACACATTGAATAGATAGGAAATCACTTGTTAAGGATCAAAGAGAATGTCTCATACTCTTTAGCATAGCTATTGTCCTTCCCATGAGCAGATTCCTTTCATCCTCACATATTGGCTGGATGCTGAGGCACCGAAAGAAAATATAGAATAGGGGAATTTCTATAAATCCGATGGTGATGAGACATATAATTTTAGTGGCAGGGCTAATTGGGGAACAACATGCATATTTTTTCATATCTGTAAGCCCAGCCGATGAGCCGTAAATCAACAGAGAAAAGATAATTGACGGCAGCTGGGTCATGTTTGATCTCTAAGTAAAGATAAAATCCCGAAGGAAAATATGGCATTATTCTCCAACTTCTGCTATCATCCAGCAAGGAATTATTGCGTAAGTTGAGGATTTCATAAAATCCTGAAGGGCTGAGACCAGCCCACAACCTGGCCCGTGTGAGGTCATCAAGGGGGAGTGTGTGGGTTGGATTCAGGGGGCTGATAAAAGATCAAGCCGAATTATGATCCGCGTTTGTGCTGAGAGATACATCTTTCGTGTATGCAGGGACCACGTTTAAGTAACGGCCAATTGAAGTGTTCTCCTTCGGCTAAACTGAATTGTCTGCGATAGGTATAGTAAATTCTTCTGTTAATCCCTTTTATTTTGTGTAACTGTATATGCTGTATTGTTTTGTCCCCTTTGTAAAATCTTTTGTATATTTTTTCATAAACACTGCCTCTCTTTGGATTAAATATAAAATGTAATAGTTCTGTTTCTTTTGTTCTATAATCGTACCTCGCCCCGGATTGGTGGTGGCAGCTATTAATCCTTCTGGTGTTATCGTGGCGTTAGCAGTGATCGTACGGGGGTATATACACATACTCCAAGCTTTGGAATCCGGAGGTGTATATGCCAAACGCTCACTGGTAGCTTTCCGATAACTAATTAGTGAGAACAGCATGCTGTCTCCTTGGTTGATCGTCGGCCAATCGTGTAATTGTCCGGATGATAGGAGGCAGCAAAGAGCTGTTTGCTCCAAAGATCACAGCAGGTGGTCTCTGTGACATTTGGGATCTAAATTCCCGACACTAAATCACAGAGTCCACTGCTGTACAGGAAAGAAGAGGAGACGGCCACCGTGGTGTACAGGGAGCCTGGATTAGGGGACATTATGAGTAGTTGGCTGTGCGGACATTATGAGGGGCTGGCCTTGGGGACATTATGAACGGCTGGCCGTAGGGACATTATGAGAGGCTGGATGTGGGGACATTGTGAGGGGCTAGTTGTGGGGACATTGTGAGAGGTTGGATGTGGGGACATTATGAGGGGCTGGTTGTGGGGATCTTATGAGGGGCTGGCTGTGGGGACATTATGAGGGGCTGGCTGTGGGGACATTATGAGGGGCTGGCTGTGGGGACATTGTGAGAGGCTGGACGTGTTGACATTGAGAGGCTGGCTGTGGGAACATTATGAGGGGCTGACTGTGGGGACAATTGTGAGAGGCTGGATGTGGGGACATTGAGGGGCTGGATGTGGGACATTGAGGGGCTGGCAGTGGGGACATTGAGGGGCTGGCTGTGGGAACATTATGAGGGGCTGGATGTGGGGACATTGTGAGAGGCTGGATGTGGGGACGCTGTGAGAGGCTGGATGTGGGAACATTGTGAGAGGCTGGATGTGAGGACATTGTGAGAGGCTGGATGTGGGGACATTGTGAGAGGCTGGATGTGGGGACATTGTGGGAGGCTGGATGTGGGGACATTATGAGGGGCTGGTTGAGGGGACATTATGAGAGGCTGGCTGTGGGGACATTGAGAGGGGCTGGCTGTGGGGATATTGTGAGAGGCTGGATGTGGGGACATTATGAGAGGATGGCTATGGGGACATTATGAGGGGCTGGCTGTGGGAACATTGAGGGGCTGGATGTGGGGACATTGTGGGTCTGCATGTTGGGACATTGAGGGGCTGGATGTGTAGAGATTGAGGGGCTGGATGTGGGGACATTGTGAGGGGCTGGTTGTGGAGACATTGTGAGGGGATAGCTGTGGGGATATTGTGAGAGGCTGGATGTGGGGACATTATGAGAGGATGGCTGTGGGGACATTATGAGGGGCTGGCTGTGGGAACATTGAGGGGCTGGATGTGGGGACATTGCGGGTCTGGATGTGGGGACATTGAGGGGCTGGATGTGTAGAGATTGAGGGGCTGGATGTGGGGACATTATGAGGGGCTGGCCTTGGGAACATTATGAGGGGCTGGCTGTGGGGACATTGTGAGAGGCTGGATGTGGGAACATTGTGAGAGGCTGGATGTGGGGACATTGAGGGGCTGGATGTGGGGACATTGAGGGGCTGGATGTGGGACATTGAGGGGCAGGATGTGGGGACATTAAGATGGTCTGGCTGTATGGTAATTACAAAAGCGGCTGAATGTGGGGACAATTGTCAGAGGCTGGATGTGGGGACATTGAGGGGCTGGATGTGGGACATTGAGGGGCAGGATGTGGGGACATTGAGGGGCTGGCTGTGGGGACATTGTGAGGGGCTGGCTGTGGGGAAAATTGTGACAGGCTGGATGTGGGGACATTGAGGGGCTGGATGTGGGAACATTGAGGAGCTGGATGTGGGGACATTGAGGGGCTGGTTGTGGGGACATTAAGATGGTCTGGCTGTATGGTAATTACAAAAGCGACTGAATGTGGGGACAATATGAGAGGCTGGATGTGGGGACATTATGAAAAGTTGGCTGTGGGGACATTATGAGGGGCTGGCTGTGGGGATATTGTGAGAGGCTGGATGTGGGGACATTATGAGGGGCTGGCTGTGGGGACATTGTGAGAGGCTGGATGTGGGGACATTATGAGGGGCTGGCTGTGGGGACATTGTGAGAGGCTGGATGTGGGGACATTATGAGGGGGTGATTGTGGGGACATTATGAGAGGCTGGCTGTGGGGACATTGAGGGGCTAGATGTGGGGACATTGTGAGGCTGGATGTGGGGACATTATGAGGGGCTGGTTGTGGGGAAAATTGTGAGAGGCTGGATGTGGGGACATTGAGGGGCTGGATGTGGGGACATTGAGGGTCTGGATGTGGGGACATTGAGGGGCTGGATGTGGGGACATTGAGGGGCTGGATGTGTAGAGATTGAGGGGCTGGATGTGTAGAGATTGAGGGGCTGGATGTGTAGAGATTGAGGGGCTGGATGTGGGGACATTATGAGAGGCTGGCTGTGGGGACATTAAGATGGTCTGGCTGTATGGTAATTACAAAAGCGACTGAATGTGGGGACAATATGAGAGGCTGGATGTGGGGACATTATGAAAAGTTGGATGTGGGGACATTGTGAGGTTGGATGTGGGGACATTATGAGGGGCTGGTTGTGGGGACATTGTGAGAGGCTGGATGTGGGGACATTGAGGGGCTGGCTGTGGGAACATTATGAGGGGCTGACTGTGGGGACAGTTGTGAGAGGCTGGATGTGGGGACATTGAGGGGCTGGATGTGGGACATTGAGGGGCAGGATGTGGGGACATTGAGGGGCTGACTGTGGGGACATTATGAGGGGCTGGCTGTGGGGACATTGCGAGAGGCTGGATGTGCGGACATTGAGGGGCTGGATGTAAGGACATTGAGGGGCTGGATGTGGGGATATTAAGATGGTCTGGCTGTATGGTAATAACAAAAGCGGCTGAATGTCGGGACAATATGAGATGCTGGATGTGGGAACATTATGAAAAGTTGGCTGTGGGGACATTATGAGGGGCTGGCTGTGGGGACATTGTGAGAGGCTGGATGTGGGGACATTATGAGGGGCTGGATGTGGGGACATTATGAGGGGCTGGTTGTGGGGACATTATGAGAGGCAGGCTGTGGGGACATTGAGGGGCTAGATGTGGGGACATTGTGAGGCTGGATGTGGGGACATTATGAGGGGCTGGTTGTGGGGACATTGTGAGAGGCTGGATGTGGGGACATTGAGGGGCTGGCTGTGGGACATTATGAGGGGCTGGCTGTGGGGACATTATGGGGGGCTGACTGTGGGGACAATTGTGAGAGGCTGGATGTGGGGACATTGAGGGGCTGGATGTGGGACATTGAGGGGCAGGATGTGGGTACATTGAGGGTCTGGCTGTGGGGACATTATGAGGGGCTGGCTGTGGGGACATTGTGAGAGGCTGGATGTGGGGACATTGAGGGGCTGGATGTGGGGATATTAAGATGGTCTGGCTGTATGGTAATTACAAAAGCGGCTGAATGTGGGGACAATATGAGAGGCTGGATGTGGGGACATTATGAAAAGTTGGCTGTGGGGACATTATGAGGGGCTGGCTGCGGGGACATTGTGAGAGGCTGGATGTGGGGACATTATGAGGGGCTGGCTGTGGGGACATTATGAGGGGCTGGCTGTGGGGACATTGTGAGAGGCTGGATGTGGGGACATTATGAGGGGGTGATTGTGGGGACATTATGAGAGGCTGGCTGTGGGGACATTGAGGGGCTAGATGTGGGGACATTGTGAGGCTGGATGTGGGGACAATATGAGGGGCTGGTTGTGGGGAAAATTGTGAGAGGCTGGATGTGGGGACATTGAGGGGCTGGATGTGGGGACATTGAGGGTCTGGATGTGGGGACATTGAGGGGCTGGATGTGGGGACATTGAGGGGCTGGATGTGTAGAGATTGAGGGGCTGGATGTGGGGAAATTATGAGGGTCTGGCCTTGGGGACATTATGAGGGGCTGGCTGAGGGGACATTGTGAGAGGCTGGACGTGTTGACATTGAGAGGCTGGCTGTGGGAACATTATGAGGGGCTGACTGTGGGGACAATTGTGAGAGGCTGGATGTGGGGACATTGAGGGGCTGGATGTGGGACATTGAGGGGCTGGCAGTGGGGACATTGAGGGGCTGGCTGTGGGAACATTATGAGGGGCTGGATGTGGGGACATTGTGAGAGGCTGGATGTGGGGACACTGTGAGAGGCTGGATGTGGGAACATTGTGAGAGGCTGGATGTGAGGACATTGTGAGAGGCTGGATGTGGGGACATTGTGAGAGGCTGGATGTGGGGACATTGTGGGAGGCTGGATGTGGGGACATTATGAGGGGCTGGTTGAGGGGACATTATGAGAGGCTGGCTGTGGGGACATTGAGAGGGGCTGGCTGTGGGGATATTGTGAGAGGCTGGATGTGGGGACATTATGAGAGGATGGCTGTGGGGACATTATGAGGGGCTGGCTGTGGGAACATTGAGGGGCTGGATGTGGGGACATTGTGGGTCTGCATGTTGGGACATTGAGGGGCTGGGTGTGTAGAGATTGAGGGGCTGGATGTGGGGACATTGTGAGGGGCTGGTTGTGGAGACATTGTGAGGGGATAGCTGTGGGGATATTGTGAGAGGCTGGATGTGGGGACATTATGAGAGGATGGCTGTGGGGACATTATGAGGGGCTGGCTGTGGGAACATTGAGGGGCTGGATGTGGGGACATTGCGGGTCTGGATGTGGGGACATTGCGGGTCTGGATGTGGGGACATTGAGGGGCTGGATGTGTAGAGATTGAGGGGCTGGATGTGGGGACATTATTAGGGGCTGGCCTTGGGAACATTATGAGGGGCTGGCTGTGGGGACATTGTGAGAGGCTGGATGTGGGAACATTGTGAGAGGCTGGATGTGGGGACATTGAGGGGCTGGATGTGGGACATTGAGGGGCTGGATGTGGGACATTGAGGGGCAGGATGTGGGGACATTAAGATGGTCTGGCTGTATGGTAATTACAAAAGCGGCTGAATGTGGGGACAATTGTGAGAGACTGGATGTGGAGACATTGAGGGGCTGGATGTGGGACATTGAGGGGCAGGATGTGGGGACATTGAGGGGCTGGCTGTGGGGACATAATGAGGGGCTGGCTGTGGGGAAAATTGTGACAGGCTGGATGTGGGGACATTGAGAGGCTGGATGTGGGAACATTGAGGAGCTGGATGTGGGGACATTGAGGGGCTGGTTGTGGGGACATTAAGATGCTCTGGCTGTATGGTAATTACAAAAGCGACTGAATGTGGGGACAATATGAGAGGCTGGATGTGGGGACATTATGAAAAGTTGGCTGTGGGGACATTATGAGGGGCTGGCTGTGGGGATATTGTGAGAGGCTGGATGTGGGGACATTATGAGGGGCTGGCTGTGGGGACATTGTGAGAGGTTGGATGTGGGGACATTATGAGGGGCTGGTTGTGGGGACATTATGAGAGGCTGGCTGTGGGGACATTGAGGTGCTAGATGTGGGGACATTGTGAGGTTGGATGTGGGGACATTATGAGGGGCTGGTTGTGGGGACATTGTGAGAGGCTGGATGTGGGGACATTGAGGGGCTGGCTGTGGGAACATTATGAGGGGCTGGCTGTGGGGACATTATGAGGGGCTAACTGTGGGGACAATAGTGAGAGGCTGGATGTGGGGACATTGAGGGGCTGGATGTGGGACATTGAGGGGCAGGATGTGGGGACATTGAGGGGCTGACTGTGGGGACATTATGAGGGGCTGGCTGTGAGGACATTGTGAGAGGCTGGATGTGGGGACATTGAGGGGCTGGATGTAAGGACATTGAGGGGCTGGATGTGGGGACATTGAGGGGCTGGTTGTGGGGATATTAAGATGGTCTGGCTGTATGGTAATAACAAAAGCGGCTGAATGTCGGGACAATATGAGAGGCTGGATGTGGGAACATTATGAAAAGTTGGCTGTGGGGACATTATGAGGGGCTGGCTATGGGGACATTGTGAGAGGCTGGATGTGGGGAAATTATGAGGGGCTGGATGTGGGGACATTATGAGGGGCTGGTTGTGGGGACATTATGAGAGGCAGGCTGTGGGGACATTGAGGGGCTAGATGTGGGGACATTGTGAGGCTGGATGTGGGGACATTATGAGGGGCTGGCTGTGGGAACATTATGAGGGGCTAGCCGTGGGGACATTATGGGGGGCTGAGTGTGGGGACAATTGTGAGAGGCTGGATGTGGGGACATTGAGGGGCTGGATGTGGGGACATTGAGAGGCTGGATGTGGGACATTGAGGGGCAGGATGTGGGGACATTGAGGGTCTGGCTGTGGGGACATTATGAGGGGCTGGCTGTAGGGACATTGTGAGAGGCTGGATGTGGGGACATTGAGGGGCTGGATGTGGGGACATTGAGGGGCTGGTGGTGGGGACATTAAGATGGTCTGGCTGTATGGTAATTACAAAAGCGGCTGAATGTGGAGACAATATGAGAGGCTGGATGTGGGGACATTATGAAAAGTTGGCTGTGGGGACATTATGAGGGGCTGGCTGTGGGGACATTGTGAGAGGCTGGATGTGGGGACATTATTAGGGGCTGGCTGTGGGGACATTGTGAGAGGCTGGATGTGGGGACATTATGAGGGGGTGATTGTGGGGACATTATGAGAGGCTGGCTGTGGGGACATTGAGGGGCTAGATGTGGGGACATTGTGAGGCTGGATGTGGGGACATTATGAGGGGCTGGTTGTGGGGAAAATTGTGAGAGGCTGGATGTGGGGACATTGAGGGGCTGGATGTGGGGACATTGAGGGTCTGGATGTGGGGACATTGAGGGGCTGGATGTGGGGACATTGAGGGGCTGGATGTGTAGAGATTGAGGGGCTGGATGTGTAGAGATTGAGGGGCTGGATTTGGGGAAATTATTAGGGGCTGGTTGTGGGGACATTGTGAGAGGCTGGATGTGGGGACATTATGAGGGGCTGGTTGTGGGGACATTATGAGGGGCTAGCTGTGGGGACATTGTAAGAGGCTGGATGTGGGAACATTGAGGGGCTGGATTGGGGACATTGAGGGGCTGATATGGGGACATTGAGAAGCTGTCTGTGGGGACATTGTGAGAGGCTGGATGTGGGGACATTGTGAGAGGCTGGATGTGGGGACAGTTGTGAGAGGCTGGATGTGGGGACATTGAGGGGCTGGATGTGGGGACATTGAAGGGCTGGCTGTGGGGACATTGAGGGGCTGGATGTGGGGACATTGAGGGGCTGGCTGTGGGGACATTATGAGGGGCTGGCTGTGGGGACATTGTGAGAGGCTGGATGTGGGGACATTGAGGGGCTGGATGTGGGGACATTGAAGGGCTGGTTGTGGGGACATTAAGATGGTCAGGCTTTATGCTAATTACAAAAGCGTCTGAATGTGGGGACAATATGAGGGGCTGGATGTGGGGACATTAAGAGGGGCTGGCTGTGGGGACATTGTGAGAGGATGGATGTGGGGACATTATGAGGGGCTGGTTGTGGGGACATTATGAGAGGCTGGATGTGGGGACATTAAGGGGCTGGATGTGGGGACATTAAGGGGCTGGATGTGGGGACATTAAGGGGCTGGATGTGGGGACATTAAGGGGCTGGATGTGGGGACATTAAGGGGCTGGATGTGGGGACATTGAGGGGCTGGCTGTCGGAACATTATGAGGGGCTTACTGTGGGGACATTGTGAGAGGCTGGATGAGGGGACATTGAGGGGCTGGATGTGGGGACATTGAGGGTCTAGATGTGGGGACATTGAGGGGCTGGATGTGGGAAATTGAGGGGAAGGATGTGGGGACATTAAGATGGCCTGGCTGTATGGTAATTACAAAAGCGGCTGAATGTGGGGACAATTGTGAGAGGCTGGATGTGGGGACATTGAGGGGCTGGATGTGGGACATTGAGGGGCAGGATGTGGGGAAATTGAGGGGCTGGCTGTGGGGACATTATGAGGGGCTGGCTGTGGGGAAAATTGTGAGAGGCTGGATGTGGGGACATTGAGGGGCTGGATGTGGGAACATTGAGGGGCTGGATGTGGGGACATTGAGGGGCTGGTTGTGGGGACATTAAGATGGTCTGGCTGTATGGTAATTACAAAAGCGACTGAATGTGGGCACAATATGAGAGGCTGGATGTGGGGACATTATGAAAAGTTGGCTGTGGGGACATTATGAGGGGCTGGCTGTGGGGACATTGTGAGAGGCTGGATGTGGGGACATTATGAGGGGCTGGCTGTGGGGACATTGTGAGAGGCTGGATGTGGGGACATTATGAGGGGCTGGTTGTGGGGACATTATGAGAGGCTGGCTGTGGGGACATTGAGGTGCTAGATGTGGGGACATTGTGAGGTTGGATGTGGGGACATTATGAGGGGCTGGTTGTGGGGACATTGTGAGAGGCTGGATGTGGGGACATTGAGGGGCTGGCTGTGGGAACATTATGAGGGGCTGACTGTGGGGACAATTGTGAGAGGCTGGATGTGGGGACATTGAGGGGCTGGATGTGGGACATTGAGGGGCAGGATGTGGGGACATTGAGGGGCTGACTGTGGGGACATTATGAGGGGCTGGCTGTGGGGACATTGCGAGAGGCTGGATGTGCGGACATTGAGGGGCTGGATGTAAGGACATTGAGGGGCTGGATGTGGGGATATTAAGATGGTCTGGCTGTATGGTAATAACAAAAGCGGCTGAATGTCGGGACAATATGAGAGGCTGGATGTGGGAACATTATGAAAAGTTGGCTGTGGGGACATTATGAGGGGCTGGCTGTGGGGACATTGTGAGAGGCTGGATGTGGGGACATTATGAGGGGCTGGATGTGGGGACATTATGAGGGGCTGGTTGTGGGGACATTATGAGAGGCAGGCTGTGGGGATATTGAGGGGCTAGATGTGGGGACATTGTGAGGCTGGATGTGGGGACATTGAGGGGCTGGCTGTGGGACATTATGAGGGGCTGGCTGTGGGGACATTATGGGGGGCTGACTGTGGGGACAATTGTGAGAGGCTGGATGTGGGGACATTGAGGGGCTGGATGTGGGACATTGAGGGGCAGGATGTGGGTACATTGAGGGTCTGGCTGTAGGGACATTATGAGGGGCTGGCTGTGGGGACATTGTGAGAGGCTGGATGTGGGGACATTGAGGGGCTGGATGTGGGGATATTAAGATGGTCTGGCTGTATGGTAATTACAAAAGCGGCTGAATGTGGGGACAATATGAGAGGCTGGATGTGGGGACATTATGAAAAGTTGGCTGTGGGGACATTATGAGGGGCTGGCTGCGGGGACATTGTGAGAGGCTGGATGTGGGGACATTATGAGGGGCTGGCTGTGGGGACATTATGAGGGGCTGGCTGTGGGGACATTGTGAGAGGCTGGATGTGGGGACATTATGAGGGGGTGATTGTGGGGACATTATGAGAGGCTGGCTGTGGGGACATTGAGGGGCTAGATGTGGGGACATTGTGAGGCTGGATGTGGGGACAATATGAGGGGCTGGTTGTGGGGAAAATTGTGAGAGGCTGGATGTGGGGACATTGAGGGGCTGGATGTGGGGACATTGAGGGTCTGGATGTGGGGACATTGAGGGGCTGGATGTGGGGACATTGAGGGGCTGGATGTGTAGAGATTGAGGGGCTGGATGTGTAGAGATTGAGGGGCTGGATTTGGGGAAATTATTAGGGGCTGGTTGTGGGGACATTGTGAGAGGCTGGATGTGGGGACATTATGAGGGGCTGGTTGTGGGGACATTATGAGGGGCTAGCTGTGGGGACATTGTAAGAGGCTGGATGTGGGAACATTGAGGGGCTGGATTGGGGACATTGAGGGGCTGATATGGGGACATTGAGAAGCTGTCTGTGGGGACATTGTGAGAGGCTGGATGTGGGGACATTGTGAGAGGCTGGATGTGGGGACAGTTGTGAGAGGCTGGATGTGGGGACATTGAGGGGCTGGATGTGGGGACATTGAAGGGCTGGCTGTGGGGACATTGAGGGGCTGGATGTGGGGACATTGAGGGGCTGGCTGTGGGGACATTATGAGGGGCTGGCTGTGGGGACATTGTGAGAGGCTGGATGTGGGGACATTGAGGGGCTGGATGTGGGGACATTGAAGGGCTGGTTGTGGGGACATTAAGATGGTCAGGCTTTATGCTAATTACAAAAGCGTCTGAATGTGGGGACAATATGAGGGGCTGGATGTGGGGACATTAAGAGGGGCTGGCTGTGGGGACATTGTGAGAGGATGGATGTGGGGACATTATGAGGGGCTGGTTGTGGGGACATTATGAGAGGCTGGATGTGGGGACATTAAGGGGCTGGATGTGGGGACATTAAGGGGCTGGATGTGGGGACATTAAGGGGCTGGATGTGGGGACATTAAGGGGCTGGATGTGGGGACATTAAGGGGCTGGATGTGGGGACATTGAGGGGCTGGCTGTCGGAACATTATGAGGGGCTTACTGTGGGGACATTGTGAGAGGCTGGATGAGGGGACATTGAGGGGCTGGATGTGGGGACATTGAGGGTCTAGATGTGGGGACATTGAGGGGCTGGATGTGGGAAATTGAGGGGAAGGATGTGGGGACATTAAGATGGCCTGGCTGTATGGTAATTACAAAAGCGGCTGAATGTGGGGACAATTGTGAGAGGCTGGATGTGGGGACATTGAGGGGCTGGATGTGGGACATTGAGGGGCAGGATGTGGGGAAATTGAGGGGCTGGCTGTGGGGACATTATGAGGGGCTGGCTGTGGGGAAAATTGTGAGAGGCTGGATGTGGGGACATTGAGGGGCTGGATGTGGGAACATTGAGGGGCTGGATGTGGGGACATTGAGGGGCTGGTTGTGGGGACATTAAGATGGTCTGGCTGTATGGTAATTACAAAAGCGACTGAATGTGGGCACAATATGAGAGGCTGGATGTGGGGACATTATGAAAAGTTGGCTGTGGGGACATTATGAGGGGCTGGCTGTGGGGACATTGTGAGAGGCTGGATGTGGGGACATTATGAGGGGCTGGCTGTGGGGACATTGTGAGAGGCTGGATGTGGGGACATTATGAGGGGCTGGTTGTGGGGACATTATGAGAGGCTGGCTGTGGGGACATTGAGGTGCTAGATGTGGGGACATTGTGAGGTTGGATGTGGGGACATTATGAGGGGCTGGTTGTGGGGACATTGTGAGAGGCTGGATGTGGGGACATTGAGGGGCTGGCTGTGGGAACATTATGAGGGGCTGACTGTGGGGACAATTGTGAGAGGCTGGATGTGGGGACATTGAGGGGCTGGATGTGGGACATTGAGGGGCAGGATGTGGGGACATTGAGGGGCTGACTGTGGGGACATTATGAGGGGCTGGCTGTGGGGACATTGCGAGAGGCTGGATGTGCGGACATTGAGGGGCTGGATGTAAGGACATTGAGGGGCTGGATGTGGGGATATTAAGATGGTCTGGCTGTATGGTAATAACAAAAGCGGCTGAATGTCGGGACAATATGAGAGGCTGGATGTGGGAACATTATGAAAAGTTGGCTGTGGGGACATTATGAGGGGCTGGCTGTGGGGACATTGTGAGAGGCTGGATGTGGGGACATTATGAGGGGCTGGATGTGGGGACATTATGAGGGGCTGGTTGTGGGGACATTATGAGAGGCAGGCTGTGGGGATATTGAGGGGCTAGATGTGGGGACATTGTGAGGCTGGATGTGGGGACATTGAGGGGCTGGCTGTGGGACATTATGAGGGGCTGGCTGTGGGGACATTATGGGGGGCTGACTGTGGGGACAATTGTGAGAGGCTGGATGTGGGGACATTGAGGGGCTGGATGTGGGACATTGAGGGGCAGGATGTGGGTACATTGAGGGTCTGGCTGTAGGGACATTATGAGGGGCTGGCTGTGGGGACATTGTGAGAGGCTGGATGTGGGGACATTGAGGGGCTGGATGTGGGGATATTAAGATGGTCTGGCTGTATGGTAATTACAAAAGCGGCTGAATGTGGGGACAATATGAGAGGCTGGATGTGGGGACATTATGAAAAGTTGGCTGTGGGGACATTATGAGGGGCTGGCTGCGGGGACATTGTGAGAGGCTGGATGTGGGGACATTATGAGGGGCTGGCTGTGGGGACATTATGAGGGGCTGGCTGTGGGGACATTGTGAGAGGCTGGATGTGGGGACATTATGAGGGGGTGATTGTGGGGACATTATGAGAGGCTGGCTGTGGGGACATTGAGGGGCTAGATGTGGGGACATTGTGAGGCTGGATGTGGGGACAATATGAGGGGCTGGTTGTGGGGAAAATTGTGAGAGGCTGGATGTGGGGACATTGAGGGGCTGGATGTGGGGACATTGAGGGTCTGGATGTGGGGACACTGAGGGGCTGGATGTGGGGACATTGAGGGGCTGGATGTGTAGAGATTGAGGGGCTGGATGTGGGGAAATTATGAGGGTCTGGCCTTGGGGACATTATGAGGGGCTGGCTGAGGGGACATTGTGAGAGGCTGGATGTGGGGACATTATGAGGGGCTGGTTGTGGGGAAAATTGTGAGAGGCTGGATGTGCGGACATTGAGGGGCTGGATGTGGGGACATTGAGGGTCTGGATGTGGGGACATTGAGGGGCTGGATGTGGGGACATTGAGGGGCTGGATGTGTAGAGATTGAGGGGCTGGATGTGTAGAGATTGAGGGGCTGGATGTGTAGAGATTGAGGGGCTAGATGTGGGGAAATTATGAGGGGCTGGCCTTGGGGACATTATGAGGGGCTGGCTGTGGGGACAATTGTGAGAGGCTGGATGTGGGGACATTGAGGGGCTGGATGTGGGACATTGAGGGGCAGGATGTGGGTACATTGAGGGTCTGGCTGTGGGGACATTATGAGGGGCTAGCTGTGGGGACATTGTAAGAGGCTGGATGTGGGGACATTGAGGGGCTGGATTGGGGACATTGAGGGGCTGATATGGGGACATTGAGAAGCTGTCTGTGGGGACATTGTAAGAGGCAGGATGTGGGGACATTATGAGAGGCTGGATGTGGGGACAGTTGTGAGAGGCTGGATGTGAGGACATTGAGGGGCTGGATGTGGGGACATTGAAGGGCTGGCTGTGGGGACATTGAGGGGCTGGCTGTGGGGACATTATGAGGGGCTGGCTGTGGGGACATTGTGAGAGGCTGGATGTGGGGACATTGAGGGGCTGGATGTGGGGACATTGAGGGGCTGGATGTGGGGACATTGAGGGGCTGGATGTGGGGACATTGAGGGGCTGGATGTGGGGACATTGAGGGGCTGGCTGTGGGACATTATGAGGGGCTGGCTGTGGGGACATTATGGGGGGCTGACTGTGGGGACAATTGTGAGAGGCTGGATGTGGGGACATTGAGGGGCTGGATGTGGGACATTGAGGGGCAGGATGTGGGTACATTGAGGGTCTGGCTGTGGGGACATTATGAGGGGCTGGCTGTGGGGACATTGTGAGAGGCTGGATGTGGGGACATTGAGGGGCTGGATGTGGGGACATTGAGGGGCTGGATGTGGGGACATTGAGGGGCTGGATGTGTAGAGATTGAGGGGCTGGATGTGGGGAAATTATGAGGGTCTGGCCTTGGGGACATTATGAGGGGCTGGCTGAGGGGACATTGTGAGAGGCTGGATGTGGGGACATTATGAGGGACTGGTTGTGGGGAAAATTGTGAGAGGCTGGATGTGCGGACATTGAGGGGCTGGATGTGGGGACATTGAGGGTCTGGATGTGGGGACATTGAGGGGCTGGATGTGGGGACATTGAGGGGCTGGATGTGTAGAGATTGAGGGGCTGGATGTGTAGAGATTGAGGGGCTGGATGTGTAGAGATTGAGGGGCTAGATGTGGGGAAATTATGAGGGGCTGGCCTTGGGGACATTATGAGGGGCTGGCTGTGGGGACATTGTGAGAGGCTGGATGTGGGGACATTATGAGGGGCTGATTGTGGGGACATTATGAGGGGCTAGCTGTGGGGACATTGTAAGAGGCTGGATGTGGGGACATTGAGGGGCTGGATTGGGGACATTGAGGGGCTGATATGGGGACATTGAGAAGCTGTCTGTGGGGACATTGTGAGAGGCAGGATGTGGGGACATTATGAGAGGCTGGATGTGGGGACAGTTGTGAGAGGCTGGATGTGGGGACATTGAGGGGCTGGATGTGGGGACATTGAAGGGCTGGCTGTGGGGACATTGAGGGGCTGGCTGTGGGGACATTATGAGGGGCTGGCTGTGGGGACATTGTGAGAGGCTGGATGTGGGGACATTGAGGGGCTGGATGTGGGGACATTGAGGGGCTGGATGTGGGGACATTGAGGGGCTGGTTGTGGGGACATTAAGATGGTCCGGCTTTATGCTAATTACAAAAGCGTCTGAATGTGGGGACAATATGAGAGGCTGGATGTGGGGACATTATGAAAAGTTTGCAGTGGGGACATTATGAGGGGCTGGATGTGGGGACATTAAGAGGGGCTGGCTGTGGGGACATTGTGAGAGGATGGATGTGGGGACATTATGAGGGGCTGGTTGTGGGGACATTATGAGAGGCTGGCTGTGGGGACATTATGAGAGGCTGGATGTGGGGACATTAAGGGGCTGGATGTGGGGACATTAAGGGGCTGGATGTGGGGACATTGAGGGGCTGGCTGTGGGAACATTATGAGGGGCTTACTGTGGGGACATTGAGAGAGGCTGGATGAGGGGACATTGAGGGGCTGGATGTGGCGACATAGAGGGGCTGGATGTGGGGACATTGAGGGGCTGGATGTGGGGACATTGAGGGGATGGATGTGTGGACATTGAGGGGCTGCATGTGGGGACATTTAGGGGCTGCATGTTGGGACATTATGAAGGGCGGTCCTTGGCGACATTATGAGCGGCTGGCCGTGGGGACATTATGAGAGGCTGGAAGTGCGGACATTATGAGGGGCTGGCTGTGGGGACATTGTGAGGGGCTACCTGTGGGGACATTATGAGGTGCTGGCTGTGGGGACATTATGAGAGGCTGGAGGTGGGGATATTATGAGGGGCGGGCCGTGGGGACATTATGAGGGGCTGGCCGTGGGGACATTGTGAGGGGCTAGCTGTGGGGACATTATGACAGGCTGGATGTGGGAACATTATCAGGAGTTGGCTGTGGGGACATTATGAGAGATTGGCTGTGGGGACATTGTGAGAGGCTGGATGTGGGGACATTATTAGGGGCTGGCTGTGGGGACATGATAAGGGGCTGGCTGTGGGGACATGATAAGAGGCTGGCTGTGGGGACACTGAGGGGCAGGCTGTGGGAACATTGTGAGAGGCTGGATGTGGGGACATTATGAGGGGCAGACTGTGGGGACATTGTGAGAGCCTGGATGTGGGGACATTATGAGGGGCAGGCTGTGGGGACATTGTGAGAGGCTGGTTGTGGGGACATTGTGAGAGGCTGGCTGTGGGGACATTGTGAGAGGCTGGATGTGGGGACATTGAGGGGCTGGATGTGGGGAAATTGTGAGGCTGGATGTAGGGACATTGTGAGAGGCTGGATGTGGGGACATTATGAGGGGCTGGATGTGGGGACATTGTGAAAGGCTGGATGTGGGGACATTATGAGAGGCTGGATGTGGGGACATTATGAGGAGTTGGCTGTGGGGACATTATGAAGGCTGGCTGTGGGGACATTGTGAGGGGCTGGTTGTGGGGACATTATGAGGGGCTGGTTATGCGGATCTTATGAGAGGTTGGCTGTGGGGACCTTATGAGGGGCCGGCTGTGGGGACATTGTGAGAGGTTGGATATGGGGACATTATGAGGGGCTGGTTGTGGGGATCTTATGAGAGGCTGGCTGTGGGGACATTATGAGGGGCTGGCTGTGGGGATCTTATGAGAGGCTGGCTGTGGGGACATTATGAGAGGCTGGCTGTGGGGACATTATGAGGGGCTGGCTGTGGGGACATTGTGAGAGGGTGGATGTGGGGACATTATGAGGGGCTGGATGTGGGGACATTGTGAGAGGCTGGATGTGGGGACATTGAGGGGCTGGATGTAGGGACATTGAGGGGTGGGATGTGGGGACATTGAGGGGCTGAATGTGGGGACATTGAGGGGCTGGATGTGGGGACATTGAGGGGCTGGATGTGGGGACATTGAGGGGCTGGATGTGGGGACATTGAGGGGATGGATGTGTGGACATTGAGGGGATGGATGTGGGGACATTGAGGGGCTGGATGTAGGGACATTGAGGGGTGGGATGTGGGGAGATTGAGGGGCTGGATGTGGGGAGATTGAGGGGCTGATATGGGGACATTGAGGGGCTGAATGTGGGGACATTGAGGGGCTGATATGGGGACATTGAGGGGCTGCATGTGGGGACATTGAGGGGCTGCATGTTGGGACATTATGAAGGGCTGGCCATTGGGACATTGTGAGAGGCTGGATGTGGGGACATTATGAGGGACTGGCTGTGAGGACATTATGAGGGGCTGACTGTGGGGACACTATGAGCGGCTGGATGTGGGGACATTATCAGGAGTTGGCTGTGGGGACATTATGAGGGGCTGGCTGTGGGGACATTGTGAGAGGCTGGATGTGGGGACATTATGAGGGACGGGCTGTGGGGACATTGTGAGAGGCTGGATGTGGGGACATTATGAGGGGCTGGCTGTGCGGACATGATGAGAGGCTGGCTGTGGGAACATTGAGGAGCAGGCTGTGGGAACATTGTGAAAGGCTGGATGTGGGGACATTGTGAGGGGCTGGCTGAGGGGATATTGAGGGGCTGGATGTGGGGACATTGAGGAGCTGGATGTGGGGACATTGAGGGGCTGGATGTGGGGACATTGAGGGGATGGATGTGTGTACATTGAGGGGCTGCATGTGGGGACATTGAGGGGCTGCATGTTGGGACATTATGAGGTGCGGGCCTTGGGGACATTATGAGAGGCTGGATGTGGGGACATTATGAGGGGCTGGATGTGGGGACATTATGAGGGGCTGGCCGTAGGGACGTTGTGAGGGGCTAGCTGTGGGGACATTATGAGGGGCTGGATGTGGGGACATTATCAGGAGTTGGCTGTGGGGATATTATGAGGGGCTGGCTGTGGGGACAATTTGAGAGGCTGGATGTGGGGACATTATGAGGGGCTGTCTGTGGGGACATTATGAGAGGCTGGATGTTGGACGTTATGAGGGGCTGGACGTGGGGACATTATGAGGGGCTGGCTGTGGGGATATTGTGAGAGGCAAACTGTGGGTACATTATGACAGGCTGGATGTGGGGACATTATCAGGAGTTGGCTGTGGGGACATTATGAGGGGCAGGCTGTGGGGACATTGTGAGAGGCTGGATGTGGGGACATTATGAGAGGCTGGCTGTGGGGACATTGTGAGAGGCTGGATGTGGGGACATTATGAGGGGCTGGCTGTGGGGACATTGAGAGGCTGTCTGTGGGGACATTGAGGGGCTGGATGTGGGGACATTGAGGGGCTGGATGTGTGGACATTAAGATGGGCTGGCTGTGTGGTAATTACAAAAGCGGCTGAATGTGGGGACATTATGAGAGGCTGGCTGTGGGGACATTATGAGAGGCTGGATGTGGGGACATTGAGGGGTTGGATATGTGGACATTGAGGGGCTGGATGTGGGGACATTATGAGAGGCTGGATGTGGGGACATTGAGGGGCTGGTTGTGGGGACACTGAGGGGCTGGATGTGGGCACATTGAGGGGCTGGATGTGGGGACATTGAGGGGCTGGATGTGGGGACATTGAGGGGCTGGATGTGGGGACATTGAGGCGATGGATGTGGGGACATTGAGGGGCTGCATCTGGGGACATTGAGGGGCTGCATCTGGGGACATTATGAGGGGCGTGACTTGGGGACATTATGAGGGGCTGGCCGTGGGGACATTATGAGCGGCTGGATGTGGGGACATTATGAGGGGCTGGCTGTGGGGACATTATGAGGGGCTGGCTGTGGGGATATTGTGAGAGGCTGGATGTGGGGACATTATGAGGGGCTGGCTGTGGGGATATGATGAGAGGCTGGCTGAGGGAACATTGATGGGCAGGCTGTGGGAACATTGTGAAAGGCTGGATGTGGGGACATTGTGAGGGGCTGGCTGAGGGGATATTGTGAGAGGCTGGATGTGGGGACATTGTGAGAGGCTGGATGTGGGGACATTGTGAGAGACTGGATGTGGGGACATTGTGAGAGGCTGGATGTGGGGACATTGTGAGAGGCTGGATGTGGGGACATTATGAGAGGCTGGATGTGGGGACATTATGAGTAGTTGGCTGTGGGGACATTATGAGGGGCTGGCCTTGAGGACATTATGAGGGGCTGGCCGAAGAGACATTATGAGAGGCTGGATGTGGGGACATTGTGAGGGGCTGGCTGTGGGGACATTATGAGGGGCTGGTCGTGGGGACCTTATGAGGGGCTGGCTGTGGGGACATTATGAGGGGCTGGCTGTGGGGACATTGTGAGAGGCTGGACCTGGGGACATTGAGGGCAGGCTGTGGGAACATTATGAGGGGCTGACTGTGGGGACAATTGTGAGAGGCTGGATGTGGGGACATTGAAGGGCTGGATGTGGGACATTGAGGGGCTGGCTGTGGGGACATTGAGGGGCTGGCTGTGGGGACATTGAGGGGCTGGCTGTGGGAACATTATGAGGGGCTGGCTGTGGGGACATTGTGAGAGGCTGGATGTGGGGACATTGAGGGGCTGGCTGTGGGAACATTGAGGGTCTGGCTGTGGGAACATTATGAAGGGTTGGCTATGGGGACATTGTGAAAGACTGGATGTGGGGACATTGAGGGGCTGCATGTGGGGACATTATGAGGGGCTGGCCTTGGGGACATTATGAGGGGCTGGAAGTGGGGACATTATGAGAGGCTGGATGTGGGGTCATTATGAATGGCTGGCTGTGGGGACATTATGAGGGGCAGGCTGTGGGGACATTGTGAGAGGCTGGATGCGGGGACATTATGAGGGGCTGGATGTGGGGACATTGTGAGAGGCTGGATGCGGGGACATTGTGAGAGGCTGGATGTGGGGACATTGTGAGAGGCTGGATGTGGGGACATTGTGAGAGGCTGGATGTGGGGAGATTGTGAGAGGCTGGATGTGGGGACATTATGAGGGGCTGGTTGTGGGGACATTATGAGAGGCTGGATGTGGGGACATTGTGAGGGGCTGGCTGTGGGGATATTGTGAGAGGCTGGATGTGGGGACATTATGAGAGGATGGCTGTGGGGACATTGAGGGGCTGGATGTGGGGACATTGAGGGTCTGGATGTGGGGACATTGAGTGGCTGGATGTGTAGAGATTGAGGGGCTGGATGTGGGGACATTATGAGGGGCTGGTTGTGGGGACATTGTGAGGGGCTGGCTGTGGGGATATTGTGAGAGGCTGGATGTGGGGACATTATGAGAGGATGGCTGTGGGGACATTATGAGGGGCTGGCTGTGGGAACATTGAGGGGCTGGATGTGGGGACATTGAGGGTCTGGATGTGTAGAGATTGAGGGGCTGGCTGTGGGGACATTGTGAGAGGCTGCATGTGGGAACATTGTGAGAGGCTGGATGTGGGGACATTATGAGAGGCTGGATGTGGGGACATTATGAGGAGTTGGCTGTGGGGACATTATGAGGGGCTGGCTGTGGGGACAATTGTGAGAGGCTGGATGTGAGGACATTGAGGGGCTGGATGTGAGACATTGAGGGGCTGGAAGTGGGGACATTGAGGGGCTGGCTGTGGTGACATTATGAGGGGCTGGCTGTGGGGACATTGTGAGAGGCTGGATGTGGGGACATTGAGGGGCTGGATGTGGGAACATTGAGGGGCTGGATGTGGGGACATTGAGGGTGCTGGGTGTGGGGACATTAAGATGGTCTGGGTGTATGGTAATTACAAAAGCGGCTGAATGTGGGGACAATATGAGAGGCTGGATGTGGGGACATTAAGATGGTCTGGGTGTATGGTAATTACAAAAGCGGCTGAATGTGGGGACAATGTGAGAGGCTGGATGTGGGGACATTATGAGGGGCTGGCTGTGGGGATATTTTGAGAGGCTGGATGTGGGGACATTATGAAAAGTTGGCTGTGGGGACATTATGAGGGGCTGGCTGTGGGGATATTGTGAGAGGCTGGATGTGGGGACATTATGAGGGGCTGGCTGTGGGGATATTTAGAGAGGCTGGATGTGGGGACATTATGAAAAGTTGGCTGTGGGGACATTATGAGGGGCTGGCTGTGGGGACATTGTGAGAGGCTGGATGTGGGGACATTATGAGGGGCTGGCTGTGGGGATATTTTGAGAGGCTGGATGTGGGGACATTATGAGGGGCTGGATGTGGGGACATTATGAGGGGCTGGATGTGGGGACATTATGAAAAGTTGGCTGTGGGGACATTATGAGGGGCTGGCTGTGGGGACATTGTGAGAGGCTGGATGTGGGGACATTATGAGGGGCTGGATGTGGGGACATTATGATGGGCTGGATGTGGGGACATTATGAGAGGCTGGCTGTGGCGACATTATGAGGGGCTGGTTGTGGGGACATTGAGGGGCTGGCTGTGGGAACATTATGAGGGGCTGGCTGTGGGAACATTATGAGGGGCTGGCTGTGGGGACATTGTGAGAGGCTGGATGCGGGGACATTATGAGGGGCTGGATGTGGGGACATTGTGAGAGGCTGGATGCGGGGACATTGTGAGAGGCTGGATGTGGGGACATTGTGAGAGGCTGGATGTGGGGACATTGTGAGAGGCTGGATGTGGGGAGATTGTGAGAGGCTGGATGTGGGGACATTATGAGGGGCTGGTTGTGGGGACATTATGAGAGGCTGGATGTGGGGACATTGTGAGGGGCTGGCTGTGGGGATATTGTGAGAGGCTGGATGTGGGGACATTATGAGAGGATGGCTGTGGGGACATTGAGGGGCTGGATGTGGGGACATTGAGGGTCTGGATGTGGGGACATTGAGTGGCTGGATGTGTAGAGATTGAGGGGCTGGATGTGGGGACATTATGAGGGGCTGGTTGTGGGGACATTGTGAGGGGCTGGCTGTGGGGATATTGTGAGAGGCTGGATGTGGGGACATTATGAGAGGATGGCTGTGGGGACATTATGAGGGGCTGGCTGTGGGAACATTGAGGGGCTGGATGTGGGGACATTGAGGGTCTGGATGTGTAGAGATTGAGGGGCTGGCTGTGGGGACATTGTGAGAGGCTGCATGTGGGAACATTGTGAGAGGCTGGATGTGGGGACATTATGAGAGGCTGGATGTGGGGACATTATGAGGAGTTGGCTGTGGGGACATTATGAGGGGCTGGCTGTGGGGACAATTGTGAGAGGCTGGATGTGAGGACATTGAGGGGCTGGATGTGAGACATTGAGGGGCTGGAAGTGGGGACATTGAGGGGCTGGCTGTGGTGACATTATGAGGGGCTGGCTGTGGGGACATTGTGAGAGGCTGGATGTGGGGACATTGAGGGGCTGGATGTGGGAACATTGAGGGGCTGGATGTGGGGACATTGAGGGTGCTGGGTGTGGGGACATTAAGATGGTCTGGGTGTATGGTAATTACAAAAGCGGCTGAATGTGGGGACAATATGAGAGGCTGGATGTGGGGACATTAAGATGGTCTGGGTGTATGGTAATTACAAAAGCGGCTGAATGTGGGGACAATGTGAGAGGCTGGATGTGGGGACATTATGAGGGGCTGGCTGTGGGGATATTTTGAGAGGCTGGATGTGGGGACATTATGAAAAGTTGGCTGTGGGGACATTATGAGGGGCTGGCTGTGGGGATATTGTGAGAGGCTGGATGTGGGGACATTATGAGGGGCTGGCTGTGGGGATATTTAGAGAGGCTGGATGTGGGGACATTATGAAAAGTTGGCTGTGGGGACATTATGAGGGGCTGGCTGTGGGGACATTGTGAGAGGCTGGATGTGGGGACATTATGAGGGGCTGGCTGTGGGGATATTTTGAGAGGCTGGATGTGGGGACATTATGAGGGGCTGGATGTGGGGACATTATGAGGGGCTGGATGTGGGGACATTATGAAAAGTTGGCTGTGGGGACATTATGAGGGGCTGGCTGTGGGGACATTGTGAGAGGCTGGATGTGGGGACATTATGAGGGGCTGGATGTGGGGACATTATGATGGGCTGGATGTGGGGACATTATGAGAGGCTGGCTGTGGCGACATTATGAGGGGCTGGTTGTGGGGACATTGAGGGGCTGGCTGTGGGAACATTATGAGGGGCTGGCTGTGGGAACATTATGAGGGGCTGGCTGTGGGGATATTATGAGGGGCTGACTGTGGGCACATTGAGGGTCTGGATGTGGGACATTGAGGGGCAGGATGTGGGGACACTGAGGGGCTGGCTGTGGGGACATTATGATGGTGGACAGTTTCAAATATTTGGGGGTTTACCTGGATAGCAAGCTAGACTGGAAGTGCCACATGGAGAAGGTCTACAAGAAGGGGATGAGTAGATTGTACTTCCTAAGGAAGTTAAGGTCTTTTAATGTGTGTGGCAAAATGCTTGAGGTGTTCTACCAATCCATTGTGGCTAGTGCCACCTTTGCGGCAATAATTTGCTGGGGTAACAGTGTGCGTGTTGCTGACGCCAACAAGCTCAACAAACTTATAAAGAAGGCTAGCGCGACGGTGGGCCTACAGCTTGGGACTTTTGAAGAGGTGGTAGAGGATAGGATTAAGAAGAAGTGCAGAGCTATAATGGGCAACAACACACACCCGCTTTATGAACTGTTTGCGAAACAGAAGAGCACATTCAGCAATCGCCTAATACAACTAAGGTGTAAAAAGGAAAAATACAGGAGATCGTTTGTTCCAACAGCTATGGGGGTGTTTAACAAATGTCTGAAAAGCAATGTCTAAAGCATTCCAAATGTTTTGTTATTATATGTGTCATGTTCGAGATCTGTGTTCTGCTGCTGTGATACCGCAATTTCCTCCGGGATAAAATAAAGTATATCTTATCTTATCTTATCTTATGAGGGGCTGGCTGTGGGGACATTGTGAGAGGCTGGATGTGGGGACATTGAGGGGCTGGATGTGGGGACATTGAGGGGCTGGTTGTGGGGACATTGAGGGGCTGGTTGTGGGGACATTAAGATGGTCTGGCTGTATGGTAATTACAAAAGCGGCTGAATGTGGGGACAATATGAGAGGCTGGATGTGGGGACATTATGAAAAGTTGGCTGTGGGGACATTATGAGGGGCTGGCTGTGGGGACATTGTGAGAGGCTGGATGTGGGGACATTATGAGGGGCTGGTTGTGGGGACATTATGAGAGGCTGGCTGTGGGGACATTGAGGGGCTAGATGTGGGGACATTGTGAGGCTGGATGTGGGGACATTGTGAGGCTGGATGTGGGGACATTATGAGGGGCTGGTTGTGGGGATATCGTGAGAGGCTGAATTTGAGGACATTGAGGGGCTGGATGTGGGTACATTGAGGGTCTGGATGTGCGGACATTGAGGGGCGGGATGTGGGTACATTGAGGGGCTGGATGTGTAGAGATTGAGGGGCTGGATGTGTAGAGATTGAGGGGCTGGATGTGGGGAAATGATGAGGGGCTGGCCTTGGGGACATTATGAGGGGCTGGCTGTGGGGACATTGTGAGGGGCTGGAAGTGGGGACATTATGAGGGGCTGGTTGTGGGGACATTATGAGGGGCTGGCTGTGGGGACATTGTAAGAGGCTGGATGTGGGGACATTGAGGGGCTGGATTGGGGACATTGAGGGGCTGATATGGGGACATTGGGAAGCTCTCTGTGGGGACATTGTGAGAGGCTGGTTGTGGGGACATTGTGAGAGGCTGGATGTGGGGACATTATGAGAGGCTGGATGTGGGGACAATTGTGAGAGGCTGGATGTGGGGACATTGAGGGGCTGGATGTGGGGACATTATGAGAGGCTGGATGTGGGGACAATTGTGATAGGCTGGATGTGGGGACATTATGAGGGGCTGGATGTGGGGACATTATGAGAGGCTGGATATGGGGACATTATGAGAGGCTGGATGTGGGGACATTATGAGGAGTTGGCTGTGGGGACATTATGAAGGGCTGGTTGTGTGGTAATTACAAAAGCGGCTGAATGTGGGGACATTATGAGAGGCTGGCTGTGGGGACATTATGAAAGGCTGGATGTGGGGACATTGAGGGGCTGGATGTGGGGACATTGAGGGGCTGGCTGTGGGAACATTATGAGGGGCTGACTGTGGGGACATTGTGAGAGGCTGGATGAGGGGATATTGAGGGGCTGGATGTAGGGACATTGAGGGGCTGGATGTGGGGACATTGAGGGGCTGGATGTGGGGACATTGAGGGGCTGGATGTGGGGACATTGAGGGGCTGGATGTGTGGACATTGAGGGGCTGGCCGTGGTGACATTGTGAGAGGCTGGATATGGGGACATTATGAGGGGCTGGCTGTGGGGACATTGTGAGAGGCTGGATGTGGGGACATTGAGGGGCTGGTTGTGGGAACATTATGAGGGGCTGGCTGTGGGGACATTGTGAGAGGCTGGATGTGGGGACATTGAGGGGCTGGATGTGGGGACATTGAGGGGCTGGATGTAGGGAAATTGTGAGGGGCTGGATGTGGGGATATTGAGGGGCTGGATGTAGGGACATTGTGCGAGGCTGTATGTGGGGACATTATGAGGGGCTGGCTGTGGGGACATTGTGAGAGGCTGGATGTGGGGACATTATGAGGGGCTGGTTGTGGGGACATTATGAGGGGCTAGCTGTGGGGACATTGTGAGAGGCTGGATGTGGGGACATTGAGGGGCTGGATGTGGGGACATTGACGGGCTGGATTGGGGACATTGAGAGGCTGATGTGGGAACAATAAGAAGCTGTCTGTGGGGACATTGTGAGAGGCTGGATGTGGGGACATTATGAGAGGCTGGATGTGGGGCATTATGAGAAGTTGGCGGTGGGGACATTATGAGGGGCTGGCCTTGGGGACATTGTGAGAAGTTGGATGTGGGGATATTATGAGGGGCTGGTTGTGTGGTAATTACAAAAGCGGCTGAATGTGGGGACATTATGAGAGGCTGGCTGTGGGGACATTATGAGAGGCTGGATGTGGGGACATTGAGGGGCTGGATCTGGGGACATTGAGGGTCTGGCTGTGGGAACATTATGAGGGGCTTACTGTGGGGACATTGTGAGAGGCTGGATGAGGGGACATTGAGGGGCTGGATGTGGGGACATTGAGGGGCTGGATGTGGGGACATTGAGGGGCTGGATGTGGGGACATTGAGGGGCTGGATGTGGGGACATTGAGGGGATGGATGTGTGGACATTGAGGGGCTGCATGTGGGGACATTGAGGGGCTTCATGTTGGGACATTATGAGGAACAAACCTTGGGGACATTATGAGCGGCTGGCGGTGGGGACATTATGAGAGGCTGGATGTGGGGACATTATGAGGGGCTGGCTGTGTGGACATTATAACAGGCTGGATGTGGGGACATTATCAGGAGTTGGCTGTGGGGACATTATGAGGGACTGGCTGTGGGGACATTGTGACAGGCTGGATGTGGGGACATTATTAGGGGCTGGCTGTGGGGACATGATAAGGGGCTGGCTGTGGGGACATGATAAGAGGCTGGCTGTGGGGACATTGAGGGGCAGGCTGTGGGAACATTGTGAGAGGCAGGATGTGGGGACATTATGAGGGGCAGGCTGTGGGGACATTGTGAGAGGATGGATGTGGGGACATTGAGGGGCTGGATGTGGGGACATTGAGGGCCTGGATGTGGGGACATCATGAGGGGCTGGATGTAGGGACATTATGAGGGGCTGGATGTAGGGACATTGTGAGAGGCTGGATGTGGGGACATCGTGAGGGGCTGGATGTGGGGACATTGTGAGAGGCTGGCTGTGGGGAGATTATGAGAGGCTGGATGTGGGGACATTATGAGGAGTTGGCTGTGGGGACATTATGAAGGCTGGCTGTGGGGACATTGTGAGGGGCTGGTTGTGGGGACATTATGAGGGGCTGGTTATGCGGATCTTATGAGAGGTTGGCTGTGGGGACCTTATGAGGGGCTGGCTGTGGGGACATTGTGAGAGGATGGATGTGGGGACATTATGAGGGGCTGGTTGTGGGGATCTTATGAGAGGCTGGCTGTGGGGACATTATGAGGGGCTGGCTGTGGGGACATTGTGAGAGGGTGGATGTGGGGACATTATGAGGGGCTGGATGTGGGGACATTGTGAGAGGCTGGATGTGGGGACATTGAGGGGCTGGATGTAGGGACATTGAGGGGCGGGATGTGGGGACATTGAGGGGCTGGATGTGGGGACATTGAGGGGTTGATATGGGGACATTGAGGGGCAGAATGTGGGGACATTGAGGGGCTGGATGTGGGGACATTGAGGGGCTGGAAGTGGGGACATTAAGATGGGCTGGCTGTGTGGTAATTACAAAAGCAGTTGAATGTGGGGACATTATCAGAGGCTTAATGTGGGGACATTGAGGGGCTGGATGTGGGGACATTGAGGGGCTGGATGTGGGGACATTGAGGGGATGGATGTGTGGACATTGAGGGGCTGCATGTGGGGACATTGAGGGGCTGCATGTTGGGACATTATGAGGGGCGGACCTTGGGGACATTATGAGCGGCTGGCGGTGGGGACATTATGAGAGGCTGGATGTGGGGACATTATGAGGGGCTGGCTGTGGGGACATTATAACAGGCTGGATGTGGGGACATTATGAGGGGCTCGCTGTGGGGACATTGTGAGAGACTGGATGTGGGGACATTATGAGGCGCTGGCTGTGGGGACATTATGAGAGGCTGGATGTGGGGACATTAGGAGGGGCTGGCCGTGGGGACATTATGAGGGGCTGGCCGTGGGGACATTGTGAGGGGCTAGCTGAGGGGACATTATGACAGGCTGGATGTGGGGACATTATCAGGAGTTGGCTGTGGGGACATTATGAGGGACTGGCTGTGGGGACATTGTGAGAGGCTGGATGTGGGGACATTATTAGGGGCTGGCTGTGGGGACATGATAAGGGGCTGGCTGTGGGGACATGATAAGAGGCTGGCTGTGGGGACATTGAGGGTCAGGCTGTGGGAACATTGTGAGAGGCTGGATGTGGGGATATTATGAGGGGCAGGCTGTGGGGACATTGTGAGAGGATGGATGTGGGGACATTGAGGGGCTGGATGTGGGGACATTGAGGGGCTGGATGTGGGGACATTGAGGGGCTGGATGTGGGGAAATTGTGAGGCTGGATGTGGGGAAATTGTGAGGCTGGATGTAGGGACATTGTGAGAGGCTGGATGTGGGGACATTATGAGGGGCTGGTTATGCGGATCTTATGAGAGGTTGGCTGTGGGGACCTTATGAGGGGCTGGCTGTGGGGACATTGTGAGAGGATGGATGTGGGGACATTATGAGGGGCTGATTGTGGGGATCTTATGAGAGGCTGGCTGTGGGGACATTATGAGGGGCTGGCTGTGGGGACATTGTGAGAGGGTGGATGTGGGGACATTATGAGGGGCTGGATGTGGGGACATTGTGTGAGGCTGGATGTGGGGACATTGAGGGGCTGGATGTAGGGACATTGAGGGGCGGGATGTGGGGACATTGAGGGGCTGGATGTGGGGACATTGAGGGGCTGATATGGGGACATTGAGGGGCAGAATGTGGGGACATTGAGGGGCTGGATGTGGGGACATTGAGGGGCTGGAAGTGGGGACATTAAGATGGGCTGGCTGTGTGGTAATTACAAAAGCAGTTGAATGTGGGGACATTATCAGAGGCTTAATGTGAGGACATTGAGGGGCTGGATGTGGGGACATTGAGGGGCTGGATGTGGGGACATTGAGGGAATGGATGTGTGGACATTGAGGGGCTGCATGTGGGGACATTGAGGGGCTGCATGTTGGGACATTATGAGGGGCGGACCTTGGGGACATTATGAGCGGCTGGCGGTGGGGACATTATAAGAGGCTGGATGTGGGGACATTATGAGGGGCTGGCTGTGGGGACATTATAACAGGCTGGATGTGGGGACATTATGAGGGGCTCGCTGTGGGGACATTGTGAGAGACTGGATGTGGGGACATTATGAGGCGCTGGCTGTGGGGGCATTATGAGAGGCTGGATGTGGGGACATTATGAGGGGCTGGCCCTGGGGACATTATGAGGGGCTGGCCGTGGGGACATTGTGAGGGGCTAGCTGAGGGGACATTATGACAGGCTGGATGTGGGGACATTATCAGGAGTTGGCTGTGTGGACATTATGAGGGACTGGCTGTGGGGACATTGTGAGAGGCTGGATGTGGGGACATTATTAGGGGCTGGCTGTGGGGACATGATAAGGGGCTGGCTGTGGGGACATGATAAGAGGCTGGCTGTGGGGACATTGAGGGTCAGGCTGTGGGAACATTGTGAGAGGCTGGATGTGGGGACATTATGAGGGGCAGGCTGTGGGGACATTGTGAGAGGATGGATGTGGGGACATTGAGGGGCTGGATGTGGGGACATTGAGGGGCTGGATGTGGGGACATTGAGGGGCTGGATGTGGGGAAATTGTGAGGCTGGATGTGGGGAAATTGTGAGGCTGGATGTAGGGACATTGTGAGAGGCTGGATGTGGGGACATAAAGATGGGCTGGCTGTGTGGTAATTACAAAAGCAGCTGAATGTGGGGACATTATCAGAGGCTTAATGTGGGGACATTGAGGGGCTGGATGTGGGGACATTGAGGGGCTGGATGTGGGGACATTGAGGGGCTGGATGTGGGGACATTGAGGGGCTGGACGTGTGGACATTGAGGGGATGGATGTGTGGACATTGACGGGATGGATGTGTGGACATTGAGGGGATGGATGTGTGGACATTGAGGGGATGGATGTGGGGACATTGAGGGGCTGGATGTAGGGACATTGAGGGGTGGGATGTGGGGACATTGAGGGGCTGGATGTGGGGACATTGAGGGGCTGAATGTGGGGACATTGAGGGGCTGATATGGGGACATTGAGGGGCTGCATGTGGGGACATTGAGGGGCTGCATGTGGGGACATTGAGGGGCTGCATGTGGGGACATTGAGGGGCTGCATGTTGGGACATTATGAAGGGCTGGCCATTGGGACATTGTGAGAGGCTGGATGTGGGGACACTATCAGGAGTTGGCTGTGGGGACATTATGAGGGGCTGGCTGTGGGGACATTGTGAGAGGCTGGATGTGGGGACATTATGAGGGACTGGCTGTGGGGACATTGTGAGAGGCTGGATGTGGGGACATTATGAGGGGCTGGCTGTGCGGACATGATGAGAGGCTGGCTGTGGGAACATTGAGGGGCAGGCTGTGGGAACATTGTGAAAGGCTGGATGTGGGGACATTGTGAGGGGCTGGCTGAGGGGATATTGAGGAGCTGGATGTGGGGACATTGATGGGATGGATGTGTGTACATAGAGGGGCTGCATGTTGGGACATTATGAGGGGCGGGCCTTGGGGACATTATGAGGGGCGGGCCTTGGGGACATTATGAGGGGCTGGCCGTGGGGACATTATGAGAGGCTGGTTGTGGGGACATTATGAGGGGCTGGATGTGGGGACATTATGAGGGGCTGGCCGTAGGGACATTGTGAGGGGCTAGCTGTGGGGACATTATGAGGGGCTGGATGTGGGGACATTATCAGGAGTTGGCTGTGTGGATATTATGAGGGGCTGGCTGTGGGAACAATGTGAGAGGCTGGATGTGGGGACATTATGAGGGGCTGACTGTGGGGACATTATGAGAGGCTGGATGTTGGACGTTATGAGGGGCTGGCCGTGGGGACATTATGAGGGGCTGGCTGTGGGGACATTGTGAGGGGCAAACTGTGGGGACATTATGACAGGCTGGATGTGGGGACATTATGAGGGGCAGGCTGTGGGACATTATGAGGGGCAGGCTGTGGGGAGATTGTGAGAGGCTGGATGTGGGGACATTATGAGGGGCTGGCTGTGGGGACATTGTGAGAGGCTGCATGTGGGGACATTATGAGGGGCTGGCTGTGGGGACATGATAAGAGGCTGGCTGTGAGGACATTGAGGGGCAGGCTGTGGGAACATTGTGAGAGGCTGGATGTGGGGACATTATGAGGGGCTGGATGTGGGGACATTGTGAGAGGCTGGATGTGGGGACATTGAGGGGCTGGATGAAGGGACATTGAGGGGCTGGATGTGGGGACATTGAGGGGCTGGATGTTGGGACATTGAGTGGCTGATATGGGGACATTGAGAGGCTGTCTGTGGGGACATTAAAATGGGCTGGCTGTGTGGTAATTACAAAAGCGGCTGAATGTGGGGACATTATGAGAGGCTGGCTGTGGGGACATTATGAGAGGCTGGATGTGGGGACATTGAGGGGCTGGATATGTGGCCATTGAGGGGCTGGATGTGGGGACATTATGAGAGGCGGGATGTGGGGACATTGAGGGGCTGGATGTGGGGACATTGAGGGGCTGGATGTGGGGACATTGAGGGGCTGGATGTGGGGACATTGAGGGGCTGAATGTGGGGACATTGAGGGGCTGGATGTGGGGACATTGAGGCGATGGATGTGGGGACATTGAGGGGCTGAATCTGGGGACATTGCGGGGCTACATCTGGGGACATTATGAGGGGCGTGCCTTGGGGACATTATGAGGGGCTGGTTGTGGGGACATTATGAGCGGCTGGATGTGGGGACATTATGAGGGGCAGGCTGTGGGGACATTATGAGGGGCTGGCTGTGGGGATATTGTGAGAGGCTGGATGTGGGGACATTATGAGGGGCTGGTTGTGGGGATATGATGAGAGGCTGGCTGAGGGAACATTGAGGGGCAGGCTGTGGGAACATTGTGAAAGGCTGGATGTGGGGACATTGTGAGGGGCTGACTGAGGGGATATTGTGAGAGGCTGGATGTGGGGACATTGTGAGAGGCTGGATGTGGGGACATTGTGAGAGGCTGGATGTGGGGAGATTTTGAGAGGCTGGATGTGGGGACATTGTGAGAGGCTGGATGTGGGGACATTATGAGGGGCTGGTTGTGGGGACATTATGAGGGGCTGGTTGTGGGGACATTATGAGAGGCTGGCTGTGGGGACATTATGAGGGGCTGGCTGTGGGGACATTTTGAGGGGCTGGCTGTGGGGATATTGTGAGAGGCTGGATGTGGGGACATTATGAGAGGCTGGCTGTGTGGAGATTATGAGGGGCTGGCTGTGTGGAGATTATGAGGGGCTGGATTTGGGGACATTGTGAGGGGCTGGATTTGGGGACATTGCGGGTCTGGATGTGGGGACATTATGAGGGGCTGGCTGTGGGGACATTATGAGGGGCTGGCTGTGGGGACATTGTGAGAGGATGGATGTGGGGACATTATGAGGGGCTTGTTGTGGGGACATTGCGAGGGGCTGGCTGTGGGGACATTGTGAGGGGCTGGCTGTGGGGACATTGAGGGGTTGGCTGTGGGAACATTATGAGGGGCTGGCTGTGGGGACATTGTGAGAGGCTGGATGTGGGCACATTGAGGGGCTGGATGTGGGGACATTGAGGGGCTGGATGTGGGGACATTAAGATGGTCTGGCTGTGTGGTAATTACAAAAGCGACTGAATGTGGGGACATTATGAGAGGCTGGATGTGGGGACATTATGAGGAGATGTCTGTGGGGACATTATGAGGGGCTGTCTGTGAGGACATTATGAGGGGCTGGATGTGGGGACATTGAGGGGCTGGATGTGGGGACATTGAGGGGCTGGATATGGGGACATTGAGGGGCTGGATGTGGGGACATTGAAGGGCTGGATGTGGGGATATTGAGGGGCTGGATGTGGGGACATTGAGGGCCTGGATGTGGGGACATTGAGGGCCTGGATGTGGGGACATTGAGGGGCTGGATGTGGGGACGTTGAGGGGATGGATGTGGGGACATTGAGGGGCTGCATCTGGGAACATTGAGGGGCTGCATGTTGGGACATTATGAGGGGCGGGCCTTGGGGACATTATGAGGGGCTGGCCGTGGGAATATTATGAGAGGCTGGATGTGGGGACATTATGAGGGGCTGGCTGTGGGGACATTATGAGGGGCTGGCTGTGGGGACACTATGAGTGGCTGGATGTGGGGACATTATCAGGAGTTGGCTGTGGGGACATTATGAGGGGCTGGCTGTGGGGACATTGTGAGAGGCTGGATGTGGGGACATTATGAGGGGCTGGCTGTGGGGACATTATGAGGGGCTGGCTGTGGGGACATGATGAGAGGCAGGCTGTGGGGACATTGAGGGGATGGATGTGGGGACATTGTGAAAGGCTGGATGTGGGGACATTATGAGGGGCTGGTTGTGGGGACATTGTGAGAGGCTGGCTGTGGGGACATTGAGGGGCTGGCTGTGGGAACATTATGAGGGGCTGGCTGTGTGGTAATTACAAAAGCGGCTGAATGTGGGGACATTATGAGAGGCTGGATGTGGGGACATTATGAGGAGTTGGCTGTGGGGTCATTATGAGGGGCTGGCTGTGAGGACATTGTGAGAGGCTGGATGTGGGGACATTATGAGGGGCTGGTTGTGGGCACATTATGAGAGGCAGGCTGTGGGGACATTGAGGGGATGGATGTGGGGACATTGTGAAAGGCTGGATGTGGGGACATTATGAGGGGCTGGTTGTGGGGACATTGTGAGAGGCTGGCTGTGGGGACATTGAGGGGCTGGCTGTGGGAACATTATGAGGGGCTGGCTGTAGGGACATTGTGAGAGGCTGGATGTGGGGACATTGAGGGGCTGTATGTGTAGAGATTGAGGGGCTGGATGTGGGGACATTATGAGGGGCTGGCCTTGGGGACATTATGAGGGGCTGTCTGTGGGGACATTGTGAGAGGCTGTAAGTGGGGACATTATGAGGGGCTGGTTGTGGGGACATTATGAGGGGCTGGCTGTGTGGACATTGTGAGAGGCTGGATGTGGGGACATTGAGGGGCTGATATGGGAACATTAAGATAGGCTGGCTGTGTGGTAATTACAAAAGCGGCTGAATGTGGGGTCATTACAATAGCGTCTGTGGAGGACATCATATTATATGGGACACTGTGGGGGACATTATACCGTATATTGGGGGCTGTGGTGGACATCATACCATATATGAGGAGCTGTGGTGGACTTAATTTTGCATAGGGGCTTTGGTGGACATTGTAGTATATATTGGGGGGGCTATTGTGGATATACTGTATGGGCGGCTGTGGTTACCATCATACTGTGTAGAGGTACAGTGTGAGGAGGGGGGTACTGTTTGGAGAGCATGTGGCGAGCAGTATGAGGGCATAGTGTGAATTGGGGGTACAGAATAGATATGAGGAGGGGCAGCGTGAAATGTTGGCTCAGAATGGAGAGAGGTTAGCCTGGCATGTGACAGTGTGGAGATATAAATAGTGTTAGGGATAACAGTGGAGAGGTGGAGAGGGGACAGCCATGGTATAGGTCGTGGTTTATAAGGGTGGATGGTGTGGCAGTTATAGCTGATAATGGTGGACAGTGTGGCGGTTATAGCTGATAACGGTAGACAGTGTGGAGGTCATAGACCATAGGACACTTACTTAGGTCATAGTATGGACAGATATTTTTACGCAGAGGGCATTTTAAAAACACTCTTATTTTTAGAGGCACCGTGCGGGAATGTATTGCAGAAGACCGTAGAAGATGGGAGTTTGCAGCAACGGTTTGTGGATGTGAAAAGTTCATCATGGCATCAAGACAAGATGGAGATGAAAAGAAAGAAACAACTCAATCAGAAGATGTCACCTATAAGTTATCTGGATGTAAATGTTTACTTGTTGATACTGACTATGTCTCATCTGGCTGTGGTTCCAGTATGGTCTGCAGTCTGATAAAGGCTGATAACAACAACTCCCAGTATCTCCTTACCATTGTTAAAGACAGACTGGGAGTTGTAGGTTTATGAAATACAAATGTATATGGGCCTGACTTGACATTACAACTGATTAGTGTACTAAGCTTGGTGATGTAGTTATGTACTGATGGTACTTCTGGTGATGTATTCATATACTGATGGTGGTTCTAGTGATGTATTCATGTACTGATGCTGGTTCTAGTGACATATAATAGGAAAGACGATGATCCAGCTCCACAGACTCCAATAGTGAAAACAAATGTCTTTTATTTAGAATTTTTTTAATATATCCAGATAGCGATAATGTAACTCCAGCTGGTGGAAGAACAATACTAGAAGGGAAACACAGGGGCACCTTGCCCCTTCTAGTATTGTTCTTCCACCAGCTGGAGTAACATTATCGCTATCTGGATATTTTAAAAAAAATCTAAATAAAAGACATTTGTTTTTACTATTGGAGTCTGTGGAGCTGGATCATCGTCTTTCCTATTACCTGTCAACTAAGCGCAAGCAGCAGCGCTGATCACGGATCCCGGAGACACCCAGCTGGTTCATGGAGGTGAGCTGTTTTTTTTTTCTTTTCCCTTTCCATTTCTGGTGATGTATACATGGACTAATGATGGTACTGGTGTTGTATTTATGTACTGACAGTGGTTCATGTGATGTATTCATGTACTGATTATGGTTCTGGTGATGCATTCATGTACTTATGGTGGTTCTGGTGACGCATACGGATAGTGATCCTGGTGATGTATTCATGTACTGATGGTGGTTCTGGTTATGCATTTTTTTTACTGATGGTGGTTCTAGTGCCGTATTCATGTACTGATGGTGGTTCTAGTGACCTATTTATTTACTTATAATGGTTCTGGTGCCGTATTCATGTACTATTGATGGCTCTGGTGTTTTAATTATGTACTGATTATTATTTTGGTTTTTGTATTGATGTACTAATGATGGTTCTAGTGATGAGTACATCTCCAAAACAACCATCGCTACATGAACACGTCAAGAGAACCACCATCCGTACATTAATACATCACCTGAACCACTATCCGTACAGGAATATGGCAGCAGAACCACCATCAATTTTGTTGCAAACTGTATTTGTCGTATGACAGACGTAAAAACCATTAGAAGTATCCCTTTATCAATAATGGGGTCTGTTTATTTTCCTTTGGGGTATTCGACAAATGCTGGTCACCTGAACTGAAACCCAACGAACCCCATTATAATTAAGCTATATTAGTTTCCATGACTATCCTTGGGTCTAACATTTAAAATATAGGACATCAGAAATGAATATCGCTTTTTGCCCTTCTTAATGTGTAAATTAATTATTCAAAATCTAACTTTGAAAACAAGCCCCCTGTTGAGCCTTACCCCAAAAAATACAATACTTATTTTAACTTTTGCGGGTATTCTTGAGAGAAAAAGGTAACAATTCTAGTGGAAGCGGTCATCAGACGGGAGGAAGAGGGTGTTAGGGGACCTGTTACCTTAGTCTCTGACCCATTACTTTACTTGGGAGCTGAGGGTTTATTGGGGGGGGGCACCATCAGCTTCTTCTGCCTAGGGCACCAAAATACCTTGTCCCAGCACTGATTCCTGTATTTATGCAGAAAGCTGGTTTCTGTTCCCATATCTACAGCATGTATCTGCAGTATGTGGTAGTCTAGGTTCTGTTGCTGTATCTCTGTAGAAAGCGCGGTTCTATTACCATACTGATGTAGAAAGATCAGTTCTGTTGTCCTATCTGTGTAATATGCTTGGTTCTGTTTCCGTATCTGTGCTGTAGTTTCTTTCTCTTCCAGTATCTATGTAGTATGCTCCGTTCAGTTCACATATCTATGTACCAGCCACCTGTTACCTACGCAGCTTTAATGCAGTGCCCAGAGATAAGCAAGTTAAAGATGGGCCACAGTAACCAGAGGGCCACTGCATTGTGATTCCCCCAAGCCAATGTTTGCCAGCCTGCTCTTGGTCTTCATGCATGTCTGGGCCCACTGCAACCGGTTCTGCTTGTGAGCACTGTTTAGGGGGGCCAAATAATAGGTTTATGCACAACTGGAGCCTCTTGAGGATCCTAGACCTTGAAGTTGGCAGGACTGAAGCAGCTTCAAATACCTGTTTGCAGATTTGTAATGAGATTTTAGCAGCTTCTTTCGTAATTCGATGAATTTGTCAGGCAGAAACCTTCCTCATTTTGCCTTTATCTGCAGGAACCTTCTTCATTATGCCTTTATCTGCACAAACTCGTCTGTGTTCTTTATCAGCCACAAATCTCTTCACAGTACGATGATCATACTTACTTTGCACTATGTGATGCTTTCCGCAGCAGTGATACTTATTCTTTCCCATATTGCTGAAAACCTGCGGCTGCTTAATAATGTGGTACGTCCTTCTCAAGGAATTTGATTTTAATTGGGCAACTGACAAATAATCATCACAGGTGTCTGAGATTGATGTCAGTGACCAAAGCCCAAGAGACAAAACCTTCCATTAGAATATGGAAAAAGCAGTAAATGTTATCTTTACGACACTTAAGTCCAATTTTCAGAATAATTTGGAACATGATGTAATTTAACGTCTGGAGCAATATAAGAGGCTGATATCAGTCACATATGATGTAATGCCTGAAGGTTATATCAGTACTGGAGCGTTATAAGAGTCTGATATCAGTCACATATGGTGTAATGTCTGGAGGTTATATCAGTACTGGAGCATTATAAGAGGCTGATATCAGTCACATACGATGTAATGTCTGAAGGTTATATCAGTACTGGAGCATTATAAGAGGCTGATATCAGTCACATATGGTGTAATGTCTGAAGGTTATATCAGTACTGGAGCATTATAAGAGGCTGATATCAGTCACATATGGTGTAATGTCTGAAGGTTATATCAGTACTGGAGCGTTATAAGAGTCTGATATCAGTCACATATGATGTAATGTCTGAAGGTTATAGCAGTGCTGGAGCGTTATAAGAGGCTGATATCAGTCACATATGATGTAATGTCTGGAGGTTATATCAGTACTGGAGCGATATAAGAGGAGCTGATATCAGTCACATATGATGTAATGTCTGAAGGTTATATCAGTACTGGAGCATTATAAGAGGCTGATATCAGTCACATATGGTGTAATGTCTGAAGGTTATATCAGTACTGGAGCGTTATAAGAGTCTGATATCAGTCACATATGATGTAATGTCTGAAGGTTATATCAGTGCTGGAGCGTTATAAGAGGCTGATATCAGTCACTTATGATGTAATGTCTGGAGGTTATATCAGTACTGGAGCGTTATAAGAGGAGCTGATATCAGTCACATATGATGTAATGTCTGAAGGTTATATCAGTACTGGAGCATTATAAGAGGCTGATATCAGTCACATATGATGTAATGTCTGGAGGTTATATCAGTACTGGAGCGTTATAAGAGGAGCTGATATCAGTCACATATGATGTAATGTCTGAAGGTTATATCAGTACTGGAGCATTATAAGAGGCTGATATCAGTCACATATGGTGTAATGTCTGAAGGTTATATCAGTACTGGAGCGTTATAAGAGTCTGATATCAGTCACATATGATGTAATGTCTGAAGGTTATATCAGTGCTGGAGCGTTATAAGAGGCTGATATCAGTCACATATGATGTAATGTCTGGAGGTTATATCAGTACTGGAGCGTTATAAGAGGCTGATATCAGTCACATATGATGTAATGTCTGGAGGTTATATCAGTACTGGAGCGTTATAAGAGTCTGATATCAGTCACATATGATGTAATGTCTGGAGGTTATATCAGTACTGGAGCGTTATAAGAGGAGCTGATATCAGTCACATATGATGTAATGTCTGGAGGTTATATCAGTACTGGAGCGTTATAAGAGGAGCTGATATCAGTCACATATGATGAAATGTCTGGAGGTTATATCAGTACTGGAGCGTTATAAGAGGAGCTGATATCAGTCACATATGATGTAATGTCTGGAGGTTATATCAGTACTGGAGCGTTATAAGAGGGGCTGATATCAGTCACATATGATGTAATGTCTGGAGGTTATATCAGTACTGGAGCGTTATAAGAGGGGCTGATATCAGTCACATATGATGTAATGTCTGGAGGTTATATCAGTACTGGAGCGTTATAAGAGTCTGATATCAGTCACATATGATGTAATGTCTGGAGGTTATATCAGTACTGGAGCGTTATAAGAGTCTGATATCAGTCACATATGATGTAATGTCTGGAGGTTATATCAGTACTGGAGCGTTATAAGAGGAGCTGATATCAGTCACATATGATGTAATGTCTGAAGGTTATATCAGTACTGGAGCGTTATAAGAGTCTGATATCAGTCACATATGATGTAATGTCTGGAGGTTATATCAGTACTGGAGCGTTATAAGAGGAGCTGATATCAGTCACATATGATGTAATGTCTGGAGGTTATATCAGTACTGGAGCGTTATAAGAGGAGCTGATATCAGTCACATATGGTGTAATGTCTGGAGGTTATATCAGTACTGGAGCGTTATAAGATGCTGATATCAGTCACATATGGTGTAATGTCTGGGGGTTATATCAGTACTGGAGCGTTATAAGAGGAGCTGATATCAGTCACATATGATGTAATGTCTGGAGGTTATATCAGTACTGGAGCGTTATAAGAGGGGCTGATATCAGTCACATATGATGTAATGTCTGGAGGTTATATCAGTACTGGAGCGTTATAAGAGGGGCTGATATCAGTCACATATGATGTAATGTCTGGAGGTTATATCAGTACTGGAGCGTTATAAGAGTCTGATATCAGTCACATATGATGTAATGTCTGGAGGTTATATCAGTACTGGAGCGTTATAAGAGGAGCTGATATCAGTCACATATGATGTAATGTCTGAAGGTTATATCAGTACTGGAGCGTTATGAGAGGAGCTGATATCAGTCACATATGGTGTAATGTCTGGAGGTTATATCAGTACTGGAGCGTTATAAGATGCTGATATCAGTCACATATGGTGTAATGTCTGGGGGTTATATCAGTACTGGAGAGTTATAAGAGGAGCTGATATCAGTCACATATGATGTAATGTCTGGAGGTTATATCAGTACTGGAGCGTTATAAGAGGAGCTGATATCAGTCACATATGATGTAATGTCTGGAGGTTATATCAGTACTGGAGCGTTATAAGAGGCTGATATCAGTCACATATGATGTAATGTCTGAAGGTTATATCAGTACTGGAGCATTATAAGAGGCTAATATCAGTCACATATGGTGCAATGTCTGGAGGTTATATCAGTACTGGAGCATTATAAGAGGGGCTGATATCAGTCACACATGGTGCAATGTCTGGAGGTTATATTAGTACTGGAGCGTTATAAGAGGGGCTGATGTCAGTCACATATGATGTAATGTCTGGAGGTTATATCAGTACTGTAGCGTTATAAGAGGGGCTGATATCAGTCACATATGATGTAAAGTCTGGAGGTTATATCAGTACTGGAGCGTTATAAGAGAGGCTGATATCAGTCACATATGATGTAATGTCTGGAGGTTATATCAGTACTGGAGCATTATAAGAGGGGCTGATATCAGTCACATATGGTGTAATGTCTGGAGGTTATATCAGTACTGGAGTGTTATAAGAGGGGCTGATATCAGTCACACATGGTGCAATGTCTGGAGGTTATATCAGTACTGGAGCGTTATAAGAGGAGCTGATATCAGTCACATATGATGTAATGTCTGGAGGTTATATCAGTACTGGAGTGTTATAAGAGGGGCTGATATCAGTCACATATGGTGTAATGTCTGGAGGTTATATCAGTACTGGAGCGTTGTAAGAGAGGCTGATATCAGTCACATATGATGTAATGTCTGGAGGTTATATCAGTACTGGAGTGTTATAAGAGGGGCTGATATCAGTCACATATGGTGTAATGTCTGGAGGTTATATCAGTATTGGAGCGTTATAAGAGAGGCTGATATCAGTCACATATGATGTAATGTCTGGAGGTTATATCAGTACTGGAGTGTTAGAAGAGGGGCTGATATCAGTCACATATGGTGTAATGTCTGGAGGTTATATCAGTACTGGAGCGTTATAAGAGTCTGATATCAGTCACATATGATGTAATGTCTGAAGGTTATATCAGTGCTGGAGCGTTATAAGAGGCTGATATCAGTCACATATGATGTAATGTCTGGAGGTTATATCAGTACTGGAGCGTTATAAGAGGCTGATATCAGTCACATATGATGTAATGTCTGGAGGTTATATCAGTACTGGAGCGTTATAAGAGGGGCTGATATCAGTCACATATGATGTAATGTCTGGAGGTTATATCAGTACTGGAGCGTTATAAGAGGGGCTGATATCAGTCACATATGATGTAATGTCTGGAGGTTATATCAGTACTGGAGCGTTATAAGAGTCTGATATCAGTCACATATGATGTAATGTCTGGAGGTTATATCAGTACTGGAGCGTTATAAGAGTCTGATATCAGTCACATATGATGTAATGTCTGGAGGTTATATCAGTACTGGAGCGTTATAAGAGGAGCTGATATCAGTCACATATGATGTAATGTCTGAAGGTTATATCAGTACTGGAGCGTTATAAGAGTCTGATATCAGTCACATATGATGTAATGTCTGGAGGTTATATCAGTACTGGAGCGTTATAAGAGGAGCTGATATCAGTCACATATGATGTAATGTCTGGAGGTTATATCAGTACTGGAGCGTTATAAGAGGAGCTGATATCAGTCACATATGGTGTAATGTCTGGAGGTTATATCAGTACTGGAGCGTTATAAGATGCTGATATCAGTCACATATGGTGTAATGTCTGGGGGTTATATCAGTACTGGAGCGTTATAAGAGGAGCTGATATCAGTCACATATGATGTAATGTCTGGAGGTTATATCAGTACTGGAGCGTTATAAGAGGGGCTGATATCAGTCACATATGATGTAATGTCTGGAGGTTATATCAGTACTGGAGCGTTATAAGAGGGGCTGATATCAGTCACATATGATGTAATGTCTGGAGGTTATATCAGTACTGGAGCGTTATAAGAGTCTGATATCAGTCACATATGATGTAATGTCTGGAGGTTATATCAGTACTGGAGTGTTATAAGAGGGGCTGATATCAGTCACATATGGTGTAATGTATGGAGGTTATATCAGTACTGGAGCGTTGTAAGAGAGGCTGATATCAGTCACATATGATGTAATGTCTGGAGGTTATATCAGTACTGGAGCGTTATAAGAGTCTGATATCAGTCACATATGATGTAATGTCTGGAGGTTATATCAGTACTGGAGCGTTATAAGAGGAGCTGATATCAGTCACATATGATGTAATGTCTGAAGGTTATATCAGTACTGGAGCGTTATAAGAGTCTGATATCAGTCACATATGATGTAATGTCTGGAGGTTATATCAGTACTGGAGCGTTATAAGAGGAGCTGATATCAGTCACATATGATGTAATGTCTGGAGGTTATATCAGTACTGGAGCGTTATAAGAGGAGCTGATATCAGTCACATATGGTGTAATGTCTGGAGGTTATATCAGTACTGGAGCGTTATAAGATGCTGATATCAGTCACATATGGTGTAATGTCTGGGGGTTATATCAGTACTGGAGCGTTATAAGAGGAGCTGATATCAGTCACATATGATGTAATGTCTGGAGGTTATATCAGTACTGGAGCGTTATAAGAGGGGCTGATATCAGTCACATATGATGTAATGTCTGGAGGTTATATCAGTACTGGAGCGTTATAAGAGGGGCTGATATCAGTCACATATGATGTAATGTCTGGAGGTTATATCAGTACTGGAGCGTTATAAGAGTCTGATATCAGTCACATATGATGTAATGTCTGGAGGTTATATCAGTACTGGAGCGTTATAAGAGGAGCTGATATCAGTCACATATGATGTAATGTCTGAAGGTTATATCAGTACTGGAGCGTTATGAGAGGAGCTGATATCAGTCACATATGGTGTAATGTCTGGAGGTTATATCAGTACTGGAGCGTTATAAGATGCTGATATCAGTCACATATGGTGTAATGTCTGGGGGTTATATCAGTACTGGAGAGTTATAAGAGGAGCTGATATCAGTCACATATGATGTAATGTCTGGAGGTTATATCAGTACTGGAGCGTTATAAGAGGAGCTGATATCAGTCACATATGATGTAATGTCTGGAGGTTATATCAGTACTGGAGCGTTATAAGAGGCTGATATCAGTCACATATGATGTAATGTCTGAAGGTTATATCAGTACTGGAGCATTATAAGAGGCTAATATCAGTCACATATGGTGCAATGTCTGGAGGTTATATCAGTACTGGAGCATTATAAGAGGGGCTGATATCAGTCACACATGGTGCAATGTCTGGAGGTTATATTAGTACTGGAGCGTTATAAGAGGGGCTGATGTCAGTCACATATGATGTAATGTCTGGAGGTTATATCAGTACTGTAGCGTTATAAGAGGGGCTGATATCAGTCACATATGATGTAAAGTCTGGAGGTTATATCAGTACTGGAGCGTTATAAGAGAGGCTGATATCAGTCACATATGATGTAATGTCTGGAGGTTATATCAGTACTGGAGCATTATAAGAGGGGCTGATATCAGTCACATATGGTGTAATGTCTGGAGGTTATATCAGTACTGGAGTGTTATAAGAGGGGCTGATATCAGTCACACATGGTGCGATGTCTGGAGGTTATATCAGTACTGGAGCGTTATAAGAGGAGCTGATATCAGTCACATATGATGTAATGTCTGGAGGTTATATCAGTACTGGAGTGTTATAAGAGGGGCTGATATCAGTCACATATGGTGTAATGTCTGGAGGTTATATCAGTACTGGAGCGTTGTAAGAGAGGCTGATATCAGTCACATATGATGTAATGTCTGGAGGTTATATCAGTACTGGAGTGTTATAAGAGGGGCTGATATCAGTCACATATGGTGTAATGTCTGGAGGTTATATCAGTATTGGAGCGTTATAAGAGAGGCTGATATCAGTCACATATGATGTAATGTCTGGAGGTTATATCAGTACTGGAGTGTTAGAAGAGGGGCTGATATCAGTCACATATGGTGTAATGTCTGGAGGTTATATCAGTACTGGAGCGTTATAAGAGTCTGATATCAGTCACATATGATGTAATGTCTGAAGGTTATATCAGTGCTGGAGCGTTATAAGAGGCTGATATCAGTCACATATGATGTAATGTCTGGAGGTTATATCAGTACTGGAGCGTTATAAGAGGCTGATATCAGTCACATATGATGTAATGTCTGGAGGTTATATCAGTACTGGAGCGTTATAAGAGGGGCTGATATCAGTCACATATGATGTAATGTCTGGAGGTTATATCAGTACTGGAGCGTTATAAGAGGGGCTGATATCAGTCACATATGATGTAATGTCTGGAGGTTATATCAGTACTGGAGCGTTATAAGAGTCTGATATCAGTCACATATGATGTAATGTCTGGAGGTTATATCAGTACTGGAGCGTTATAAGAGTCTGATATCAGTCACATATGATGTAATGTCTGGAGGTTATATCAGTACTGGAGCGTTATAAGAGGAGCTGATATCAGTCACATATGATGTAATGTCTGAAGGTTATATCAGTACTGGAGCGTTATAAGAGTCTGATATCAGTCACATATGATGTAATGTCTGGAGGTTATATCAGTACTGGAGCGTTATAAGAGGAGCTGATATCAGTCACATATGATGTAATGTCTGGAGGTTATATCAGTACTGGAGCGTTATAAGAGGAGCTGATATCAGTCACATATGGTGTAATGTCTGGAGGTTATATCAGTACTGGAGCGTTATAAGATGCTGATATCAGTCACATATGGTGTAATGTCTGGGGGTTATATCAGTACTGGAGCGTTATAAGAGGAGCTGATATCAGTCACATATGATGTAATGTCTGGAGGTTATATCAGTACTGGAGCGTTATAAGAGGGGCTGATATCAGTCACATATGATGTAATGTCTGGAGGTTATATCAGTACTGGAGCGTTATAAGAGGGGCTGATATCAGTCACATATGATGTAATGTCTGGAGGTTATATCAGTACTGGAGCGTTATAAGAGTCTGATATCAGTCACATATGATGTAATGTCTGGAGGTTATATCAGTACTGGAGCGTTATAAGAGGAGCTGATATCAGTCACATATGATGTAATGTCTGAAGGTTATATCAGTACTGGAGCGTTATAAGAGTCTGATATCAGTCACATATGATGAAATGTCTGGAGGTTATATCAGTACTGGAGCGTTATAAGAGGAGCTGATATCAGTCACATATGATGTAATGTCTGGAGGTTATATCAGTACTGGAGCGTTATGAGAGGAGCTGATATCAGTCACATATGGTGTAATGTCTGGAGGTTATATCAGTACTGGAGCGTTATAAGATGCTGATATCAGTCACATATGGTGTAATGTCTGGGGGTTATATCAGTACTGGAGAGTTATAAGAGGAGCTGATATCAGTCACATATGATGTAATGTCTGGAGGTTATATCAGTACTGGAGCGTTATAAGAGGAGCTGATATCAGTCACATATGATGTAATGTCTGGAGGTTATATCAGTACTGGAGCGTTATAAGAGGCTGATATCAGTCACATATGATGTAATGTCTGAAGGTTATATCAGTACTGGAGCATTATAAGAGGCTAATATCAGTCACATATGGTGCAATGTCTGGAGGTTATATCAGTACTGGAGCATTATAAGAGGGGCTGATATCAGTCACACATGGTGCAATGTCTGGAGGTTATATTAGTACTGGAGCGTTATAAGAGGGGCTGATGTCAGTCACATATGATGTAATGTCTGGAGGTTATATCAGTACTGTAGCGTTATAAGAGGGGCTGATATCAGTCACATATGATGTAAAGTCTGGAGGTTATATCAGTACTGGAGCGTTATAAGAGAGGCTGATATCAGTCACATATGATGTAATGTCTGGAGGTTATATCAGTACTGGAGCATTATAAGAGGGGCTGATATCAGTCACATATGGTGTAATGTCTGGAGGTTATATCAGTACTGGAGTGTTATAAGAGGGGCTGATATCAGTCACACATGGTGCAATGTCTGGAGGTTATATCAGTACTGGAGCGTTATAAGAGGAGCTGATATCAGTCACATATGATGTAATGTCTGGAGGTTATATCAGTACTGGAGTGTTATAAGAGGGGCTGATATCAGTCACATATGGTGTAATGTATGGAGGTTATATCAGTACTGGAGCGTTGTAAGAGAGGCTGATATCAGTCACATATGATGTAATGTCTGGAGGTTATATCAGTACTGGAGTGTTATAAGAGGGGCTGATATCAGTCACATATGGTGTAATGTCTGGAGGTTATATCAGTATTGGAGCGTTATAAGAGAGGCTGATATCAGTCACATATGATGTAATGTCTGGAGGTTATATCAGTACTGGAGTGTTAGAAGAGGGGCTGATATCAGTCACATATGGTGTAATGTCTGGAGGTTATATCAGTACTGGAGCGTTATAAGAGTCTGATATCAGTCACATATGATGTAATGTCTGAAGGTTATATCAGTGCTGGAGCGTTATAAGAGGCTGATATCAGTCACATATGATGTAATGTCTGGAGGTTATATCAGTACTGGAGCGTTATAAGAGGCTGATATCAGTCACATATGATGTAATGTCTGGAGGTTATATCAGTACTGGAGCGTTATAAGAGTCTGATATCAGTCACATATGATGTAATGTCTGGAGGTTATATCAGTACTGGAGCGTTATAAGAGGAGCTGATATCAGTCACATATGATGTAATGTCTGGAGGTTATATCAGTACTGGAGCGTTATAAGAGGGGCTGATATCAGTCACATATGATGTAATGTCTGGAGGTTATATCAGTACTGGAGCGTTATAAGAGGGGCTGATATCAGTCACATATGATGTAATGTCTGGAGGTTATATCAGTACTGGAGCGTTATAAGAGTCTGATATCAGTCACATATGATGTAATGTCTGGAGGTTATATCAGTACTGGAGCGTTATAAGAGGAGCTGATATCAGTCACATATGATGTAATGTCTGAAGGTTATATCAGTACTGGAGCGTTATAAGAGTCTGATATCAGTCACATATGATGTAATGTCTGGAGGTTATATCAGTACTGGAGCGTTATAAGAGGAGCTGATATCAGTCACATATGATGTAATGTCTGGAGGTTATATCAGTACTGGAGCGTTATGAGAGGAGCTGATATCAGTCACATATGGTGTAATGTCTGGAGGTTATATCAGTACTGGAGCGTTATAAGATGCTGATATCAGTCACATATGGTGTAATGTCTGGGGGTTATATCAGTACTGGAGAGTTATAAGAGGAGCTGATATCAGTCACATATGATGTAATGTCTGGAGGTTATATCAGTACTGGAGCGTTATAAGAGGAGCTGATATCAGTCACATATGGTGTAATGTCTGGAGGTTATATCAGTACTGGAGCGTTATAAGAGGCTGATAGTCACATATGATGTAATGTCTGAAGGTTATATCAGTACTGGAGCGTTATAAGAGTCTGATATCAGTCACATATGATGTAATGTCTGGAGGTTATATCAGTACTGGAGCGTTAAGAGGCTGATATCAGTCACATATGATGTAATGTCTGAAGGTTATATCAGTACTGGAGCATTATAAGAGGCTAATATCAGTCACATATGGTGCAATGTCTGGAGGTTATATCAGTACTGGAGCATTATAAGAGGGGCTGATATCAGTCACACATGGTGCAATGTCTGGAGGTTATATTAGTACTGGAGCGTTATAAGAGGGGCTGATGTCAGTCACATATGATGTAATGTCTGGAGGTTATATCAGTACTGTAGCGTTATAAGAGGGGCTGATATCAGTCACATATGATGTAATGTCTGGAGGTTATATCAGTACTGGAGCGTTATAAGAGAGGCTGATATCAGTCACATATGATGTAATGTCTGGAGGTTATATCAGTACTGGAGCATTATAAGAGGGGCTGATATCAGTCACATATGGTGTAATGTCTGGAGGTTATATCAGTACTGGAGTGTTATAAGAGGGGCTGATATCAGTCACACATGGTGCAATGTCTGGAGGTTATATCAGTACTGGAGCGTTATAAGAGGAGCTGATATCAGTCACATATGATGTAATGTCTGGAGGTTATATCAGTACTGGAGTGTTATAAGAGGGGCTGATATCAGTCACATATGGTGTAATGTCTGGAGGTTATATCAGTACTGGAGCGTTGTAAGAGAGGCTGATATCAGTCACATATGATGTAATGTCTGGAGGTTATATCAGTACTGGAGTGTTATAAGAGGGGCTGATATCAGTCACATATGGTGTAATGTCTGGAGGTTATATCAGTACTGGAGTGTTATAAGAGAGGCTGATATCAGTCACATATGATGTAATGTCTGGAGGTTATATCAGTACTGGAGCGTTATAAGAGGGGCTGATATCAGTCACATATGGTGTAATGTCTGGAGGTTATATCAATACTGGAGCATTATGAGAGGCTGATATCAGTCACATATGGTGTAATGTCTGGAGGTTATATCAGTACTGGAGAGTTATAAGAGGCTGATATCAGTCACATATGATGTAATGTCTGGAGGTTATATCAGTACTGGAGCGTTATAAGAGGCTGATATCAGTCACATGTGGTGTAATGTCTGGAGGTTATATCAGTACTGGAGCGTTATAAGAGTCTGATATCAGTCACATATGATGTAATGTCTGGAGGTTATATCAGTACTGGAGCGTTATAAGAGGAGCTGATATCAGTCACATATGATGTAATGTCTGGAGGTTATATCAGTACTGGAGAGTTATAAGAGGAGCTGATATCAGTCACATATGATGTAATGTCTGGAGGTTATATCAGTACTGGAGCGTTATAAGAGGAGCTGATATCAGTCACATATGGTGTAATGTCTGGAGGTTATATCAGTACTGGAGCGTTATAAGAGGCTGATATCAGTCACATATGATGTAATGTCTGATGGTTATATCAGTACTGGAGCGTTATAAGAGTCTGATATCAGTCACATATGATGTAATGTCTGGAGGTTATATCAGTACTGGAGTGTTATAAGAGGCTGATATCAGTCACATATGATGTAATGTCTGAAGGTTATATCAGTACTAGAGCATTATAAGAGGCTGATATCAGTCACATATGGTGTAATGTCTGGAGGTTATATCAGTACTGGAGCGTTATGAGAGGCTGATATCAGTCACATATGATGTAATGTCTGGAGGTTATATCAGTACTGGAGCGTTATAAGAGAGGCTGATATCAATCACATATGATGTAATGTCTGGAGGTTATATCAGTACTGGAGCGTTATAAGAGGGGCTGATATCAGTCACATGTGGTGCAATGTCTGGAGGTTATATCAGTACTGGAGCGTTATAAGAGGGGCTGATATCAGTCACACATGGTGCAATGTCTGGAGGTTATATTAGTACTGGAGCGTTATAAGAGGGGCTGATGTCAGTCACATATTATGTAATGTCTGGAGGTTATATCAGTACTGGAGCGTTATAAGAGGGGCTGATATCAGTCACATATGATGTAATGTCTGGAGGTTATATCAGTACTGGAGCGTTATAAGAGAGGCTGATATCAGTCACATATGATGTAATGTCTGGAGGTTATATCAGTACTGGAGCATTATAAGAGGGGCTGATATCAGTCACATATGGTGTAATGTCTGGAGGTTATATCAGTACTGGAGTGTTATAAGAGGGGCTGATATCAGTCACATATGGTGTAATGTCTGGAGGTTATATCAGTACTGGAGCGTTATAAGAGAGGCTGATATCAGTCACATATGATGTAATGTCTGGAGGTTATATCAGTACTGGAGTGTTATAAGAGGGGCTGATATCAGTCACATATGGTGTAATGTCTGGAGGTTATATCAGTACTGGAGCATTATAAGAGGGGCTGATATCAGTCACATATGGTGTAATGTCTGGAGGTTATATCAGTACTGGAGCGTTATGAGAGGCTGATATCAGTCACATATGATGTAATGTCTGGAGGTTATATCAGTACTGGAGCGTTATAAGAGAGGCTGATATCAATCACATATGATGTAATGTCTGGAGGTTATATCAGTACTGGAGCGTTATAAGAGGGGCTGATATCAGTCACATATGGTGTAATGTCTGGAGGTTATATCAGTACTGGAGCGTTATGAGAGGCTGATATCAGTCACATATGGTGTAATGTCTGGAGGTTATATCAGTACTGGAGAGTTATAAGAGGCTGATATCAGTCACATATGATGTAATGTCTGGAGGTTATATCAGTACTGGAGCGTTATAAGAGGCTGATATCAGTCACATGTGGTGTAATGTCTGGAGGTTATATCAGTACTGGAGCGTTATAAGAGGCTGATATCAGTCACATATGGTGTAATGTCTGGAGGTTATATCAGTACTGGAGCGTTATAAGAGGCTGATATCAGTCACATATGATGTAATGTCTGGAGGTCATATCAGTACTGGAGTGTTATAAGAGGGGCTGATATCAGTCACATATGGTGTAATGTCTGGAGGTCATATCAGTACTGGAGTGTTATAAGAGGGGCTGATATCAGTCACATATGGTGTAATGTCTGGAGGTTATATCAGTACTGGAGCGTTATAAGAGGGGCTGATATCAGTCACATATGGTGTAATGTCTGGAGGTTATATCAGTACTGGAGCGTTATAAGAGGCTGATATCAGTCACATATGATGTAATGCCTGGAGGTTATATCAGTACTGGAGCGTTATAAGAGGGGCTGATATCAGTCACATATGGTGTAATGTCTGGAGGTTATATCAGTATTGGAGCGTTATAAGAGGCTGATATCAGTCACATATGATGTAATGTCTGGAGATTATATCAGTACTGGAGCGTTATAAGAGGCTGATATCAGTCACATATGGTGTAATGTCTGGAGGTTATATCAGTACTGTAGCGTTATACGAGAGGCTGATATCAGTCACATATGGTGTAATGTCTGGAGGTTATATCAGTACTGGAGCGTTATAAGAGGGGCTGATATCAGTCACATATGATGTAATGTCTGGAGGTTATATCAGTACTGGAGAGTTATAAGAGGGGCTCATATCAGTCACATATGGTGTAATGTCTGGAGGTTATATCAGTACTGGAGCGTTATAAGAGGCTGATATCAGTCACATATGGTGTAATGTCTGGAGGTTATATCTGTACTGGAGCGTTATAAGAGGAGCTGATATCAGTCACATATGGTGTAATGTCTGGAGGTTATATCAGTACTGGAGCGTTATAGGAGTAGCTGATATCAGTCACATATGATGTAATGTCTGGAGGTTATATCAGTACTGGAGCGTTATAAGAGGGGCTGATATCAGGCACATATAGTGTAATGTCTGGAGGTTATATCAGTATTGGAGCGTTATGAGAGGCTGATATCAGTCACAAATGATGTAATGTCTGGAGGTTATATCAATACTGGAGCGATATAAGAGGCTGATATCAGTCACTTATGGTGTAATGTCTGGAGATTATATCAGTACTGGAGCGTTATAAGAGCCTGATATCAGTCACATATAGTGTAATGTCTGGAGGTTATATCAGTACTGGAGCGTTATAAGAGGCTGATATCAGTCACATATGATGTAATGTCTGGAGGTTATATCAGTACTGGAGCGTTATAAGAGGCTGATATCAGTCACATATGATGTAATGTCTGGACGTTATATCAGTACTGGAGCGTTATAAGAGGCTGATATCAGTCATATATGATGTAATGTCTGGAGGTTATATCAGTACTGGAGCGTTATAAGAGGCTGATATCAGTCACATATGGTGTAATGTCTGGAGGTTATATCAGTACTGGAGCGTTGTAAGAGGGGCTGATATCAGTCACACATGGTGCAATGTCTGGAGGTTATATCAGTACTGGAGCGTTATAAGAGGGGCTGATATCAGTCACATATGGTGTAATGTCTGGAGGTTATATCAGTACTGGAGCGTTATAAGAGGCTGATATCAGTCACATATGATGTAATGTCTGGAGGTTATATCAGTACTGGAGCGTTATAAGAGGCTGATATCAGTCACATATGATGTAATGTCTGGAGGTTATATCAGTACTGGAGCGTTATAAGAGGAGCTGATATCAGTCACATATGGTGTAATGTCTGGAGGTTATATCACTACTGGAGCGTTATAAGAGGAGCTGATATCAGTCACATATGGTGTAATGTCTGGAGGTTATATCAGTACTGGAGCGTTATAAGAGGAGCTGATATCAGTCACATATGGTGTAATGTCTGGGGGTTATATCAGTACTGGAGCGTTATAAGAGGCTGATATCAGTCACATATGGTGTAATGTCTGGAGGTTATATCAGTACAGGAGCGTTATAAGAGAGGCTGATATCAGTCACATATGGTGTAATATCTGGAGGTTATATCAGTACTGGAGCGTTATAAGAGGGGCTGATATCAGTCACATATGATGTAATGTCTGGAGGTTATATCAGTACTGGAGCGTTATAAGAGGCTGATATCAGTCACATATGGTGTAATGTCTGGAGGATATATCAGTACTGGAGCGTTATAAGAGGCTGATATCAGTCACATATGATGTAATGTCTGGAGGTTATATCAGTACTGGAGTGTTATAAGAAGCTGATATCAGTCACATATGATGTAATATCTGGAGGTTATATCAGTACTGGAGCGTTATAAGAGGCTGATATCAGTCACATATGATGTAATGTCTGGAGGTTATATCAGTACTGGAGTGTTATAAGAGGAGCTGATATCAGTCACATATGATGTAATGTCTGGAGGTTATATCAGTACTGGAGCGTTATAAGAGGCTGATATCAGTCACATATGATGTAATATCTGGAGGTTATATCAGTACTGGAGCGTTATAAGAGGAGCTGATATCAGTCACATATGATGTAATGTCTGGAGGTTATATCAGTACTGGAGCGTTATAAGAGGCTGATATCAGTCACATATGGTGTAATGTCTAGAGGTTATATCAGTATTGGAGCATTATTAGAGAAGCTGATATCAGTCACATATGGCGTAATGTCTGGAGGTTATATCAGTACTGGAGCGTTATAACAGGGGCTGATATCAGTCACATATGGTGTAATGTCTGGAGGTTATATCAGTACTGGAGCGTTATAAGAGGTTGATATCAGTCACATATGATGTAATGTCTGGAGGTTATATCAGTACTGGAGCGTTATAAGAGGAGCTGATATCAGTCACATATGGTGTAATGTCTGGAGGTTATATCAGTACTGGAGTGTTATAAGAGGCTGATATCAGTCACATATGATGTAATGTCTGGAGGTTATATCAGTCCTGGAGCGTTATAAGAGGCTGATATCAGTCACACATGGTGTAATGTCTGGAGGTTATATCAGTACTGGAGCGTTATAAGAGGGGCTGATATCAGTCACATATGGTGTAATGTCTGGATGTTATATCAGTACTGGAGCGTTATAAGAGGCTGATATCAGTCACATATGGTGTAATGTCTGGAGGTTATATCAGTACTGGAGAGTTGTAAGAGGAGCTGATATCAGTCACATATGATGTAATGTCTGGAGGTTATATCAGTATGGGAGCGCTATAAGAGGGGCTGATATCAGTCACATATGGTGTAATGTCTGGAGGTTATATCAGTACTGGAGCGTTATAAGAGGCTGATATCAGTCACATATGATGTAATGTCTGGAGGTTATATTATTACTGGAGCGTTATAAGAGGCTGATATCAGTCACATATGGTGTAATGTCTGGAGGTTATATCAGTACAGGAGCGTTATAAGAGAGGCTGATATCAGTCACATATGGTGTAATATCTGGAGGTTATATCAGTACTGGAGCGTTATAAGAGGGGCTGATATCAGTCACATATGATGCAATGTCTGGAGATTATATCAGTACTGGAGCGTTATAAGAGGGGCTGATATCAGTCACATATGATGTAATGTCTGGAGGATATATCAGTACTGCAGCGTTATAAGAGGCTGATATCAGTCACATATGATGTAATGTCTGGAGGTTATATCAGTACTGGAGTGTTATAAGAGGCTGATATCAGTCACATATGATGTAATATCTGGAGGTTATATCAGTACTGGAGCGTTATAAGAGGGGCTGATATCAGTCACATATGGTGTAATGTCTGGAGGTTATATCAGTACTGGAGCGTTATAAGAGGAGCTGATATCAGTCACATAAGGTGTAATGTCTGGAGGTTATATCAGTGCTGGAGCGTTATAAGAGGGGCTGATATCAGTCACATATGATGTAATATTTGGAGGTTATATCTGTACTGGAGCGTTATAAGAGGCTGATATCAGTCACATATGATGTAATGTCTGGAGGTTAAATCAGTACTGGAGCGTTATAACCGACTGATATCAGTCACATATGATGTAATGTCTGGAGGTTATATCAGTACTGGAGCGTTATAAGAGGGGCTGATATCAGTCACATATGATGTAATATTTGGAGGTTATATCAGTACTGGAGCGTTATAAGAGGGGCTGATATCAGTCACATATGATGTAATGTCTGGAGGTTATATCAGTACTGGAGCGTTATAACCGACTGATATCAGTCACATATGATGTAATGTCTGGAGGTTAAATCAGTACTAGAGCGTTATAAGAGAAGCTGATATCAGTCACATATGATGTAATGTCTGGAGGTTATATCAGTACTGGAGCGTTATAAGAGGGGCTGATATAAGTCACATATGGTGTAATGTCTGGAGGTTATATCAGTACTGGAGCGTTATAAGAGGAGCTGATATCAGTCACATATGATGTAATGTCTGGAGGTTATATCAGTACTGGAGCGTTATAAGAGGGGCTGATATCAGTCACATATGGTGTAATGTCTGGAGGTTATTTCAGTACTGGAGCGTTATAAGAGAAACTGATATCAGTCACATATTATGTAATGTCTGGAGGTTATATCAGTACTGGAGCGTTATAACCGACTCATATCAGTCACATATGATGTAATGTCTGGAGGTTATATCAGTGCTGGAGAGTTATAAGAGGCTGATATCAGTCACATATGATGTAATGTCTGGAGATTATATCAGTACTGGAGCGTTATAAGAAGCTGATATCAGTCACATATGGTGTAATGTCTGGAGGTTATATCAGTACTGGAGCGTTATAAGAGGAGCTGATATCAGTCACATATGATGTAATGTCTGGAGGTTATATCAGTACTGGAGCGTTATAAGAGGAGCTGATATCAGTCACATATGGTGTAATGTCTGGAGGTTATATCAGTACTGGAGCGTTATAAGAGGCTGATATCAGTCACATATGATGTAATGTCTGGAGGTTATATCAGTACTGGAGCGTTATAAGAGGCTGATATCAGTCACATATGCTGTAATGTCTGGAGGTTATATCAGTGCTGGAGCGTTATAAGAGGGGCTGATATCAGTCACATATGGTGTAATGTCTGGAGGTTATATCAGTACTGGAGCGTTATAAGAGGCTGATATCAGTCACATATGGTGTAATGTCTGGAGGTTATATCAGTACTGGAGCGTTATAAGAGGAGCTGATATGAGTCAGATATGATGAAATGTCTGGAGGTTATTTCAGTACTGGAGCGTTATAAGAGGAGCTGATATCAGTCACATATGATATAATGTCTGGAGGTTATATCTGTACTGGAGCGTTATAAGAGGGGCTGATATCAGTCACATATGATGTAATGTCTGGAGGTTATATCAGTACTGGAGCGTTATAAGAGGAGCTGATATCAGTCACATATGGTATAATGTCTAGAGGTTATATCAGTACTGGAGCGTTATAAGAGGGGCTGATATCAGTCACATATGGTGTAATGTCTGGAGGTTATATCAGTACTGGAGCGTTATAAGAGGGGCTGATATCAGTCACATATGGTGTAATGTCTAGAGGTTATATCAGTACTGGAGCGTTATAAGAGAAGCTGATATCAGTCACATATGGTGTAATGTCTAGAGGTTATATCAGTACTGGAGCGTTATAAGAGGGGCTGATATCAGTCACATATGGTGTAATGTCTGGAGGTTATATCAGTACTGGAGCGTTATAAGAGGGGCTGATATCAGTCACATATGATGTAATGTCTGGAGGTTATATCAGTACTGGAGCGTTATAAGAGGCTGATATCAGTCACATATGGTGTAATGTCTGGAGGTTATATCAGTACTGGAGCGTTATAAGAGGGGCTGATATCAGTCCCATATGATGTAATGTCTGGAGGTTATATCAGTACTGGAGCGTTATAAGAGGAGCTGATATCAGTCACATATGATGTAATGTCTGGAGGTTATATCAGTACTGGAGCGTTATAAGAGAAGCAGATATCAGTCACATATGATGTAATGTCTGGAGGTTATATCAGTACTGGAGCGTTATAAGAGGGGCTGATATCAGTCACATATGATGTAATGTCTGGAGGTTATATCAGTACTGGAGCGTTATAAGAGGCTGATATCAGTCACATATGATGTAATGTCTGGAGGTTATATCAGTACTGGAGCGTTATAACCGACTCATATCAGTCACATATGATGTAATGTCTGGAGGTTATATCAGTGCTGGAGCGTTATAAGAGGGGCTGATATCAGTCACATATGGTGTAATGTCTGGAGGTTATATCAGTACTGGAGCGTTATAAGAGGAGCTGATATCAGTCACATATGATGTAATGTCTGGAGGTTATATCAGTACGGGAGCATTATAAGAGGCTGATATCAGTCACATATGATGTAATGTCTGGAGGTTATATCAGTACTGGAGCGTTATAAGAGAAGCTGATATCAGTCACATATGGTGTAATGTCTGGAGGTTATATCAGTACTGGAGCCTTATAAGAGGCTGATATCAGTCACATATGGTGTAATGTCTGGAGGTTATATCAGTACTGGAGCGTTATAAGAGGGGCTGATATCAGTCACATATGGTGTAATGTCTGGAGGTTATATCAGTACTGGAGCGTTATAAGAGGGGCTGATATCAGTCACATATGGTGTAATGTCTAGAGGTTAGATCAGTACTGGAGCGTTATAAGAGGGGCTGATATCAGTCACATATGGTGTAATGTCTGGAGGTTATATCAGTACTGGAGCGTTATAAGAGGCTGATATCAGTCACAAATGATGTAATGTCTGGAGGTTATATCAGTACTGGAGCGTTATAAGAGGCTGATATCAGTCACATATGGTGTAATGACTGGAGGTTATATCAGTGCTGGAGCGTTATAAGAGGGGCTGATATCAGTCACATATGATGTAATGTCTGGAGGTTATATCAGTACTGGAGCATTATAAGAGGCTGATATCAGTCACATATGATGAAATGTCTGGAGGTTATATCAGTACTGGAGCGTTATAAGAGGAGCTGATATCAGTCACATATGATGTAATGTCTGGAGGTTATATCAGTACTGGAGCGTTATAAGAGGGGCTGATATCAGTCACATATGGTGTAATTTCTGGAGGTTATATCAGTACTGGAGCGTTATAAGAGGAGCTGATATCAGTCACATATGATGTAATGTCTGGAGGTTATATCAGTACTGGAGCGTTATAAGAGGCTGATATCAGTCACATATGGTGTAATGTCTAGAGGTTATATCAGTACTGGAGCGTTATAAGAGAAGCTGATATCAGTCACATATGGTGTAATGTCTGGAGGTTATATCAGTACTGGAGCGTTATAAGAGGCTGATATCAGTCACATATGGTGTAATGTCTGGAGGTTATATCAGTACTGGAGCGTTATAAGAGGGGCTGATATCAGTCACATATGGTGTAATGTCTGGAGGTTATATCAGTACTGGAGCGTTATAAGAGGTTGATATCAGTCACATATGATGTAATGTCTGGAGGTTATATCAGTACTGGAGTGTTATAAGAGGCTGATATCAGTCACATATGATGTAATGTCTGGAGGTTATATCAGTACTGGAGCGTTATAAAAGGCTGATATCAGTCACATATGGTGTAATGTCTGGAGGTTATATCAGTACTGGAGCGTTATAAGGAGCTGATATCAGTCACATATGATGTAATGTCTGGAGGTTATATCAGTACTGGAGCGTTATAAGAGGGGCTGATATCAGTCACATATGGTGTAATGTCTGGATGTTATATCAGTACTGGAGCGTTATAAGAGGCTGATATCAGTCACATATGGTGTAATGTCTGGAGATTATATCAGTACTGGAGAGTTATAAGAGGAGCTGATATCAGTCACATATGATGTAATGTCTGGAGGTTATATCAGTACTGGAGCGTTATAAGGAGCTGATATCAGTCACATATGATGTAATGTCTGGAGGTTATATCAGTACTGGAGCGTTATAAGAGGGGCTGATATCAGTCACATATGGTGTAATGTCTGGAGGTTATATCAGTACTGGAGCGTTATAAGAGGGGCTGATATCAGTCACATATGGTGTAATGTCTGGAGGTTATATCAGTACTGGAGCGTTATAAGAGGCTGATATCAGTCACATATGATGTAATGTCTGGAGGTTATATCAGTACTGGAGCATTATAAGAGGCTGATATCAGTCACATATGATGTAATGTCTGAAGGTTATATCAGTACTGGAGCGTTATAAGAGGCTGATATCAGTCACATATGGTGTAATGTCTGGAGGTTATATCAGTACTGGAGCGTTATAAGAGGGGCTGATATCAGTCACATATGATGTAATGTCTGGAGGTTATATCAGTACTGGAGCGTTATAAGAGGGGCTGATATCAGTCACATATGATGCAATGTCTGGAGGTTATATCAGTACTGCAGCGTTATAAGAGGGGCTGATATCAGTCACATATGATGTAATGTCTGGAGGATATATCAGTACTGCAGCGTTATAAGAGGCTGATATCAGTCACATATGATGTAATGTCTGGAGGTTATATCAGTACTGGAGTGTTATAAGAGGCTGATATCAGTCACATATGATGTAATATCTGGAGGTTATATCAGTACTGGAGCGTTATAAGAGGGGCTGATATCAGTCACATATGGTTTAATGTCTGGAGGTTATATCAGTACTGGAGCGTTATAAGGGGAGCTGATATCAGTCACATAAGGTGTAATGTCTGGAGGTTATATCAGTGCTGGAGCGTTATAAGAGGGGCTGATATCAGTCACATATGATGTAAGGTCTGGAGGTTATATCAGTGCTGGAGCATTATAAGAGGGGCTGATATCAGTCACATATGATGTAATATTTGGAGGTTATATAAGTACTGGAGCGTTATAAGAGGCTGATATCAGTCACATATGATGTAATGTCTGGAGGTTATATCAGTACTGGAGCGTTATAAGAGAAGCTGATATCAGTCACATATGATGTAATGTCTGGAGGTTATATCAGTACTGGAGCGTTATAAGAGGGGCTGATATCAGTCACATATGGTGTAATGTCTGGAGGTTATATCAGTACTGGAGCGTTATAAGAGGAGCTGATATAAGTCACATATGATGTAATGTCTGGAGGTTATATCAGTACTGGAGCGTTATAAGAGGGGCTGATATCAGTCACATATGGTGTAATGTCTGGAGGTTATATCAGTACTGGAGCGTTATAAGAGGAGCTGATATCAGTCACATATGGTGTAATGTCTGGAGGTTATATCAGTACTGGAGCGTTATAAGAGGGGCTGATATCAGTCACATATGGTGTAATGTCTGGAGGTTATTTCAGTACTGGAGCGTTATAAGAGAAACTGATATCAGTCACATATTATGTAATGTCTGGAGGTTATATCAGTACTGGAGCGTTATAACCGGCTGATATCAGTCACATATGATGTAATGTCTGGAGGTTATATCAGTGCTGGAGAGTTATAAGAGGCTGATATCACTCACATATGATGTAATGTCTGGAGGTTATATCAGTACTGGAGCGTTATAAGAAGCTGATATCAGTCACATATGGTGTAATGTCTGGAGGTTATATCAGTACTGGAGCGTTATAAGAGGAGCTGATATCAGTCACATATGATGTAATGTCTGGAGGTTATATCAGTACTGGAGCGTTATAAGAGGGGCTGATATCAGTCACATATGGTGTAATGTCTGGAGGTTATATCAGTACTGGAGCGTTATAAGAGGAGCTGATATCAGTCACATATGGTGTAATGTCTGGAGGTTATATCAGTACTGGAGCGTTATAAGAGGCTGATATCAGTCACATATGATGTAATGTCTGGAGGTTATATCAGTACTGGAGCGTTATAAGAGGCTGATATCAGTCACATATGCTGTAATGTCTGGAGGTTATATCAGTGCTGGAGCGTTATAAGAGGGGCTGATATCAGTCATATATGGTGTAATGTCTGGAGGTTATATCAGTACTGGAGCGTTATAAGAGGCTGATATCAGTCACATATGGTGTAATGTCTGGAGGTTATATCAGTACTGGAGCGTTATAAGAGGAGCTGATATCAGTCACATATGATGAAATGTCTGGAGGTTATTTCAGTACTGGAGCGTTATAAGAGGAGCTGATATCAGTCACATATGATATAATGTCTGGAGGTTATATCAGTACTGGAGCGTTATAAGAGGGGCTGATATCAGTCACATATGATGTAATGTCTGGAGGTTATATCAGTACTGGAGCGTTATAAGAGGAGCTGATATCAGTCACATATGGTATAATGTCTAGAGGTTATATCAGTACTGGAGCGTTATAAGAGGGGCTGATATCAGTCACATATGGTGTAATGTCTGGAGGTTATATCAGTACTGGAGCGTTATAAGAGGGGCTGATATCAGTCACATATGGTGTAATGTCTAGAGGTTATATCAGTACTGGAGCGTTATAAGAGAAGCTGATATCAGTCACATATGGTGTAATGTCTAGAGGTTATATCAGTACTGGAGCGTTATAAGAGGGGCTGATATCAGTCACATATGGTGTAATGTCTGGAGGTTATATCAGTACTGGAGCGTTATAAGAGGGGCTGATATCAGTCACATATGATGTAATGTCTGGAGGTTATATCAGTACTGGAGCGTTATAAGAGGCTGATATCAGTCACATATGGTGTAATGTCTGGAGGTTATATCAGTACTGGAGCGTTATAAGAGGGGCTGATATCAGTCCCATATGATGTAATGTCTGGAGGTTATATCAGTACTGGAGCGTTATAAGAGGAGCTGATATCAGTCACATATGATGTAATGTCTGGAGGTTATATCAGTACTGGAGCGTTATAAGAGAAGCAGATATCAGTCACATATGATGTAATGTCTGGAGGTTATATCAGTACTGGAGCGTTATAAGAGGGGCTGATATCAGTCACATATGATGTAATGTCTGGAGGTTATATCAGTACTGGAGCGTTATAAGAGGCTGATATCAGTCACATATGGTGTAATGTCTGGAGGTTATATCAGTGCTGGAGCGTTATAAGAGGGGCTGATATCAGTCACATATGGTGTAATGTCTGGAGGTTATATCAGTACTGGAGGGTTATAAGAGGAGCTGATATCAGTCACATATGATGTAATGTCTGGAGGTTATATCAGTACTGGAGCATTATAAGAGGCTGATATCAGTCACATATGGTGTAATGTCTGGAGGTTATATCAGTACTGGAGCGTTATAAGAGAAGCTGATATCAGTCACATATGGTGTAATGTCTGGAGGTTATATCAGTACTGGAGCGTTATAAAAGGCTGATATCAGTCACATATGGTGTAATGTCTGGAGGTTATATCAGTACTGGAGCGTTATAAGAGAAGCAGATATCAGTCACATATGGTGTAATGTCTGGAGGTTATATCAGTACTGGAGGGTTATAAGAGGAGCTGATATCAGTCACATATGATGTAATGTCTGGAGGTTATATCAGTACTGGAGCATTATAAGAGGCTGATATCAGTCACATATGGTGTAATGTCTGGAGGTTATATCAGTACTGGAGCGTTATAAGAGAAGCTGATATCAGTCACATATGGTGTAATGTCTGGAGGTTATATCAGTACTGGAGCGTTATAAGAGGCTGATATCAGTCACATATGGTGTAATGTCTGGAGGTTATATCAGTACTGGAGCGTTATAAGAGGGGCTGATATCAGTCACATATGGTGTAATGTCTGGAGGTCATATCAGTACTGGAGTGTTATAAGAGGGGCTGATATCAGTCACATATGGTGTAATGTCTGGAGGTTATATCAGTACTGGAGCGTTATAAGAGGGGCTGATATCAGTCACATATGGTGTAATGTCTGGAGGTTATATCAGTACTGGAGCGTTATAATAGGCTGATATCAGTCACATATGATGTAATGCCTGGAGGTTATATCAGTACTGGAGCGTTATAAGAGGGGCTGATATCAGTCACATATGGTGTAATGTCTGGAGGTTATATCAGTATTGGAGCGTTATAAGAGGCTGATATCAGTCACATATGATGTAATGTCTGGAGGTTATATCAGTACTGGAGCGTTATAAGAGGCTGATATCAGTCACATATGGTGTAATGTCTGGAGGTTATATCAGTACTGGAGCGTTATACGAGAGGCTGATATCAGTCACATATGGTGTAATGTCTGGAGGTTATATCAGTACTGGAGCGTTATAAGAGGAGCTGATATCAGTCACATATGATGTAATGTCTGGAGGTTATATCAGTACTGGAGCGTTATAAGAGGGGCTGATATCAGTCACATATGGTGTAATGTCTGGAGGTTATATCAGTACTGGAGAGTTATAAGAGGAGCTGATATCAGTCACATATGATGTAATGTCTGGAGGTTATATCAGTACTGGAGAGTTATAAGAGGGGCTGATATCAGTCACATATGGTGTAATGTCTGGAGGTTATATCAGTACTGGAGCGTTATAAGAGGCTGATATCAGTCACATATGGTGTAATGTCTGGAGGTTATATCAGTACTGGAGCGTTATAAGAGGAGCTGATATCAGTCACATATGATGTAATGTCTGGAGGTTATATCAGTACTGGAGCGTTATAAGAGGCTGATATCAGTCACATATGCTGTAATGTCTGGAGGTTATATCAGTGCTGGAGCGTTATAAGAGGGGCTGATATCAGTCATATATGGTGTAATGTCTGGAGGTTATATCAGTACTGGAGAGTTATAAGAGGCTGATATCAGTCACATATGGTGTAATGTCTGGAGGTTATATCAGTACTGGAGCGTTATAAGAGGAGCTGATATCAGTCACATATGATGAAATGTCTGGAGGTTATTTCAGTACTGGAGCGTTATAAGAGGAGCTGATATCAGTCACATATGATATAATGTCTGGAGGTTATATCAGTACTGGAGCGTTATAAGAGGGGCTGATATCAGTCACATATGATGTAATGTCTGGAGGTTATATCAGTACTGGAGCGTTATAAGAGGAGCTGATATCAGTCACATATGGTATAATGTCTAGAGGTTATATCAGTACTGGAGCGTTATAAGAGGGGCTGATATCAGTCACATATGGTGTAATGTCTGGAGGTTATATCAGTACTGGAGCGTTACAAGAGGGGCTGATATCAGTCACATATGGTGTAATGTCTAGAGGTTATATCAGTACTGGAGCGTTATAAGAGAAGCTGATATCAGTCACATATGATGTAATGTCTGGAGGTTATATCAGTACTGGAGCGTTATAAGAGGAGATGATATCAGTCACATATGATGTAATGTCTGGAGGTTATATCAGTACTGGAGCGTTATAAGAGAAGCAGATATCAGTCACATATGATGTAATGTCTGGAGGTTATATCAGTACTGGAGCGTTATAAGAGGGGCTGATATCAGTCACATATGATGTAATGTCTGGAGGTTATATCAGTACTGGAGCGTTATAAGAGGCTGATATCAGTCACATATGGTGTAATGTCTGGAGGTTATATCAGTGCTGGAGCGTTATAAGAGGGGCTGATATCAGTCACATATGGTGTAATGTCTGGAGGTTATATCAGTACTGGAGGGTTATAAGAGGAGCTGATATCAGTCACATATGATGTAATGTCTGGAGGTTATATCAGTACTGGAGCATTATAAGAGGCTGATATCAGTCACATATGGTGTAATGTCTGGAGGTTATATCAGTACTGGAGCGTTATAAGAGAAGCTGAGATCAGTCACATATGGTGTAATGTCTGGAGGTTATATCAGTACTGGAGCGTTATAAAAGGCTGATATCAGTCACATATGGTGTAATGTCTGGAGGTTATATCAGTACTGGAGCGTTATAAGAGAAGCAGATATCAGTCATATATGGTGTAATGTCTGGAGGTTATATCAGTACTGGAGGGTTATAAGAGGAGCTGATATCAGTCACATATGATGTAATGTCTGGAGGTTATATCAGTACTGGAGCATTATAAGATGCTGATATCAGTCACATATGGTGTAATGTCTGGAGGTTATATCAGTACTGGAGCGTTATAAGAGAAGCTGATATCAGTCACATATGGTGTAATGTCTGGAGGTTATATCAGTACTGGAGCGTTATAAGAGGCTGATATCAGTCACATATGGTGTAATGTCTGGAGGTTATATCAGTACTGGAGCGTTATAAGAGGGGCTGATATCAGTCACATATGGTGTAATGTCTGGAGGTCATATCAGTACTGGAGTGTTATAAGAGGGGCTGATATCAGTCACATATGGTGTAATGTCTGGAGGTTATATCAGTACTGGAGCGTTATAAGAGAGGCTGATATCAGTCACATATGGTGTAATGTCTGGAGGTTATATCAGTACTGGAGCGTTATAATAGGCTGATATCAGTCACATATGATGTAATGCCTGGAGGTTATATCAGTACTGGAGCGTTATAAGAGGGGCTGATATCAGTCACATATGGTGTAATGTCTGGAGGTTATATCAGTATTGGAGCGTTATAAGAGGCTGATATCAGTCACATATGATGTAATGTCTGGAGGTTATATCAGTACTGGAGCGTTATAAGAGGCTGATATCAGTCACATATGGTGTAATGTCTGGAGGTTATATCAGTACTGGAGCGTTATACGAGAGGCTGATATCAGTCACATATGGTGTAATGTCTGGAGGTTATATCAGTACTGGAGCGTTATAAGAGGAGCTGATATCAGTCACATATGATGTAATGTCTGGAGGTTATATCAGTACTGGAGCGTTATAAGAGGGGCTGATATCAGTCACATATGATGTAATGTCTGGAGGTTATATCAGTACTGGAGAGTTATAAGAGGAGCTGATATCAGTCACATATGATGTAATGTCTGGAGGTTATATCAGTACTGGAGAGTTATAAGAGGGGCTGATATCAGTCACATATGGTGTAATGTCTGGAGGTTATATCAGTACTGGAGCGTTATAAGAGGCTGATATCAGTCACATATGGTGTAATGTCTGGAGGTTATATCTGTACTGGAGCGTTATAAGAGGAGCTGATATCAGTCACATATGGTGTAATGTCTGGAGGTTATATCAGTACTGGAGCGTTATAGGAGTAGCTGATATCAGTCACATATGATGTAATGTCTGGAGGTTATATCAGTACTGGAGCGTTATAAGAGGGGCTGATATCAGGCACATATAGTGTAATGTCTGGAGGTTATATCAGTATTGGAGCATTATAAGAGGCTGATATCAGTCACAAATGATGTAATGTCTGGAGGTTATATCAATACTGGAGCGATATAAGAGGCTGATATCAGTCACTTATGGTGTAATGTCTGGAGATAATATCAGTACTGGAGCGTTATAAGAGCCTGATATCAGTCACATATAGTGTAATGTCTGGAGGTTACATCAGTACTGGAGCGTTATAAGAGGCTGATATCAGTCACATATGATGTAATGTCTGGAGGTTATATCAGTACTGGAGCGTTATAAGAGGCTGATATCAGTCACATATGATGTAATGTCTAGAGTTTATATCAGTACTGGAGCGTTATAAGAGGCTGATATCAGTCATATATGATGTAATGTCTGGAGGTTATATCAGTACTGGAGCGTTATAAGAGGCTGATATCAGTCACATATGGTGTAATGTCTGGAGGTTATATCAGTACTGGAGCGTTGTAAGAGGGGCTGATATCAGTCACACATGGTGCAATGTCTGGAGGTTATATCAGTACTGGAGCGTTATAAGAGGGGCTGATATCAGTCACATATGGTGTAATGTCTGGAGGTTATATCAGTACTGGAGCGTTATAAGAGGCTGATATCAGTCACATATGATTTAATGTCTGGAGGTTATATCAGTACTGGAGCGTTATAAGAGGCTGATATCAGTCACATATGATGTAATGTCTGGAGGTTATATCAGTACTGGAGCGTTATAAGAGGAGCTGATATCAGTCACACATGGTGCAATGTCTGGAGGTTATATCAGTACTGGAGCGTTATAAGAGGCTGATATCAGTCACATATGATGTAATGTCTGGAGGTTATATCAGTACTGGAGCAATATAAGAGGAGCTGATATCAGTCACATATGGTGTATTGTCTGGAGGTTATATCAGTACTGGAGCGTTATAAGAGGAGCTGATATCAGTCACATATGGTGTAATGTCTGGAGGTTATATCAGTACTGGAGCGTTATAAGAGGAGCTGATATCAGTCACATATGTTGTAATGTCTGGGGGTTATATCAGTACTGGAGCGTTACAAGAGGCTGATATCAGTCACATATGATGTAATGTCTGGAGGTTATATCAGTACTGGAGCGTTATAAGAGGCTGATATCAGTCACATATGGTGTAATGTTTGGAAGTTATATCAGTACAGGAGCGTTATAAGAGAGGCTGATATCAGTCACATATGGTGTAATATCTGGAGGTTATATCAGTACTGGAGCGTTATAAGAGGGGCTGATATCAGTCACATATGATGTAATGTCTGGAGGTTATATCAGTACTGGAGCGTTATAAGAGGCTGATATCAGTCACATATGGTGTAATGTCTGGAGGATATATCAGTACTGGAGCGTTATAAGAGGCTGATATCAGTCACATATGATGTAATGTCTGGAGGTTATATCAGTACTGGAGTGTTATAAGAAGCTGATATCAGTCACATATGATGTAATATCTGGAGGTTATATCAGTACTGGAGCGTTATAAGAGGCTGATATCAGTCACATATCATGTAATGTCTGGAGGTTATATCAGTACTGGAGTGTTATAAGAGGAGCTGATATCAGTCACATATGATGTAATGTCTGGAGGTTATATCAGTACTGGAGCGTTATAAGAGGCTGATATCAGTCACATATGATGTAATATCTGGAGGTTATATCAGTACTGGAGCGTTATAAGAGGAGCTGATATCAGTCACATATGATGTAATGTCTGGAGGTTATATCAGTACTGGAGCGTTATAAGAGGCTGATATCAGTCACATATGGTGTAATGTCTAGAGGTTATATCAGTACTGGAGCATTATAAGAGAAGCTGATATCAGTCACATATGGTGTAATGTCTGGAGGTTATATCAGTACTGGAGCGTTATAAGAGGCTGATATCAGTCACATATGGTGTAATGTCTGGAGGTTATATCAGTACTGGAGCGTTATAAGAGGGGCTGATATCAGTCACATATGGTGTAATGTCTGGAGGTTATATCAGTCCTGGAGCGTTATAAGAGGCTGATATCAGTCACACATGGTGTAATGTCTGGAGGTTATATCAGTACTGGAGCGTTATAAGAGTGGCTGATATCAGTCACATATGGTGTAATGTCTGGATGTTATATCAGTACTGGAGCGTTATAAGAGGCTGATATCAGTCACATATGGTGTAATGTCTGGAGGTTATATCAGTACTGGAGAGTTGTAAGAGGAGCTGATATCAGTCACATATGATGTAATGTCTGGAGGTTATATCAGTACGGGAGCGTTATAAGAGGGGCTGATATCAGTCACATATGATGTAATGTCTGGAGGTTATATCAGTACTGGAGCGTTATAAGAGGGGCTGATATCAGTCACATATGATGTAATGTCTGGAGGTTATATCATTACTGGAGCGTTATAAGAGGCTGATATCAGTCACATATGGTGTAATGTCTGGAGGTTATATCAGTACAGGAGCGTTATAAGAGAGGCTGATATCAGTCACATATGGTGTAATATCTGGAGGTTATATCAGTACTGGAGCGTTATAAGAGGGGCTGATATCAGTCACATATGATGCAATGTCTGGAGATTATATCAGTACTGGAGCGTTATAAGAGGAGCTGATATCAGTCACATATGATGTAATGTCTGGAGGATATATCAGTACTGCAGGGTTATAAGAGGCTGATATCAGTCACATATGATGTAATGTCTGGAGGTTATATCAGTACTGGAGCGTTATAAGAGGGGCTGATATCAGTCACATATGATGTAATGTCTGGAGGATATATCAGTACTGCAGGGTTATAAGAGGCTGATATCAGTCACATATGATGTAATGTCTGGAGGTTATATCAGTACTGGAGTGTTATAAGAGGCTGATATCAGTCACATATGATGTAATATCTGGAGGTTATATCAGTACTGGAGCGTTATAAGAGGGGCTGATATCAGTCACATATGGTGTAATGTCTGGAGGTTATATCAGTACTGGAGCGTTATAAGAGGAGCTGATATCAGTCACATAAGGTGTAATGTCTGGAGGTTATATCAGTGCTGGAGCGTTATAAGAGGGGCTGATATCAGTCACATATGATGTAATATTTGGAGGTTATATCAGTACTGGAGCGTTATAAGAGGCTGATATCAGTCACATATGATGTAATGTCTGGAGGTTATATCAGTACTGGAGCGTTATAACCGACTGACATCAGTCACATATGATGTAATGTCTGGAGGTTAAATCAGTACTGGAGCGTTATAAGAGAAGCTGATATCAGTCACATATGATGTAATGTCTGGAGGTTATATCAGTACTGGAGCGTTATAAGAGGGGCTGATATCAGTCACATATGGTGTAATGTCTGGAGGTTATATCAGTACTGGAGCGTTATAAGAGGAGCTGATATCAGTGACATATGATGTAATGTCTGGAGGTTATATCAGTACTGGAGCGTTATAAGAGGGGCTGATATCAGTCACATATGGTGTAATGTCTGGAGGTTATTTCAGTACTGGAGCGTTATAAGAGAAACTGATATCAGTCACATATTATGTAATGTCTGGAGGTTATATCAGTACTGGAGCGTTATAACCGACTGATATCAGTCACATATGATGTAATGTCTGGAGGTTATATCAGTGCTGGAGAGTTATAAAAGGCTGATATCAGTCACATATGATGTAATGTCTGGAGGTTATATCAGTACTGGAGCGTTATAAGAAGCTGATATCAGTCACATATGGTGTAATGTCTGGAGGTTATATCAGTACTGGAGCGTTATAAGAGGAGCTGATATCAGTCACATATGATGTAATGTCTGGAGGATATATCAGTACTGCAGGGTTATAAGAGGCTGATATCAGTCACATATGATGTAATGTCTGGAGGTTATATCAGTACTGGAGCGTTATAAGAGGGGCTGATATCAGTCACATATGATGTAATGTCTGGAGGATATATCAGTACTGCAGGGTTATAAGAGGCTGATATCAGTCACATATGATGTAATGTCTGGAGGTTATATCAGTACTGGAGTGTTATAAGAGGCTGATATCAGTCACATATGATGTAATATCTGGAGGTTATATCAGTACTGGAGCGTTATAAGAGGGGCTGATATCAGTCACATATGGTGTAATGTCTGGAGGTTATATCAGTACTGGAGCGTTATAAGAGGAGCTGATATCAGTCACATAAGGTGTAATGTCTGGAGGTTATATCAGTACTGGAGCGTTATAAGAGGGGCTGATATCAGTCACATATGGTGTAATGTCTGGAGGTTATATCAGTACTGGAGCGTTATAAGAGAAGCTGATATCAGTCACATATGGTGTAATGTCTAGAGGTTATATCAGTACTGGAACGTTATAAGAGGGGCTGATATCAGTCACATATGGTGTAATGTCTGGAGGTTATATCAGTACTGGAGCGTTATAAGAGGGGCTGATATCAGTCACATATGATGTAATGTCTGGAGGTTATATCAGTACTGGAGCGTTATAAGAGGCTGATATCAGTCACATATGGTGTAATGTCTGGAGGCTATATCAGTACTGGAGCGTTATAAGAGGGGCTGATATCAGTCCCATATGATGTAATGTCTGGAGGTTATATCAGTACTGGAGCGTTATAAGAGGAGCTGATATCAGTCACATATGATGTAATCTCTGGAGGTTATATCAGTACTGGAGCGTTATAAGAGAAGCAGATATCAGTCACATATGATGTAATGTCTGGAGGTTATATCAGTGCTGGAGAGTTATAAAAGGCTGATATCAGTCACATATGATGTAATGTCTGGAGGTTATATCAGTACTGGAGCGTTATAAGAAGCTGATATCAGTCACATATGGTGTAATGTCTGGAGGTTATATCAGTACTGGAGCGTTATAAGAGGAGCTGATATCAGTCACATATGATGTAATGTCTGGAGGATATATCAGTACTGCAGGGTTATAAGAGGCTGATATCAGTCACATATGATGTAATGTCTGGAGGTTATATCAGTACTGGAGCGTTATAAGAGGGGCTGATATCAGTCACATATGATGTAATGTCTGGAGGATATATCAGTACTGCAGGGTTATAAGAGGCTGATATCAGTCACATATGATGTAATGTCTGGAGGTTATATCAGTACTGGAGTGTTATAAGAGGCTGATATCAGTCACATATGATGTAATATCTGGAGGTTATATCAGTACTGGAGCGTTATAAGAGGGGCTGATATCAGTCACATATGGTGTAATGTCTGGAGGTTATATCAGTACTGGAGCGTTATAAGAGGAGCTGATATCAGTCACATAAGGTGTAATGTCTGGAGGTTATATCAGTACTGGAGCGTTATAAGAGGGGCTGATATCAGTCACATATGGTGTAATGTCTGGAGGTTATATCAGTACTGGAGCGTTATAAGAGAAGCTGATATCAGTCACATATGGTGTAATGTCTAGAGGTTATATCAGTACTGGAACGTTATAAGAGGGGCTGATATCAGTCACATATGGTGTAATGTCTGGAGGTTATATCAGTACTGGAGCGTTATAAGAGGGGCTGATATCAGTCACATATGATGTAATGTCTGGAGGTTATATCAGTACTGGAGCGTTATAAGAGGCTGATATCAGTCACATATGGTGTAATGTCTGGAGGCTATATCAGTACTGGAGCGTTATAAGAGGGGCTGATATCAGTCCCATATGATGTAATGTCTGGAGGTTATATCAGTACTGGAGCGTTATAAGAGGAGCTGATATCAGTCACATATGATGTAATCTCTGGAGGTTATATCAGTACTGGAGCGTTATAAGAGAAGCAGATATCAGTCACATATGATGTAATGTCTGGAGGTTATATCAGTACTGGAGCGTTATAAGAGGGGCTGATATCAGTCACATATGATGTAATGTCTGGAGGTTATATCAGTACTGGAGCGTTATAAGAGGCTGATATCAGTCACATATGGTGTAATGTCTGGAGGTTATATCAGTGCTGGAGCGTTATAAGAGGGGCTGATATCAGTCACATATGGTGTAATGTCTGGAGGTTATATCAGTACTGGAGGGTTATAAGAGGAGCTGATATCAGTCACATATAATGTAATGTCTGGAGGTTATATCAGTACTGGAGCATTATAAGAGGCTGATATCAGTCACATATGGTGTAATGTCTGGAGGTTATATCAGTGCTGGAGCGTTATAAGAGGGGCTGATATCAGTCACATACGGTGTAATGTCTGGAGGTTATATCAGTACTGGAGCGTTATAAGAGGGGCTGATATCAGTCACATATGGTGTAATGTCTGGAGGTTATATCAGTACTGGAGCGTTATAAGAGGGGCTGATATCAGTCACATATGGTGTAATGTCTAGAGGTTAGATCAGTACTGGAGCGTTATAAGAGGGGCTGATATCAGTCACATATGGTGTAATGTCTGGAGGTTATATCAGTACTGGAGCGTTATAAGAGGCTGATATCAGTCACAAATGATGTAATGTCTGGAGGTTATATCAGTACTGGAGCGTTATAAGAGGCTGATATCAGTCACATATGGTGTAATGTCTGGAGGTTATATCAGTGCTGGAGCGTTATAAGAGGGGCTGATATCAGTCACATATGATGTAATGTCTGGAGGTTATATCAGTACTGGAGCGTTATAAGAGGGGCTGATATCAGTCACATATGATGTAATGTCTGGAGGTTATATCATTACTGGAGTGTTATAAGAGGCTGATATCAGTCACATATGGTGTAATGTCTGGAGGTTATATCAGTACAGGAGCGTTATAAGAGAGGCTGATATCAGTCACATATGGTGTAATATCTGGGGGTTATATCAGTACTGGAGCGTTATAAGAGGGGCTGATATCAGTCACATATGATGCAATGTCTGGAGATTATATCAGTACTGGAGCGTTATAAGAGGAGCTGATATCAGTCACATATGATGTAATGTCTGGAGGATATATCAGTACTGCAGGGTTATAAGAGGCTGATATCAGTCACATATGATGTAATGTCTGGAGGTTATATCAGTAATGGAGCGTTATAAGAGGGGCTGATATCAGTCACATATGATGTAATGTCTGGAGGATATATCAGTACTGCAGGGTTATAAGAGGCTGATATCAGTCACATATGATGTAATGTCTGGAGGTTATATCAGTACTGGAGTGTTATAAGAGGCTGATATCAGTCACATATGATGTAATATCTGGAGGTTATATCAGTACTGGAGCGTTATAAGAGGGGCTGATATCAGTCACATATGGTGTAATGTCTGGAGGTTATATCAGTACTGGAGCGTTATAAGAGGAGCTGATATCAGTCACATAAGGTGTAATGTCTGGAGGTTATATCAGTGCTGGAGCGTTATAAGAGGGGCTGATATCAGTCACATATGATGTAATATTTGGAGGTTATATCAGTACTGGAGCGTTATAAGAGGCTGATATCAGTCACATATGATGTAATGTCTGGAGGTTATATCAGTACTGGAGCGTTATAACCGACTGATATCAGTCACATATGATGTAATGTCTGGAGGTTAAATCAGTACTGGAGCGTTATAAGAGAAGCTGATATCAGTCACATATGATGTAATGTCTGGAGGTTATATCAGTACTGGAGCGTTATAAGAGGGGCTGATATCAGTCACATATGGTGTAATGTCTGGAGGTTATATCAGTACTGGAGCGTTATAAGAGGAGCTGATATCAGTCACATATGATGTAATGTCTGGAGGTTATATCAGTACTGGAGCGTTATAAGAGGGGCTGATATCAGTCACATATGGTGTAATGTCTGGAGGTTATTTCAGTACTGGAGCGTTATAAGAGAAACTGATATCAGTCACATATTATGTAATGTCTGGAGGTTATATCAGTACTGGAGCGTTATAACCGACTGATATCAGTCACATATGATGTAATGTCTTGAGGTTATATCAGTGCTGGAGAGTTATAAAAGGCTGATATCAGTCACATATGATGTAATGTCTGGAGGTTATATCAGTACTGGAGCGTTATAAGAAGCTGATATCAGTCACATATGGTGTAATGTCTGGAGGTTATATCAGTACTGGAGCGTTATAAGAGGAGCTGATATCAGTCACATATGATGTAATGTCTGGAGGTTATATCAGTACTGGAGCGTTATAAGAGGGGCTGATATCAGTCACATATGGTGTAATGTCTGGAGGTTATATCAGTACTGGAGCGTTATAAGAGGAGCTGATATCAGTCACATATGGTGTAATGTCTGGAGGTTATATCAGTACTGGAGCGTTATAAGAGGCTGATATCAGTCACATATGATGTAATGTCTGGAGGTTATATCAGTACTGGAGCGTTATAAGAGCCTGATATCAGTCACATATGCTGTAATGTCTGGAGGTTATATCAGTGCTGGAGCGTTATAAGAGGGGCTGATATCAGTCACATATGGTGTAATGTCTGGAGGTTATATCAGTACTGGAGCGTTATAAGAGGCTGATATCAGTCACATATCGTGTAATGTCTGGAGGTTATATCAGTACTGGAGCGTTATAAGAGGAGCTGATATCAGTCACATATGATGAAATGTCTGGAGGTTATTTCAGTACTGGAGCGTTATAAGAGGAGCTGATATCAGTCACATATGATATAATGTCTGGAGGTTATATCAGTACTGGAGCGTTATAAGAGGGGCTGATATCAGTCACATATGATGTAATGTCTGGAGGTTATATCAGTACTGGAGCGTTATAAGAGGAGCTGATATCAGTCACATATGGTATAATGTCTAGAGGTTATATCAGTACTGGAGCGTTATAAGAGGGGCTGATATCAGTCACATATGGTGTAATGTCTGGAGGTTATATCAGTACTGGAGCGTTATAAGAGGGGCTGATATCAGTCACATATGGTGTAATGTCTAGAGGTTATATCAGTACTGGAGCGTTATAAGAGAAGCTGATATCAGTCACATATGGTGTAATGTCTAGAGGTTATATCAGTACTGGAACGTTATAAGAGGGGCTGATATCAGTCACATATGGTGTAATGTCTGGAGGTTATATCAGTACTGGAGCGTTATAAGAGGGGCTGATATCAGTCACATATGATGTAATGTCTGGAGGTTATATCAGTACTGGAGCGTTATAAGAGGCTGATATCAGTCACATATGGTGTAATGTCTGGAGGCTATATCAGTACTGGAGCGTTATAAGAGGGGCTGATATCAGTCCCATATGATGTAATGTCTGGAGGTTATATCAGTACTGGAGCGTTATAAGAGGAGCTGATATCAGTCACATATGATGTAATCTCTGGAGGTTATATCAGTACTGGAGCGTTATAAGAGAAGCAGATATCAGTCACATATGATGTAATGTCTGGAGGTTATATCAGTACTGGAGCGTTATAAGAGGGGCTGATATCAGTCACATATGATGTAATGTCTGGAGGTTATATCAGTACTGGAGCGTTATAAGAGGCTGATATCAGTCACATATGGTGTAATGTCTGGAGGTTATATCAGTGCTGGAGCGTTATAAGAGGGGCTGATATCAGTCACATATGGTGTAATGTCTGGAGGTTATATCAGTACTGGAGGGTTATAAGAGGAGCTGATATCAGTCACATATAATGTAATGTCTGGAGGTTATATCAGTACTGGAGCATTATAAGAGGCTGATATCAGTCACATATGGTGTAATGTCTGGAGGTTATATCAGTGCTGGAGCGTTATAAGAGGGGCTGATATCAGTCACATATGGTGTAATGTCTGGGGGTTATATCAGTACTGGAGCGTTATAAGAGGGGCTGATATCAGTCACATATGGTGTAATGTCTGGAGGTTATATCAGTACTGGAGCGTTATAAGAGGGGCTGATATCAGTCACATATGGTGTAATGTCTAGAGGTTAGATCAGTACTGGAGCGTTATAAGAGGGGCTGATATCAGTCACATATGGTGTAATGTCTGGAGGTTATATCAGTACTGGAGCGTTATAAGAGGCTGATATCAGTCACAAATGATGTAATGTCTGGAGGTTATATCAGTACTGGAGCGTTATAAGAGGCTGATATCAGTCACATATGGTGTAATGTCTGGAGGTTATATCAGTGCTGGAGCGTTATAAGAGGGGCTGATATCAGTCACATATGATGTAATGTCTGGAGGTTATATCAGTACTGGAGCGTTATAAGAGGCTGATATCAGTCACATATGATGAAATGTCTGGAGGTTATATCAGTACTGGAGCGTTATGAGAGGAGCTGATATCAGTCACATATGATGTAATGTCTGGATGTTATATCAGTACTGGAGCGTTATAAGAGGGGCTGATATCAGTCACATATGGTGTAATTTCTGGAGGTTATATCAGTACTGGAGCGTTATAAGAGGAGCTGATATCAGTCACATATGATGTAATGTCTGGAGGTTATATCAGTACTGGAGCGTTATAAGAGGCTGATATCAGTCACATATGGTGTAATGTCTAGAGGTTATATCAGTACTGGAGCGTTATAAGAGGAGCTGATATCAGTCACATATGGTGTAATGTCTGGAGGTTATATCAGTACTGGAGCGTTATAAGAGGCTGATATCAGTCACATATGATGTAATGTCTGGAGGTTATATCAGTACTGGAGTGTTATAAGAGCCTGATATCAGTCACATATGATGTAATGTCTGGAGGTTATATCAGTACTGGAGCGTTATAAGAGGCTGATATCAGTCACATATGGTGTAATGTCTGGAGGTTATATCAGTACTGGAGCGTTATAAGAGGGGCTGATATCAGTCACATATGGTGTAATGTCTGGATGTTATATCAGTACTGGAGCGTTTTTAGAGGCTGATATCAGTCACATATGGTGTAATGTCTGGAGGTTATATCAGTACTGGAGAGTTATAAGAGGAGCTGATATCAGTCACATATGATGTAATGTCTGGAGGTTATATCAGTACTGGAGCGTTATAAGAGGAGCTGATATCAGTCACATATGATGTAATGTCTGGAGGTTATATCAGTACTGGAGCGTTATAAGAGGGGCTGATATCAGTCACATATGATGTAATGTCTGGAGGTTATATCAGTACTGGAGCGTTATAAGAGGGGCTGATATCAGTCACATATGGTGTAATGTCTGGAGGTTATATCAGTACTGGAGCGTTATAAGAGGTTGATATCAGTCACATATGATGTAATGTCTGGAGGTTATATCAGTACTGGAGCATTATAAGAGGCTGATATCAGTCACATATGATGTAATGTCTGAAGGTTATATCAGTACTGGAGCGTTATAAGAGGCTGATATCAGTCACATATGGTGTAATGTCTGGAGGTTATATCAGTACTGGAGCGTTATAAGAGGGGCTGATATCAGTCACATATGATATAATGTCTGGAGGTTATATCAGTACTGGAGCGTTATAAGAGGGGCTGATATCAGTCACATATGATGCAATGTCTGGAGGTTATATCAGTACTGCAGCGTTATAAGAGGGGCTGATATCAGTCACATATGATGTAATGTCTGGAGGATATATCAGTACTGCAGCGTTATAAGAGGCTGATATCAGTCACATATGATGTAATGTCTGGAGGTTATATCAGTACTGGAGTGTTATAAGAGGCTGATATCAGTCACATATGATGTAATATCTGGAGGTTATATCAGTACTGGAGCGTTATAAGAGGGGCTGATATCAGTCACATATGGTTTAATGTCTGGAGGTTATATCAGTACTGGAGCGTTATAAGGGGAGCTGATATCAGTCACATAAGGTGTAATGTCTGGAGGTTATATCAGTGCTGGAGCGTTATAAGAGGGGCTGATATCAGTCATATATGATGTAAGGTCTGGAGGTTATATCAGTGCTGGAGCGTTATAAGAGGGGCTGATATCAGACACATATGATGTAATATTTGGAGGTTATATAAGTACTGGAGCGTTATAAGAGGCTGATATCAGTCACATATGATGTAATGTCTGGAGGTTATATCAGTACTGGAGCGTTATAATAGAAGCTGATATCGGTCACATATGATGTAATGTCTGGATGTTATATCAGTACTGGAGCGTTATAAGAGGGGTTGATATCAGTCACATATGGTGTAATGTCTGGAGGTTATATCAGTACTGGAGCGTTATAAGAGGAGCTGATATCAGTCACATATGATGTAATGTCTGGAGGTTATATCAGTACTGGAGCGTTATAAGAGGGGCTGATATCAGTCACATATGGTGTAATGTCTGGAGGTTATATCAGTACTGGAGCGTTATAAGAGAAACTGATATCAGTCACATATTATGTAATGTCTGGAGGTTATATCAGTACTGGAGAGTTATAAGAGGCTGATATCAGTCACATATGATGTAATGTCTGGAGGTTATATCAGTACTGGAGCGTTATAAGAAGCTGATATCAGTCACATATGGTGTAATGTCTGGAGGTTATATCAGTATTGGAGAGTTATAAGAGGAGCTGATATCAGTCACATATGATGTAATGTCTGGAGGTTATATCAGTACTGGAGCGTTATAAGAGGGGCTGATATCAGTCACATATGGTGTAATGTCTGGAGGTTATATCAGTACTGGAGCGTTATAAGAGGAGCTGATATCAGTCACATATGGTGTAATGTCTGGAGGTTATATCAGTACTGGAGCATTATAAGAGGGGCTGATATCAGTCACATATGGTGTAATGTCTGGAGGTTATTTCAGTACTGGAGCGTTATAAGAGAAACTGATATCAGTCACATATTATGTAATGTCTGGAGGTTATATCAGTACTGGAGCGTTATAACCGACTGATATCAGTCACATATGATGTAATGTCTGGAGGTTATATCAGTGCTGGAGAGTTATAAGAGGCTGATATCAGTCACATATGCTGTAATGTCTGGAGGTTATATCAGTACTGGAGCGTTATAAGAGGCTGATATCAGTCACATATGATGTAATGTCTGGAGGTTATATCAGTACTGGAGCGTTATAAGAGGGGCTGATATCAGTCACATATGGTGTAATGTCTGGAGGTTATATCAGTACTGGAGCGTTATAAGAGGCTGATATCAGTCACATATGGTGTAATGTCTGGAGGTTAAATCAGTACTGGAGCGTTATAAGAGGAGCTGATATCTGTCACATATGATATAATGTCTGGAGGTTATATCAGTACTGGAGCGTTATAAGAGGGGCTGATATCAGTCACATATGGTGTAATGTCTGGAGGTTATATCAGTACTGGAGCGTTATAAGAGGGGCTGATATCAGTCACATATGGTGTAATGTCTAGAGGTTATATCAGTACTGGAGCGTTATAAGAGAAGCTGATATCAGTCACATATGGTGTAATGTCTAGAGGTTATATCAGTACTGGAGCGTTAAAAGAGGGGCTGATATCAGTCACATATGGTGTAATGTCTGGAGGTTATATCAGTACTGGAGCATTATAAGAGTGGCTGATATCAGTCACATATGATGTAATGTCTGGAGGTTATATCAGTACTGGAGCGTTATAAGAGGCTGATATCAGTCACATATGATGAAATGTTTGGAGGTTATATCAGTACTGGAGCGTTATAAGAGGAGCTGATATCAGTCACATATGATGTAATGTCTGGAGGTTATATCAGTACTGGAGCGTTATAAGAGGGGCTGATATCAGTCACATATGGTGTAATTTCTGGAGGTTATATCAGTACTGGAGCGTTATAAGAGGAGCTGATATCAGTCACATATGATGTAATGTCTGGAGGTTATATCAGTACTGGAGCGTTATAAGAGGTTGATATCAGTCACATATGATGTAATGTCTGGAGGTTATATCAGTACTGGAGTGTTATAAGAGGCTGATATCAGTCACATATGATGTAATGTCTGGAGGTTATATCAGTACTGGAGCGTTATAAGAGGCTGATATCAGTCACATATGGTGTAATGTCTGGAGGTTATATCAGTACTGGAGCGTTATAAGAGGGGCTGATATCAGTCACATATGGTGTAATGTCTGGATGTTATATCAGTACTGGAGCGTTATAAGAGGCTGATATCAGTCACATATGATGTAATGTCTGGAGGTTATATCAGTACTGGAGCGCTATAAGAGGAGCTGATATCAGTCACATATGATGTAATGTCTGGAGGTTATATCAGTACTGGAGCGTTATAAGAGGGGCTGATATCAGTCACATATGATGTAATGTCTGGAGGTTATATCAGTACTGGAGCGTTATAAGTGGGGCTGATATCAGTCACATATGGTGTAATGTGTGGAGGTTATATCAGTACTGGAGCGTTATAAGAGGCTGATATCAGTCACATATGATGTAATGTCTGGAGGTTATATCAGTACTGGAGCATTATAAGAGGCTGATATCAGTCACATATGATGTAATGTCTGAAGGTTATATCAGTACTGGAGCGTTATAAGAGGGGCTGATATCAGTCACATATGATGCAATGTCTGGAGGTTATATCAGTACTGCAGCGTTATAAGAGGGGCTGATATCAGTCACATATGATGTAATGTCTGGAGGTTATATCAGTACTGGAGCATTATAAGAGGCTGATATCAGTCACATATGATGTAATGTCTGGAGGATATATCAGTACTGCAGCGTTATAAGAGGCTGATATCAGTCACATATGATGTAATGTCTGGAGGTTATATCAGTACTGGAGTGTTATAAGAGGCTGATATCAGTCACATATGATGTAATATCTGGAGGTTATATCAGTACTGGAGCGTTATAAGAGGGGCTGATATCAGTCACATATGGTTTAATGTCTGGAGGTTATATCAGTACTGGAGCGTTATAAGGGGAGCTGATATCAGTCACATAAGGTGTAATGTCTGGAGGTTATATCAGTGCTGGAGCGTTATAAGAGGGGCTGATATCAGTCACATATGATGTAAGGTCTGGAGGTTATATCAGTGCTGGAGCGTTATAAGAGGGGCTGATATCAGTCACATATGATGTAATATTTGGAGGTTATATAAGTACTGGAGCGTTATAAGAGGCTGATATCAGTCACATATGATGTAATGTCTGGAGGTTATATCAGTACTGGAGCGTTATAAGAGAAGCTGATATCAGTCACATATGATGTAATGTCTGGAGGTTATATCAGTACTGGAGCGTTATAAGAGGGGCTGATATCAGTCACATATGGTGTAATGTCTGGAGGTTATATCAGTACTGGAGCGTTATAAGAGAAACTGATATCAGTCACATATTATGTAATGTCTGGAGGTTATATCAGTACTGGAGAGTTATAAGAGGCTGATATCAGTCACATATGATGTAATGTCTGGAGGTTATATCAGTACTGGAGCGTTATAAGAAGCTGATATCAGTCACATATGGTGTAATGTCTGGAGGTTATATCAGTATTGGAGAGTTATAAGAGGAGCTGATATCAGTCACATATGATGTAATGTCTGGAGGTTATATCAGTACTGGAGCGTTATAAGAGGGGCTGATATCAGTCACATATGGTGTAATGTCTGGAGGTTATATCAGTACTGGAGCGTTATAAGAGGAGCTGATATCAGTCACATATGGTGTAATGTCTGGAGGTTATATCAGTACTGGAGCGTTATAAGAGGCTGATATCAGTCACATATGCTGTAATGTCTGGAGGTTATATCAGTGCTGGAGCGTTATAAGAGGGGCTGATATCAGTCACATATGGTGTAATGTCTGGAGGTTATATCAGTACTGGAGCGTTATAAGAGGAGGTGATATCAGTCACATATGATGAAATGTCTGGAGGTTATATCAGTACTGGAGCGTTAAAAGAGGGGCTGATATCAGTCACATATGGTGTAATGTCTAGAGGTTATATCAGTACTGGAGCGTTATAAGAGAAGCTGATATCAGTCACATATGATATAATGTCTGGAAGTTATATCAGTACTGGAGCGTTATAAGAGGGGCTGATATCAGTCACATATTATGTAATGTCTGGAGGTTATATCAGTACTGGAGCGTTATAAGAGGAGCTGATATCAGTCACATATGGTGTAATGTCTGGAAGTTATATCAGCACTGGAGAGTTATAAGAGTCTGATATCAGTCACATATAATGTAATGTCTAGAGGTTAGATCAGTACTGGAGCGTTATAAGAGGCTGATATCAGTCACATATGATGTAATGTCTGGAGGTTATATCAGTACTGGAGCGTTATAAGAGGAGCTGATATCAGTCACATATGGTGTAATGTCTGGAGGTTATATCAGTACTGGACCGTTATGAGAGGCTGACATCAGTCACATATGATGTAATGTCTGGAGGTTATATCAGTACTGGAGCGTTATAAGAGGCTGATATCAGTCACATATGGTGTAATGTCTGGAGGTTATACCAGTACTGAAGCGTTATAAGAGGAGCTGATATCAGTCACATATGATGAAATGTCTGGAGGTTATATCAGTACTGGAGCGTTATAAGAGGAGCTGATATCAGTCACATATGATGTAATGTCTGGAGGTTATATCAGTACTGGAGCGTTATAAGAGGGGCTGATATCAGTCACATATGGTGTAATGCCTGGAGGTTATATCAGTACTGGAGCGTTAAAAGAGGGGCTGATATCAGTCACATATGGTGTAATGTCTAGAGGTTATATCAGTACTGGAGCGTTATAAGAGAAGCTGATATCAGTCACATATGGTGTAATGTCTGGAGGTTATATCAGTACTGGAGCGTTATAAGAGGGGCTGATATCAGTCACATATGATGTAATGTCTAGAGGTTATATCAGTACTGGAGCATTATAAAAGGGGCTGATATCAGTCACATATGGTGTAATGTCTGGAGGTTATATCAGTACTGGAGCGTTATAAGAGGCTGATATCAGTCACATATGATGTAATGTCTGGAGGTTATATCAGTGCTGGAGCGTTATAAGAGGCTGATATCAGTCACATATGATGTAATGTCTGGAGGTTATATCAGTACTGGAGCGTTATAAGAGGAGCTGATATCAGTCACATATGATGTAATGTCTGGAGGTTATATCAGTACTGGAGAGTTATAAGAGGGGCTGATATCAGTCACATATGATGTAATGTCTGGAGGTTATATCATTACTGGAGCGTTATAAGATGAGCTGATATCAGTCACATATGATGTAATGTCTGGAGGTTATATCAGTACTGGAGAGTTATAAGAGGGGCTGATATCAGTCACATATGATGTAATGTCTGGAGGTTATATCAGTACTGGAGAGTTATAAGAGGGGCTGATATCAGTCACATATGGTGTAATGTCTGGAGGTTATATCAGTACTGGAGCGTTATAAGAGGCTGATATCAGTCACATATGGTGTAATGTCTGGAGGTTATATCAGTACTGGAGCGTAATAAGAGGAGCTGATATCAGTCACATATGATGTAATGTCTGGAGGTTATATCAGTACTGGAGCGTTATAAGAGGCTGATATCAGTCACATATGATGTAATGTCTGGAGGTTATATCAGTACTGGAGCGTTATAAGAGGCTGATATCAGTCACATATGATGTAATGTCTGGAGGTTATATCAGTACTGGAGCGTTATAAGAGGCTGATATCAGTCACATATGGTGTAATGTCTGGAGCTTATATCAGTACTGGAGCGTTATAAGAGGGGCTGATATCAGTCACATATGATGAAATGTCTGGAGGTTATATCAGTACTGGAGCGTTATAAGAGGAGCTGATATAAGTCACATATGATGTAATGTCTGGAGGTTATATCAGTACTGGAGCGTTATAAGAGGGGCTGATATCAGTCACATATGATGAAATGTCTGGAGGTTATATCAGTACTGGAGCGTTATAAGAGGAGCTGATATCAGTCACATATGATGTAATGTCTGGAGGTTATATCAGTACTGGAGCGTTATAAGATGCTGATATCAGTCACATATGGTATAATGTCTGGAGGTTATATCAGTACTGGAGCGTTATAAGAGGGGCTGATATCAGTCACATATGATGTAATGTCTGGAGGTTATATCAGTACTGGAGCGTTATAAGAGGGGCTGATATCAGTCACATATGATGTAATGTCTGGAGGTTATATCAGTACTGGAGCGTTATAAGAGGCTGATATCAGTCACATATGATGTAATGTCTGGAGGTTATATCAGTACTGGAGCGTTATAAGAGGGGCTGAAATCAGTCACATATGATGTAATGTCTGGAGGTTATATCAGTACTGGAGCGTTATAAGAGAAGCGGATATCAGTCACATATGGTGTAATGTCTGGAGGTTATATCAGAACTGGAGCGTTATAAGAGGCTGATATCAGTCACATATGGTGTAATGTCTGGAGGTTATATCAGTACTGGAGAGTTATAAGAGGGGCTGATATCAGTCACATACGATGTAATGTCTGGAGGTTATATCAGTACTGGAGCGTTATAAGAGGAGCTGATATCAGTCACATATGTTGTAATGTCTGGAGGTTACATCAGTACTGGAGCATTATAAGAGACTGATATCAGTCACATATGATGTAATGTCTGGAGGTTATATCAGTACTGGAGCGTTATAAGAGAAGCTTATATCAGTCACATATGATGTAATGTCTGGAGGTTATATCAGTACTGGAGCGTTATAAGAGGAGCTGATATCAGTCACATATGATGAAATGTCTGGAGGTTATATCAGTACTGGAGCGTTATAAGAGGAGCTGATATCAGTCACATATGATGCAATGTCTGGAGGTTATATCAGTACTGGAGTGTTATAAGAGGATGATATCAGTCACATATGATGTAATATCTGGAGGTTATATCAGTACTGGAGCGTTATAAGAGGGGCTGATATCAGTCACATATGGTGTAATGTCTGGAGGTTATATCAGTACTGGAGCGTTATAAGAGGAGCTGATATCAGTCACATAAGGTGTAATGTCTGGAGGTTATATCAGTACTGGAGCATTATAAGAGGGGCTGATATCAGTCACATATGATGTAATGTCTGGAGGTTATATCAGTGCTGGAGCGTTATAAGAGGGGCTGATATCAGTCACATATGATGTAATATCTGGAGGTTATATCAGTACTGGAGCGTTATAAGAGGCTGATATCAGTCACATATGATGTAATGTCTGGAGGTTATATCAGTACTGGAGCGTTATAAGAGAAGCTGATATCAGTCACATATGGTGTAATGTCTGGAGGTTACATCAGTACTGGAGCGTTATAAGAGATTGATATCAGTCACATATGATGTAATGTCTGGAGGTTATATCAGTACTGGAGCGTTATTAGAGAAGCTTATATCAGTCACATATGATGTAATGTCTGGAGGTTATATCAGTACTGGAGCGTTATAAGAGGCTGATATCAGTCACATATGATGTAATGTCTGGAGGTTATATCAGTACTGGAGCGTTATAAGAGGCTGATATCATTCACATATGGTGTAATGTCTGGAGGTTATATCAGTACTGGAGCGTTATAAGAGGCTGATATCATTCACATATGGTGTAATGTCTGGAGGTTATATCAGTACTGGAGCGTTATAAGAGGCTGATATCAGTCACATATGATGAAATGTCTGGAGGTTATATCAGTGCTGGAGCGTTATAAGAGGCTGATATCAGTCACATATGATGTAATGTCTGGAGGTTATATCAGTACTGGAGCGTTATAAGAGGAGCTGATATCAGTCACATATGATGTAATGTCTGGAGGTTATATCAGTACTGGAGCGTTATAAGAGGAGCTGATATCAGTCACATATGATGTAATGTCTGGAGGTTATATCAGTACTGGAGCGTTATAAGAGGGGCTGATATCAGTCACATATGGTGTAATGTCTGGAGCTTATATCAGTACTGGAGTGTTATAAGAGGAGCTGATATCAGTCACATATGGTGTAATGTCTGGAGGTTATATCAGTACTGGAGCGTTATAAGAAGCTGATATCAGTCACATATGGTGTAATGTCTGGAGGTTATATCAGTACTGGAGCGTTATAAGAGGCTGATATCAGTCACATATGATGTAATGTCTGGAGGTTATGTCAGTACTGGAGCGTTATAAGAGGGGATGATATCAGTCACATATGGTGTAATGTCTGGAGGTTATATCAGTACTGGAGCGTTATAAGAGGGGCTGATATCAGTCACATATGGTGTAATGTCTGGAGGTTATATCAGTGCTGGAGCGTTATAAGAGAGGCTGATATCAGTCACATATGATGAAATGTCTGGAGGTTATATCAGTACTGGAGCGTTATAAAAGGAGCTGATATCAGTCACATATGATGTAATGTCTGGAGGTTATATCAGTACTGGAGCGTTATAAGAGGGGCTGATATCAGTCACATATGATGTAATGTCTGGAGGTTATAACAGTACTGGAGAGTTATAAGAGGAGCTGATATCAGTCACATATGGTGTAATGTCTAGAGGTTATATCAGTACTAGAGCGTTATAAGAGGGGCTGATATCAGTCACATATGGTGTAATGTCTGGAGGTTATATCAGTACTGGAGCGTTATAAGAGGGGCTGATATCAGTCACATATGGTGCAATGTCTAGACGTTAAATCAGTACTGGAGCGTTATAAGAGAAGCTGATATCAGTCACATATGGTGTAATGTCTAGAGGTTATATCAGTACTGGAGCGTTATAAGAGGGGCTGATATCAGTCACATATGCTGTAATGTCTGGAGGTTATATCAGTACTGGAGCGTTATAAGAGGCTGATATCAGTCACATATGATGTAATGTCTGGAGGTTATATCAGTACTGGAGCGTTATAAGAGGCTGATATCAGTCACATATGGTGTAACGTCTGGAGGTTATATCAGTGCTGGAGCGTTATAAGAGGGGCTGATATCAGTCACATATGATGAAATGTCTGGAGGTTATATCAGTACTGGAGCGTTATAAGAGGGGCTGATATCAGTCACATATGGTGTAATGTCTGGAGGTTATATCAGTACTGGAGCGTTATAAGAGGAGCTGATATCAGTCACATATGATGTAATGTCTGGAGGTTATATCAGTACTGGAGTGTTAGAAGAGGCTGATATCAGTCACATATGGTGTAATGTCTGGAGGTTATATCAGTACTGGAGCGTTATAAAAGAAGTTGATATCAGTCACATATGGTGTAATGTCTGGAGGTTATATCAGTACTGGAGCGTTATAAGAGGCTGATATCAGTCACATATGGTGTAATGTCTGGAGGTTATATCAGTACTGGAGCGTTATAAGAGGGGCTGATATCAGTCACATATGGTGTAATGTCTGGAGGTTATATCAGTACTGGAGCGTCATAAGAGGGGCTGATATCAGTCACATATGGTGTAATGTCTAGAGGTTATATCAGTACTGGAGCGTTATAAGAGGGGCTGATATCAGTCACATATGGTGTAATGTCTGGAGGTTATATCAGTACTGGAGCGTTATAAGAGGCTGATATCAGTCACATATGATGTAATGTCTGGAGGTTATATCAGTACTGGAGCGTTATAAGAGGCTGATATCAGTCACATATGGTGTAATGTCTGGAGGTTATATCAGTGCTGGAGCCTTATAAGAGGGGCTGATATCAGTCACATATGATGAAATGTCTGGAGGTTATATCAGTACTGGAGCGTTATAAGAGGAGCTGATATCAGTCACATATGATGTAATGTCTGGAGGTTATATCAGTACTGGAGCGTTATAAGAGGGGCTGATATCAGTCACATATGGTGTAATGTCTGGAGGTTATATCAGTACTGGAGCGTTATAAGAGGCTGATATCAGTCACATATGGTGTAATGTATAGAGGTTATATCAGTACTGGAGCGTTATAAGAGAAGCTGATATCAGTCACATATGGTGTAATGTCTGGAGGTTATATCAGTACTGGAGCGTTATAAGAGGCTGATATCAGTCACATATGGTGTAATGTCTGGAGGTTATATCAGTACTGGAGAGTTATAAGAGGGGCTGATATCAGTCACATATGGTGTAATGTCTGGAGGTTATATCAGTACTGGAGCGTTATAAGAGGAGCTGATATCAGTCACAAATGGTGTAATGTCTGGAGGTTATATCAGTACTGGAGCGTTATAAGAGGCTGATATCAGTCACATATGATGTAATGTCTGGAGGTTATATCAGTACTGGAGCGTTATAAGAGGCTGATATCAGTCACATAGGATGTAATGTCTGGAGGTTATATCAGTACTGGAGCGTTATAAGAGGAGCTGATATCAGTCACATATGGTGTAATGTTTGGAGGTTATATCAGTACTGGAGTGTTATAAGAGGCTGATATCAGTCACATATGATGTAATGTCTGGAGGTTATATCAGTACTGGAGCATTATAAGAGGCTGATATCAGTCACATATGGTGTAATGTCTGGAGGTTATATCAGTACTGGAGCGTTATAAGAGGGGCTGATATCAGTCACATATGATGTAATGTCTGGAGGTTATATCAGTACTGGAGCGTTATAAGAGGGGCTGATATCAGTCACATATGGTGTAATGTCTGGATGTTATATCAGTACTGAAGCGTTATAAGAGGCTGATATCAGTCACATATGGTGTAATGTCTGGAGGTTATATCAGTACTGGAGAGTTATAAGAGGAGCTGATATCAGTCACATATGATGTAATGTCTGGATGTTATATCAGTACTGGAGCGTTATAAGAGGCTGATATCAGTCACATATGATGTAATGTCTGGAGGTTATATCAGTACTGGAGCGTTATAAGAGGAGCTGATATCAGTCACATATTGTGTAATGTCTGGAGGTTATATCAGTACTGGAGCGTTATAAGAGGAGCTGATATCAGTCACATATGGTGTAATGTCTGGAGGTTATATCAGTACTGGAGCGTTATAAGAGGAGCTGATATCAGTCACATATGATGTAATGTCTGGAGGTTATATCAGTACTGGAGCGTTATAAGAGGGGCTGATATCAGTCACATATGATGTAATGTCTGGAGGTTATATCAGTACTGGAGCGTTATAAGAGGGGCTGATATCAGTCACATATGGTGTAATGTCTGGAGGTTATATCAGTATTGGAGCGTTATAAGAGGAGCTGATATCAGTCACATATGGTGTAATGTCTGGGGGTTATATCAATACTGGAGCGTTATAATAGGCTGATATCAGTCACATATGGTGTAATATCTGGAGGTTATATCAGTACAGGAGCGTTATAAGAGAGGCTGATATCAGTCACATATGGTGTAATATCTGGAGGTTATATCAGTACTGGAGCGTTATAAGAGGGGCTCATATCAGTCACATATGATGCAATGTCTGGAGGTTATATCAGTACTGGAGCGTTATAAGAGGAGCTGATATCAGTCACATATGATGTAATGTCTGGAGGATATCTCAGTACTGGAGCGTTATAAGAGGCTGATATCAGTCACATATGGTGTAATATCTGGACATTATATCAGTACTGGAGCGTTATAAGAGGGGCTGATATCAGTCACATATGGTGTAATGTCTGGAGGTTATATCAGTACTGGAGCGTTATAAGAGGCTGATATCAGTCACATATGGTGTAATGTCTGGAGGTTATATCAGTACTGGAGCGTTATAAGAGGCTGATATCAATCACATATGGTGTAATGTCTGGGGGTTATATCAGTACTGGAGCGTTATAAGAGGCTGATATCAATCACATATGGTGTAATGTCTGGGGGTTATATCAGCACTGGAGCGTTATAAGAGGAGCTGATATCAGTCACATATGATGTAATGTCTGGAGGATATCAGTACTGGAGCGTTATAAGAGGCTGATATCAGTCACATATGGTGTAATGTCTGGAGGTTATATCAGTACTGGAGCGTTATAAGAGGCTGACATCAGTCACATATGGTGTAATGTCTGGAGGTTATATCAGTGCTGGAGCGTTATAAGAGGGGCTGATATCAGTCACATATGATGAAATGTCTGGAGGTTATATCAGTACTGGAGCGTTATAAGAGGGGCTGATATCAGTCACATATGGTGTAATGTCTGGAGGTTATATCAGTACTGGAGCGTTATAAGAGGAGCTGATATCAGTCACATATGATGTAATGTCTGGAGGTTATATCAGTACTGGAGTGTTATAAGAGGCTGATATCAGTCACATATGGTGTAATGTCTGGAGGTTATATCAGTACTGGAGCGTTATAAAAGAAGTTGATATCAGTCACATATGGTGTAATGTCTGGAGGTTATATCAGTACTGGAGCGTTATAAGAGGCTGATATCAGTCACATATGGTGTAATGTCTGTAGGTTATATCAGTACTGGAGCGTTATAAGAGGCTGATATCAGTCACATATGGTGTAATGTCTGGAGGTTATATCAGTACTGGAGCGTTATAAGAGGCTGATATCAGTCACATATGGTATAATGTCTGGAGGTTATATCAGTACTGGAGCGTTATAAGAGGGGCTGATATCAGTCACATATGGTGTAATGTCTGGAGGTTATATCAGTACTGGAGCGTTATAAGAGGGGCTGATATCAGTCACATATGGTGTAATGTCTAGAGGTTATATCAGTACTGGAGCGTTATAAGAGGGGCTGATATCAGTCACATATGGTGTAATGTCTGGAGGTTATATCAGTACTGGAGCGTTATAAGAGGCTGATATCAGTCACATATGATGTAATGTCTGGAGGTTATATCAGTACTGGAGCGTTATAAGAGGCTGATATCAGTCACATATGGTGTAATGTCTGGAGGTTATATCAGTGCTGGAGCGTTATAAGAGGGGCTGATATCAGTCACATATGATGAAATGTCTGGAGGTTATATCAGTACTGGAGCGTTATAAGAGGAGCTGATATCAGTCACATATGATGTAATGTCTGGAGGTTATATCAGTACTGGAACGTTATAAGAGGGGCTGATATCAGTCACATATGGTGTAATGTCTGGAGGTTATATCAGTACTGGAGCGTTATAAGAGGCTGATATCAGTCACATATGGTGTAATGTCTAGAGGTTATATCAGTACTGGAGCGTTATAAGAGAAGCTGATATCAGTCACATATGGTGTAATGTCTGGAGGTTATATCAGTACTGGAGCGTTATAAGAGGCTGATATCAGTCACATATGGTGTAATGTCTGGAGGTTATATCAGTACTGGAGAGTTATAAGAGGGGCTGATATCAGTCACATATGGTGTAATGTCTGGAGGTTATATCAGTACTGGAGCGTTATAAGAGGAGCTGATATCAGTCACATATGGAGTAATGTCTGTAGGTTATATCAGTACTGGAGCGTTATAAGAGGCTGATATCAGTCACATATGATGTAATGTCTGGAGGTTATATCAGTACTGGAGCATTATAAGAGGCTGATATCAGTCACATATGATGTAATGTCTGGAGGTTATGTCAGTACTGGAGCGTTATAAGAGGAGCTGATATCAGTCACATATGGTGTAAAGTTTGGAGGTTATATCAGTACTGGAGTGTTATAAGAGGCTGATATCAGTCACATATGATGTAATGTCTGGAGGTTATATCAGTACTGGAGCGTTATAAGAGGCTGATATCAGTCACATATGGTGTAATGTCTGGAGGTTATTTCAGTACTGGAGCGTTATAAGAGGGGCTGATATCAGTCACATATGATATAATGTCTGGAGGTTATATCAGTACTGGAGCGTTATAAGAGGGGCTGATATCAGTCACATATGGTGTAATGTCTGGATGTTATATCAGTACTGAAGCGTTATAAGAGGCTGATATCAGTCACATATGGTGTAATGTCTGGAGGTTATATCAGTACTGGAGAGTTATAAGAGGAGCTGATATCAGTCACATATGATGTAATGTCTGGATGTTATATCAGTACTGGAGCGTTATAAGAGGCTGATATCAGTCACATATGATGTAATGTCTGGAGGTTATATCAGTACTGGAGCGTTATAAGAGGAGCTGATATCAGTCACATATGGTGTAATGTCTGGAGGTTATATCAGTACTGGAGCGTTATAAGAGGAGCTGATATCAGTCACATATGATGTAATGTCTGGAGGTTATATCAGTACTGGAGCGTTATAAGAGGGGCTGATATCAGTCACATATGATGTAATGTCTGGAGGTTATATCAGTACTGGAGCGTTATAAGAGGGGCTGATATCAGTCACATATGGTGTATAGTCTGGAGGTTATATCAGTATTGGAGTGTTATAAGAGGAGCTGATATCAGTCACATATGGTGTAATGTCTGGGGGTTATATCAATACTGGAGCGTTATAATAGGCTGATATCAGTCACATATGGTGTAATATCTGGAGGTTATATCAGTACAGGAGCGTTATAAGAGAGGCTGATATCAGTCACATATGGTGTAATATCTGGAGGTTATATCAGTACTGGAGCGTTATAAGAGGGGCTCATATCAGTCACATATGATGCAATGTCTGGAGGTTATATCAGTACTGGAGCGTTATAAGAGGAGCTTATATCAGTCACATATGATGTAATGTCTGGAGGATATCTCAGTACTGGAGCGTTATAAGAGGCTGATATCAGTCACATATGGTGTAATATCTGGACATTATATCAGTACTGGAGCGTTATAAGAGGGGCTGATATCAGTCACATATGGTGTAATGTCTGGAGGTTATATCAGTACTGGAGCGTTATAAGAGGCTGATATCAATCACATATGGTGTAATGTCTGGGGGTTATATCAGTACTGGAGCGTTATAAGAGGCTGATATCAATCACATATGGTGTAATGTCTGGGGGTTATATCAGTACTGGAGCGTTATAAGAGGCTGATATCAATCACATATGGTGTAATGTCTGGGGGTTATATCAGCACTGGAGCGTTATAAGAGGAGCTGATATCAGTCACATATGATGTAATGTCTGGAGGATATCAGTACTGGAGCGTTATAAGAGGCTGATATCAGTCACATATGGTGTAATGTCTGGAGGTTATATCAGTACTGGAGCGTTATAAGAGGCTGACATCAGTCACATATGGTGTAATGTCTGGAGGTTATATCAGTGCTGGAGCGTTATAAGAGGGGCTGATATCAGTCACATATGGTGTAATGTCTGGAGGTTATATCAGTACTGGAGCGTTATAAGAGGAGCTGATATCAGTCACATATGATGTAATGTCTGGAGGTTATATCAGTACTGGAGTGTTATAAGAGGCTGATATCAGTCACATATGGTGTAATGTCTGGAGGTTATATCAGTACTGGAGCGTTATAAAAGAAGTTGATATCAGTCACATATGGTGTAATGTCTGGAGGTTATATCAGTACTGGAGCGTTATAAGAGGCTGATATCAGTCACATATGGTGTAATGTCTGTAGGTTATATCAGTACTGGAGCGTTATAAGAGGCTGATATCAGTCACATATGGTGTAATGTCTGGAGGTTATATCAGTACTGGAGCGTTATAAGAGGCTGATATCAGTCACATATGGTATAATGTCTGGAGGTTATATCAGTACTGGAGCGTTATAAGAGGGGCTGATATCAGTCACATATGGTGTAATGTCTGGAGGTTATATCAGTACTGGAGCGTTATAAGAGGGGCTGATATCAGTCACATATGGTGTAATGTCTAGAGGTTATATCAGTACTGGAGCGTTATAAGAGGGGCTGATATCAGTCACATATGGTGTAATGTCTGGAGGTTATATCAGTACTGGAGCGTTATAAGAGGCTGATATCAGTCACATATGATGTAATGTCTGGAGGTTATATCAGTACTGGAGCGTTATAAGAGGCTGATATCAGTCACATATGGTGTAATGTCTGGAGGTTATATCAGTGCTGGAGCGTTATAAGAGGGGCTGATATCAGTCACATATGATGAAATGTCTGGAGGTTATATCAGTACTGGAGCGTTATAAGAGGAGCTGATATCAGTCACATATGATGTAATGTCTGGAGGTTATATCAGTACTGGAGCGTTATAAGAGGGGCTGATATCAGTCACATATGGTGTAATGTCTGGAGGTTATATCAGTACTGGAGCGTTATAAGAGGCTGATATCAGTCACATATGGTGTAATGTCTAGAGGTTATATCAGTACTGGAGCGTTATAAGAGAAGTTGATATCAGTCACATATGGTGTAATGTCTGGAGGTTATATCAGTACTGGAGCGTTATAAGAGGCTGATATCAGTCACATATGGTGTAATGTCTGGAGGTTATATCAGTACTGGAGAGTTATAAGAGGGGCTGATATCAGTCACATATGGTGTAATGTCTGGAGGTTATATCAGTACTGGAGCGTTATAAGAGGAGCTGATATCAGTCACATATGGTGTAATGTCTGTAGGTTATATCAGTACTGGAGCGTTATAAGAGGCTGATATCAGTCACATATGATGTAATGTCTGGAGGTTATATCAGTACTGGAGCGTTATAAGAGGCTGATATCAGTCACATATGATGTAATGTCTGGAGGTTATGTCAGTACTGAAGCGTTATAAGAGGCTGATATCAGTCACATATGGTGTAATGTCTGGAGGTTATATCAGTACTGGAGAGTTATAAGAGGAGCTGATATCAGTCACATATGATGTAATGTCTGGATGTTATATCAGTACTGGAGCGTTATAAGAGGCTGATATCAGTCACATATGATGTAATGTCTGGAGGTTATATCAGTACTGGAGCGTTATAAGAGGAGCTGATATCAGTCACATATGGTGTAATGTCTGGAGGTTATATCAGTACTGGAGCGTTATAAGAGGAGCTGATATCAGTCACATATGGTGTAATGTCTGGAGGTTATATCAGTACTGGAGCGTTATAAGAGGAGCTGATATCAGTCACATATGATGTAATGTCTGGAGGTTATATCAGTACTGGAGCGTTATAAGAGGGGCTGATATCAGTCACATATGATGTAATGTCTGGAGGTTATATCAGTACTGGAGCGTTATAAGAGGGGCTGATATCAGTCACATATGGTGTAATGTCTGGAGGTTATATCAGTATTGGAGCGTTATAAGAGGAGCTGATATCAGTCACATATGGTGTAATGTAATGTCTGGGGGTTATATCAATACTGGAGCGTTATAATAGGCTGATATCAGTCACATATGGTGTAATATCTGGAGGTTATATCAGTACAGGAGCGTTATAAGAGAGGCTGATATCAGTCACATATGGTGTAATATCTGGAGGTTATATCAGTACTGGAGCGTTATAAGAGGGGCTCATATCAGTCACATATGATGCAATGTCTGGAGGTTAAATCAGTACTGGAGCATTATAAGAGGGGCTGATATCAGTCACATATGATGTAATGTCTGGAGGATATATCAGTACTGGAGCGTTATAAGAGGCTGATATCAGTCACATATGATGTAATGTCTGGAGGATATATCAGTACTGGAGTGTTATAAGAGGCTGATATCAGTCACATATGGTGTAATATCTGGACATTATATCAGTACTGGAGCGTTATAAGAGGGGCTGATATCAGTCACATATGGTGTAATGTCTGGAGGTTATATCAGTACTGGAGCGTTATAAGAGGCTGATATCAGTCACATATGGTGTAATGTCTGGAGGTTATATCAGTACTGGAGCGTTATAAGAGGCTGATATCAATCACATATGGTGTAATGTCTGGGGGTTATATCAGTACTGGAGCGTTATAAGAGGCTGATATCAATCACATATGGTGTAATATCTGGGGTTTATATCAGCACTGGAGCGTTATAAGAGGAGCTGATATCAGTCACATATGATGTAATGTCTGGAGGATATCAGTACTGGAGCGTTATAAGAGGCTGATATCAGTCACATATGGTGTAATGTCTGGAGGTTATATCAGTACTGGAGCGTTATAAGAGGCTGATATCAGTCACATATGGTGTAATGTTTGGAGGTTATGTCAGTACTGGAGCGTTATAAGAGGCTGATATCAGTCACATATGATGTAATGTCTGGAGATTATGTCAGTACTGGAGCGTTATAAGAGGCTGATATCAGTCACATATGATGTAATGTCTGGGGGTTATATCAGTACTGGAGCGTTATAAGAGGAACTGATATCAGTCACATATGATGTAATGTCTGGAGGTTATATCAGTACTGGAGCGTTATAAGAGGGGCTGATATCAGTCACATATGGTGTAATGTGTGGAGGTTATATCAGTACTGGAGCGTTATAAGAGGCTGATATCAGTCACATATGATGTAATGTCTGGAGGTTATATCAGTACTGGAGCGTTATAAGAGGCTGATATCAGTCACATATGGTGTAATGTCTAGAGGTTATATCAGTACTGGAGCGTTATAAGAGGGGCTGATATCAGTCACATATGGTGTAATGTCTGGAGGTTATATCAGTACTGGAGCGTTATAAGAGGGGCTGATATCAGTATATCAGTACTGGAGCATTATAAGAGGCTGATATCAGTCACATATGGTGTAATGTCTGGAGGTTATATCAGTACTGGAGCGTTATAAGAGGGGCTGATATCAGTCACACATGGTGCAATGTCTGGGGGTTATATCAGTACTGGAGAGTTATAAGAGGCTGATATCAGTCACATATGGTGTAATGTCTGGAGGTTATATCAGTACTGGTGCGTTATAAGAGGCTGATATCAGTCACATATGGTGTAATGTCTGGAGGTTATATCAGTACTGGAGCGTTATAAGAGGCTGATATCAATCACATATGGTGTAATGTCTGGGGGTTATATCAGTACTGGAGCGTTATAAGAGGCTGATATCAATCACATATGGTGTAATGTCTGGGGGTTATATCAGCACTGGAGCGTTATAAGAGGAGCTGATATCAGTCACATATGATGTAATGTCTGGAGGATATCAGTACTGGAGCGTTATAAGAGGCTGATAATAGTCACATATGGTGTAATGTCTGGAGGTTATATCAGTACTGGAGCGTTATAAGAGGCTGATATCAGTCACATATGGTGTAATGTCTGGAGGTTATATCAGTACTGGAGCGTTATAAGAGGGGCTGATATCAGTCACACATGGTGCAATGTCTGGGGTTATATCAGTACTGGAGCGTTATAAGAGGCTGATATCAGTCACAAATGGTGTAATGTCTGGAGGTTATATCAGTACTGGAGCGTTATAAGAGGCTGATAATAGTCACATATGGTGTAATGTCTGGAGGTTATATCGGTACTGGAGCGTTATAAGAGGGGCTGATATCAGTCACACATGGTGCAATGTCTGGGGGTTATATCAGTACTGGAGCGTTATAAGAGGCTGATATCAGTCACATATGGTGAAATGCCTGGAGGTTATATCAGTACTGGAGTGTTATAAGAGGCTGATATCAGTCACATATGGTGTAATGTCTGGAGGTTATATCAGTACTGGAGCGTTATAAGAGGAGCTGATATCAGTCACATATGGTGTAATGTCTGGAGGTTTTATCAGTGCTGGAGCGTTATAAGAGGCTGATATCAGTCACATATGGTGTAATATTTGGAGGTTATATCAGTACAGGATCGATATAAGAGGGGCTGATATCAGTCACATATGGTGTAATGTCTGGAGGTTATATCAGTACTGGAGAGTTATAAGAGGGGCTCATATCAGTCACACATGGTGCAATGTCTGGGGGTTATATCAGTACTGGAGCGTTATAAGAGGCTGATATCAGTCACATATGGTGAAATGCCTGGAGGTTATATCAGTACTGGAGTGTTATAAGAGGCTGATATCAGTCACATATGATGTAATGTCTGAAGGTTATATCAGTACTGGAGAGTTATAAGAGGGGCTGATATAAGTCACATATGGTGTAATGTCTGGAGGTTATATCAGTACTGGAGCATTATAAGAGGCTGATATCAGTCACATATGGTGTAATGTCTGGAGGTTATATCAGTACTGGAGCGTTATAAGAGGCTGATATCAGTCACATATGGTGTAATGTCTGGAGGTTATATCAGTACTGGAGAGTTATAAGAGGGCTGATATCAGTCACACATGGTGCAATGTCTGGGGGTTATATCAGTACTGGAGCGTTATAAGAGGCTGATATCAGTCACATATGGTGAAATGCCTGGAGGTTATATCAGTACTGGAGTGTTATAAGAGGCTGATATCAGTCACATATGGTGTAATGTCTGAAGGTTATATCAGTACTGGAGCATTATAAGAGGGGCTGATATCAGTCACATATGGTGTAATGTCTGGAGGTTATATCAGTGCTGGAGCGTTATAAGAGGCTGATATCAGTCACATATTGTGTAATGTTTGGAGGTTATATCAGTACAGGATCGATATAAGAGGGGCTGATATCAGTCACACATGGTGCAATGTCTGCGGGTTATATCAGTACAGGAGCGTTATAAGAGGGGCTGATATCAGTCACATATGGTGTAATGTCTGGAGGTTATATCAGTACTGGAGCATTATAAGAGGGGCTGATATCAGTCACATATGGTGTAATGTCTGAAGGTTATATCAGTACTGGAGCATTATAAGAGGGGCTGATATCAGTCACATATGATGTAATGTCTGGAGGTTATATCAGTGCTGGAGCGTTATAAGAGGCTGATATCAGTCACATATGGTGTAATGTTTGGAGGTTATATCAGTACAGGATCGATATAAGAGGGGCTGATATCAGTCACACATGGTGCAATGTCTGCGGGTTATATCAGTACAGGAGCATTATAAGAGGGGCTGATATCAGTCACATATGGTGTAATGTCTGGGGGTTATATCAGTACTGGAGCATTATAAGAGGAGCTGATATCAGTCACATATGGTGTAATGTCTGGAGGTTATATCAGTACTGGAGCATTATAAGAGGGGCTGATATCAGTCACATATGGTGTAATGTCTGGAGGTTATATCAGTACTGGAGCATTATAAGAGGGGCTGATATCAGTCACATATGGTGTAATGTCTGGAGGTTATATCAGTACTGGAGCGTTATAAGAGGGGCTGATATCAGTCACATATAGTGTAATGTCTGGAGATTATATCAGTACTGGAGCATTATAAGAGGGGCTGATATCAGTCACATATGGTGTAATGTCTGGAGGTTATATCAGTACTGGAGCGTTATAAGAGGGGCTGATATCAGTCACATATGGTGTAATGTCTGGAGGTTATATCAGTACTGGAGCGTTATAAGAGGGGCTGATATCAGTCACATATAGTGTAATGTCTGGAGGTTATATCAGTACTGGAGCGTTATAAGAGGGGCTGATATCAGTCACATATGGTGTAATGTCTGGAGGTTATATCAGTACTGGAGCATTATAAGAGGGGCTGATATCAGTCACATATGATGTAATGTCTGGAGGTTATATCAGTACTGGAGCATTATAAGAGGGGCTGATATCAGTCACATATGGTGTAATGTCTGGAGGTTATATCAGTACTGGAGCATTATAAGAGGCTGATATCAGTCACATATGGTGTAATGTCTGAAGGTTATATCAGTACTGGAGCGTTATAAGAGGGGCTGATAACAGTCACATATGATGTAATGTCTGGAGGTTATATCAGTACTGGAGCGTTATAAGAGGGGCTGATATCAGTCACAAATGGTGTAATGTCTGGAGGTTATATCAGTACTGGAGCGTTATAAGAGGGGCTGATATCAGTCACAAATGGTGTAATGTATGGAGGTTATATCAGTACTGGAGCATTATAAGAGGAGCTGATATCAGTCACATGTGGTGTAATGTCTGGAGGTTATATCAGTACTGGAGCATTATAAGAGGAGCTGATATCAGTCACATGTGGTGTAATGTCTGGAGGTTATATCAGTACTGGAGCGTTATAAGAGGGGCTGATATCAGTCACATATGATGTAATGTCTGGAGGTTATATCAGTACTGGAGCGTTATAAGAGGCTGATATCAGTCACATGTAATGTAATGTCTGGAGGTTATATCAGTACTGGAGCGTTATAAGAGGCTGATATCAGTCACATATGATGTAATGTCTGGAGGTTATATCAGTACTGGAGCTTTATAAGAGGCTGATATCAGTCACATATGGTGTAATGTGTGGAGGTTATATCAGTACAGGAGCGTTATATGAGGCTGATATCAGTCACATGTAATGTAATGTCTGGAGGTTATATCAGTACTGGAGTGTTATAAGAGGGGCTGATATCAGTCACATATGGTGTAATGTCTGGAGGTTATATCAGTACTGGAGCGTTATAAGAGGCTGATATCAGTCACATATGGTTCAATGTCTGGAGGTTATATCAGTACTGAAGCGTTATAAGAGGGGCTGATATCAGTCACATATGGTGTAATGTCTGGAGGTTATATCAGTACTGGAGCATTATGAGAGGAGTTGATATCAGTCACATGTGGTGTAATGTCTGGAGGTTATATCAGTACTGGAGCATTATAAGAGGGGCTGATATCAGTCACATAAGATGTAATGTCTGGAGGTTATATCAGTACTGGAGCGTTATAAGAGGCTGATATCAGTCACATGTAATGTAATGTCTGGAGGTTATATCAGTACTGGAGCGTTATAAGAGGCTGATATCAGTCACATATGATGTAATGTCTGGAGGTTATATCAGTACTGGAGCTTTATAAGAGGCTGATATCAGTCACATATTGTGTAATGTCTGGAGGTTATATCAGTACTGGAGCGCTATAAGAGGGGCTGATATCAGTCACATATGGTGTAATGTCTGGAGGTTATATCAGTACTGGAGCGTTATAAGAGGCTGATATCAGGCACATATGGTGTAATGTCTGGAGTTTATATCAGTACTGGAGCGCTATAAGGGGGGCTGATATCAGTCACATATGGTGTAATGTCTGGAGGTTATATCAGTACTGGAGCGTTATATGAGGCTGATATCAGTCACATGTAATGTAATGTCTGGAGGTTATATCAGTACTGGAGTGTTATAAGAGGGGCTGATATCAGTCACATATGGTGTAATGTCTGGAGGTTATATCAGTACTGGAGCGTTATAAGAGGCTGATATCAGTCACATATGGTGTAATGTCTGGAGGTTATATCAGTACTGGAGCGTTATAAGAGGCTGATATCAGTCACATATGGTGTAATGTCTGGAGGTTATATCAGTACTGGAGCGCTATAAGAGGGGCTGATATCAGTCACATATGGTGTAATGTCTGGAGGTTATATCAGTACAGGAGCATTATATGAGGCTGATATCAGTCACATGTAATGTAATGTCTGGAGGTTATATCAGTACTGGAGTGTTATAAGAGGGGCTGATATCAGTCACATATGGTGTAATGTCTGGAGGTTATATCAGTACTGGAGCATTATAAGAGGCTGATATCAGTCACATATGGTTCAATGTCTGGAGGTTATATCAGTACTGAAGCGTTATAAGAGGGGCTGATATCAGTCACATATGGTGTAATGTCTGGAGGTTATATCAGTACTGGAGCGTTATAAGAGGGGCTGATATCAGTCACAAATGGTGTAATGTCTGGAGGTTATATCAGTACTGGAGCATTATAAGAGGAGCTGATATCAGTCACATGTGGTGTAATGTCTGGAGGTTATATCAGTACTGGAGCGTTATAAGAGGGGCTGATATCAGTCACATATGATGTAATGTCTGGAGGTTACATCAGTACTGGAGTGTTATAAGAGGCTGATATCAGTCACATGTAATGTAATGTCTGGAGGTTATATCAGTACTGGAGCGTTATAAGAGGCTGATATCAGTCACATATGATGTAATGTCTGGAGGTTATATCAGTACTGGAGCGTTATAAGAGGCTGATATCAGTCACATATGGTGTAATGTCTGGAGGTTATATCAGTACTGGAGCGCTATAAGAGGGGCTGATATCAGTCACATATGGTGTAATGTCTGGAGGTTATATCAGTACTGGAGCGTTATAAGAGGCTGATATCAGTCACATATGGTGTAATGTCTGGAGGTTATATCAGTACTGGAGCGTTATAAGAGGCTGATATCAGTCACATGTAATGTAATGTCTGGAGGTTATATCAGTACTGGAGCGTTATAAGAGGCTGATATTAGTCACATATAGTGTAATGTCTGGAGGTTATATCAGTACTGGAGCATTATAAGATGCTGATATCAGTCACATATGATGTAATGTCTGGAGGTTATATCAGTACTGGAGCGTTATAAGAGGCTGATATTCACATATGGTGTAATGTCTGGAGGTTATATCAGTACTGGAGCGTTATAAGAGAGGCTGATATCAGTCACATATGGTGTAATGTCTGGAGGTTATATCAGTACTGGAGCGTTATAAGAGAGGCTGATATCAGTCAGATGTGATGTAATGTATGGAGGTTATATCAGTACTGGAGCGATATAAGAGGGGCTGATATCAGTCATATATGGTGTAATGCCTGGAGGTTATATCAGTACTGGAGCGTTATAAGAGGGGCTGATATCAGTCACATATGGTGTAATGTCTGGAGATTATATCAGTACTGGAGCGTTATAAAAGAGGCTGATATCAGTCAGATATGATGTAATGTCTGGAGGTTATATCAGTACTGGAGCGTTATAAGAGGAGCTGATATCAGTCATATATGGTGTAATGTCTGGAGGTTATATCAGTACTGGAGCGTTATAAGAGGGGCTGATATCAGTCACATATGGTGTAATGTCTGGAGGTTATATCAGTACTGGAGCGTTATAAGAGGCTGATATCAGTCACATATGATGTAATGTCTGGAGGTTATATCAGTACTGGAGCGCTATAAGAGGGGCTGATATCAGTCACATATGGTGTAATGTCTGGAGGTTATATCAGTACTGGAGCGTTATAAGAGGCTGATATCAGTCACATATGGTGTAATGTCTGGAGGTTATATCAGTACTGGAGCGCTATAAGAGGGGCTGATATCAGTCACATATGGTGTAATGTCTGGAGGTTATATCAGTACTGGAGCGTTATAAGAGGCTGATATCAGTCACATGTAATGTAATGTCTGGAGGTTATATCAGTACTGGAGCGTTATAAGAGGCTGATATCAGTCACATATGATGTAATGTCTGGAGGTTATATCAGTACTGGAGTGTTATAAGAGGCTGATATCAGTCACATATGGTGTAATGTCTGGAGGTTATATCAGTACTGGAGCGTTATAAGAGGGGCTGATATCAGTCACATATGGTGTAATGTCTGGAGGTTATATCAGTACTGGAGCGTTATAAGAGGGGCTGATATCAGTAACATATGATGTAATGTCTGGAGGTTATATCAGTACTGGAGCGTTATAAGAGGGGCTGATATCAGTCACATATGATGTAATGTCTGGAGGTTATATCAGTACTGGAGCGTTATAAGAGGGGCTGATATTAGTGACATATGGTGTAATGTCTGGAGGTTATATCAGTACTGGAGCGTTATAAGAGGGGCTGATATCAGTCACATATGATGTAATGTCTGGAGGTTATATCAGTACTGGAGCGTTATAAGAGGCTGATATCAGTCACATATGGTGTAATGTCTGAAGGTTATATCAGTACTAGAGCGTTATAAGAGGGGCTAATATCAGTCACATATGGTGTAATGTCTGGAGGTTATATCAGTACTGGAGCGTTATAAGATGCTGATATCAGTCACATATGATGTAATGTCTGGAGGTTATATCAGTACTGGAGCGCTATAAGAGGGGCTGATATCAGTCACATATGGTGTAATGTCTGGAGGTTATATCAGTACTGGAGCGTTATAAGAGGCTGATATCATTCACATGTAATGTAATGTCTGGAGGTTATATCAGTACTGGAGCGTTATAAGAGGCTGATATCAGTCACATATGATGTAATGTCTGGAGGTTATATAATGTACTGGAGCGCTATAAGAGGGGCTGATATCAGTCACATATGGTGTAATGTCTGGAGGTTATATCAGTACTGGAGCGTTATAAGAGGCTGATATCTGTCACATATGGTGTAATGTCTGGAGGTTATATCAGTACTGGAGCGTTATAAGATGCTGATATCAGTCACATGTAATGTAATGTCTGGAGGTTATATCAGTACTGGAGCGTTATAAGAGGCTGATATCAGTCACATATGATGTAATGTCTGGAGGTTATATAATGTACTGGAGCGCTATAAGAGGGGCTGATATCAGTCACATATGGTGTAATGTCTGGAGGTTATATCAGTACTGGAGCGTTATAAGAGGCTGATATCTGTCACATATGGTGTAATGTCTGGAGGTTATATCAGTACTGGAGCGTTATAAGATGCTGATATCAGTCACATATGATGTAATGTCTGGAGGTTATATCAGTACTGGAGCGTTATAAGAGGCTGATATCAGTCACATATGGTGTAATGTCTGGAGGTTATATCAGTACTGGAGCGTTATAAGAGGCTGATATCAGTCACATATGGTGTAATGTCTGGAGGTTATATCAGTACTGGAGCGTTATAAGAGGCTGATATCAGTCACATATGATGTAATGTCTGGAGGTTATATCAGTACTGGAGCGCTATAAGAGGGGATGATATCAGTCACATATGGTGTAATGTCTGGAGGTTATATCAGTACTGGAGCGTTATAAGATGCTAATATCAGTCACATATGATGTAATGTCTGGAGGTTATATCAGTACTGAAGCGTTATAAGAGGCTGATATCAGTCGCATATGGTGTAATGTCTGGAGGTTATATCAGTACTGGAGCGTTATAAGAGGCTGAAATCAGTCACATATGGTGTAATGTCTGGAGGTTATATCAGTACTGGAGCGTTATAAGAGAGGCTGATATCAGTCACATATGGTGTAATGTCTGGAGGTTATATCAGTACTGGAGCGTTATAAGATGCTAATATCAGTCACATATGATGTAATGTCTGGAGGTTATATCAGTACTGAAGCGTTATAAGAGGCTGATATCAGTCGCATATGGTGTAATGTCTGGAGGTTATATCAGTACTGGAGCGTTATAAGAGGCTGAAATCAGTCACATATGGTGTAATGTCTGGAGGTTATATCAGTACTGGAGCGTTATAAGAGGCTGATATCAGTCACATATGGTGTAATGTCTGGAGGTTATATCAGTACTGGAGCGTTATAAGAGGCTGATATCAGTCACATATGGTGTAATGTCTGGAGGTTATATCAGTACTGGAGCGCTATAAGAGGGGATGATATCAGTCACATATGGTGTAATGTCTGGAGGTTATATCAGTACTGGAGCGTTATAAGATGCTAATATCAGTCACATATGATGTAATGTCTGGAGGTTATATCAGTACTGAAGCGTTATAAGAGGCTGATATCAGTCGCATATGGTGTAATGTCTGGAGGTTATATCAGTACTGGAGCGTTATAAGAGGCTGAAATCAGTCACATATGGTGTAATGTCTGGAGGTTATATCAGTACTGGAGCGTTATAAGAGAGGCTGATATCAGTCACATATGGTGTAATGTCTGGAGGTTATATCAGTACTGGAGCGTTATAATAGAGGCTGATATCAGTCAGATATGATGTAATGTCTGGAGGTTATATCAGTACTGGAGCGATATAAGAGGGGCTGATATCAGTCATATATGGTGTAATGTCTGGAGGTTATATCAGTACTGGAGCGTTATAAGAGGGGCTGATATCAGTCACATATGGTGTAATGTCTGGAGGTTATATCAGTACTGGAGCGTTATAAGAGAGGCTGATATCAGTCACATATGGTGTAATGTCTGGAGGTTATATCAGTACTGGAGCGTTATAAGAGGAGCTGATATCAGTCATATATGGTGTAATGTCTGGAGGTTATATCAGTACTGGAGCGTTATAAGAGGGGCTGATATCAGTCACATATGGTGTAATGTCTGGAGGTTATATCAGTACTGGAGCGTTATAAGAGAGGCTGATATCAGTCACATATGATGTAATGTCTGGAGGTTATATCAGTACTGGAGTGTTATAAGAGGCTGATATCAGTCACATATGGTGTAATATCTGGAGGTTATATCAGTACTGGAGCGTTATAAGAGGGCCTGATATCAGTCACATATGGTGTAATGTCTGGAGGTTATATCAGTACTGGAGCGTTATAAGAGGGGCTGATATCAGTCACATATGATGTAATGTCTGGAGGTTATATCAGTACTGGAGCGTTATAAGAGGAGCTGATATCAGTCACATATGGTGTAATGTCTGGAGGTTATATCAGTACTGGAGCGTTATAAGAGGGGCTGATATCCGTCACATATGATGTAATGTCTGGAGGTTATATCAGTACTGGAGCGTTATAAGAGGGGCTGATATTAGTCACATATGGTGTAATGTCTGGAGGTTATATCAGTACTGGAGCGTTATAAGAGGGGCTGATATCAGTCACATATGATGTAATGTCTGGAGGTTATATCAGTACTGGAGCGTTATAAGAGGCTGATATCAGTCACATATGGTGTAATGTCTGGAGGTTATATCAGTACTAGAGCGTTATAAGAGGGGCTGATATCAGTCACATATGGTGTAATGTCTGGAGGTTATATCAGTACTGGAGCGTTATAAGATGCTGATATCAGTCACATATGGTATAATGTCTGGAGGTTATATCAGTACTGGAGCGTTATAAGAGGCTGATATCAGTCACATATGGTGTAATGTCTGGACGTTATATCAGTACTGGAGCGTTATAAGAGGCTGATATCTGTCACATATGGTGTAATGTCTGGAGGTTATATCAGTACTGGAGCGTTATAAGAGGGGCTGATATCAGTCACATATGGTGTAATGTCTGTAGGTTATATCAGTACTGGAGCGTTATAAGAGGCTGATATCAGTCACATATGGTGTAATGTCTGAACGTTATATCAGTACTGGAGCGTTATCAGAGGGGCTGATATCAGTCACATATGATGTAATGTCTGGAGGTTATATCATTACTGGAGCGATATAAGAGGCTGATATCAGTCACCTATGGTATAATGTCTGGAGGTTATACCAGTACTGGAGCGTTATAAGAGGCTGATATCAGTCACATATGGTGTAATGTCTGGAGGTTATATCAGTACTGGAGCATTATCAGAGGGGCTGATATCAGCCACATATGATGTAAAGTCTGGAGGTTATATCGGTACTGGTGCGTTATAAGAGGGGCTGATATCAGCCACATATGGTGTAATGTCTGGAGGTTATATCAGTACTGGAGCGTTATAAGAGGAGCTGATATCAGTCACATATGGTGTAATGTCTGGAGGTTATATCAGTACTGGAGCGTTATAAGAGGCTGATATCAGTCACATATGATGTAATATCTGGAGGTTATATCAGTACTGAAAGTTATAAGAGGCTGATATCAGTCACATATGGTGTAATGTCTGGAGGTTATATCAGTACTGGAGCGTTATAAGAGGAGCTGATATCAGTCACATATGGTGTAATGCCTGGAGGCTATATCAGTACTGGAGCATTATAAGAGGCTGATATCAGTCACATATGGAGTAATGTCTGGAGGTTATATCAGTACTGGAGCATTATAAGAGGAGCTGATATCAGTCACATATGGTGTAATGTCTGGAGGTTATATCAGTACTGGAGCGTTATAAGAGGAGCTGATATCAGTCACATATGATGTAATGTCTGGAGGTTATATCAGTACTGGAACGTTATAAGAGGAGCTGATATCAGTCACATATGGTGTAATGTCTGGAGGTTATATCAGTACTGGAGAGTTATAAGAGGGGCTGATATCAGTCACATATGATGTAATGTCTGGAGGTTATATCAATACTGGAGCGTTATAAGAGGAGCTGATATCAGTCACATATGGTGTAATGTCTGGAGGTTATATCAGTACTGGAGTGTTATAAGAGGCTGATATCAGTCACATATGGTGTAATGATTGGAGGTTATATCAGTACTTGAGCGTTATAAGAGGGGCTGATATCAGTCACATATGGTGTAATGTCTGGAGGTTATATCAGTACTGGAGTGTTATAAGAGGCTGATATCAGTCACATATAATGTAATGACTGGAGGTTATATCAGTACTGGAGCGTTATAAGAGGGGCTGATATCAGTCACATATGGTGTAATGTCTGGAGGTTATATCAGTACTGGAGCGTTATAAGAGGCTGATATCAGTCACATATGGTGTAATGTCTGAACGTTATATCAGTACTGGAGCGTTATAAGAGGGGCTGATATCAGTCACATATGATGTAATGTCTGGAGGTTATATCATTACTGGAGCGATATAAGAGGCTGATATCAGTCACATATGGTATAATGTCTGCAGGTTATACCAGTACTGGAGCGTTATAAGAGGCTGATATCAGTCACATATGGTGTAATGTCTGGAGGTTATATCAGTACTGGAGCATTATCAGAGGGGCTGATATCAGCCACATATGATGTAAAGTCTGGAGGTTATATCGGTACTGGTGCGTTATAAGAGGGGCTGATATCAGCCACATATGGTGTAATGTCTGGAGGTTATATCAGTACTGGAGCGTTATAAGAGGAGCTGATGTCAGTCACATATGGTGTAATGTCTGGAGGTTATATCAGTACTGGAGCGTTATAAGAGGCTGATATCAGTCACAAATGATGTAATATCTGGAGGTTATATCAGTACTGAAAGTTATAAGAGGCTGATATCAGTCACATATGGTGTAATGTCTGGAGGTTATATCAGTACTGGAGCGTTATAAGAGGAGCTGATATCAGTCACATATGGTGTAATGCCTGGAGGCTATATCAGTACTGGAGCGTTATAAGAGGCTGATATCAGTCACATATGGAGTAATGTCTGGAGGTTATATCAATACTGGAGCGTTATAAGAGGAGCTGATATCAGTCACATATGGTGTAATGTCTGGAGGTTATATCAGTACTGGAGCGTTATAAGAGGAGCTGATATCAGTCACATATGGTGTAATGTCTGGAGGTTATATCAGTACTGGAGAGTTATAAGAGGGGCTGATATCAGTCACATATGATGTAATGTCTGGAGGTTATATCAGTACTGGAGCGTTATAAGAGGAGCTGATATCAGTCACATATGGTGTAATGTCTGGAGGTTATATCAGTACTGGAGCGTTATAAGAGGATGATATCAGTCACATATGGTGTAATGTCTGGAGGTTATATCAGTACTGGAGCGTTATAAGAGGAGCGGATATCAGTCACATATGGTGTAATGTCTGGAGGTTATATCAGTACTGGAGCGTTATAAGAGGATGATATCAGTCACATATGATGTAATGTCTGGAGGTTATATCAGTACTGGAGCGTTATAAGAGGAGCGGATATCAGTCACATATGGTGTAATGTCTGGAGGTTATATCAGTACTGGAGCGTTATAGGAGGCTCATATCAGTCACATATGGTGTAATGTCTGGAGGTTATATCAGTACTGGAGCGTTATAAGAGGCTCATATCAGTCACATATGGTGTAATGTCTGGAGGTTATATCAGTACTGGAGTGTTATAAGAGGCTGATATCAGTCACATATGGTGTAATGTCTGGAGGTTATATCAGTACTGGAGCGTTATAAGAGGCTCATATTAGTCACATATGGTGTAATGTCTGGAGGTTATATCAGTACTGGAGCGTTATAAGAGGATGATATCAGTCACATATGATGTAATGTCTGGAGGTTATATCAGTACTGGAGCGTTATAAGAGGAGCGGATATCAGTCACATATGGTGTAATGTCTGGAGGTTATATCAGTACTGGAGTGTTATAAGAGGCTGATATCAGTCACATATGGTGTAATGTCTGGAGGTTATATCAGTACTGGAGCGTTATAAGTGGCTCATATCAGTCACATATGGTGTAATGTCTGGAGGTTATATCAGTACTGGAGCGTTATAAGAGGATGATATCAGTCACATATGATGTAATGTCTGGAGGTTATATCAGTACTGGAGCGTTATAAGAGGAGCTGATATCAGTCACATATGGTGTAATGTCTGGAGGTTATATCAGTACTGGAGCGTTATAAGAGGAGCTGATATCAGTCACATATGATGTAATGTCTGGAGGTTATATCAGTACTGGAGAGTTATAAGAGGGGCTGATATCAGTCACATATGATGTAATGTCTGGAGGTTATATCAGTACTGGAGCGTTATAAGAGGAGCTGATATCAGTCACATATGGTGTAATGTCTGGAGGTTATATCAGTGCTGGAGCGTTATAAGAGGGGCTGATATCAGTCATATATGATGAAATGTCTGGAGGTTATATCTGTACTGGAGCGTTATAAGAGGAGCTGATATCAGTCACATATGATGTAATGTCTGGAGGTTATATCAGTACTGGAGCGTTATAAGAGGGGCTGATATCAGTCACATATGGTGTAATGTCTGGAGGTTATATCAGTACTGGAGCCTTATAAGAGGAGCTGATATCAGTCACATATGATGTAATGTCTGAAGGTTATATCAGTACTGGAGCGTTATAAGAGGAGCTGATATCAGTCACATATGGTGTAATGTCTAGAGGTTATATCAGTACTGGAGCGTTATAAGAGGCTGATATCAGTCACATATGGTGTAATGTCTGGAGGTTATATCAGTACTGGAGCGTTATAAGAGGCTGATATCAGTCACATATGGTGTAATGTCTGGAGGTTATATCAGTACTGGAGCGTTATAAGAGGCTGATATCGGTCTCATATGGTGTAATGTCTGGAGGTTATATCAGTAATGGAGTGTTATAAGAGGCTGATATCAGTCACATATGGTGTAATGTCTGGAGGTTATATCAGTACTGGAGCTTAATAAGAGGTTGATATCAGTCACATATGATGAAATGTCTGGAGGTTATATCAGTACTGGAGCGTTATAAGAGGAGCTGATATCAGACACATATGATGTAATGTCTGGAGGTTATATCAGTACTGGAGCGTTATAAGAGGAGCTGATATCAGTCACATATGATGTAATGTCTGGAGGTTATATCAGTACTGGAGCGCTATAAGAGGGGCTGATATCAGTCACATATGATGTAATGTCTGGAGGTTATATCAGTACTGGAGTGTTATAAGAGGGGCTGATATCAGTCACATATGGTGTAATGTCTGGAGGTTATATCAGTACTGGAGTGTTATAAGAGGGGTTGATATCAGACACATATGATGTAATGTCTGGAGGTTATATCAGTACTGGAGCGTTATAAGAGGGGCTGATATCAGACACATATGGGGTAATGTCTGGAGGTTATATCTGTACTGGAGCGTTATAAGAGGCTGATATCAGTCACATATGATGTATTGTCTGGAGGTTATATCAGTACTGGAGCGTTATAAGAGGCTGATATCAGTCACATATGGTGTAATGTCTGAAGGTTATATCAGTACTGGAGTGTTATAAGAGGCTGATATCAGTCACATATGATGAAATGTCTGGAGGTTATATCAGTACTGGAGAGTTATAAGAGGAGCTGATATCAGACACATATGATGTAATGTCTGGAGGTTATATCAGTACTGGAGCGTTATAAGAGGAGCTGATATGAGTCACATATGATGTAATGTCTGGAGGTTATATCAGTACTGGAGCGTTATAAGAGGAGCTGATATCAGTCACATATGGTGTAATGTCTGGAGGTTATATCAGTACTGGAGCGTTATAAGAGGCTGATATCAGTCACATATGGTGTAATGTCTGGAGGTTATATCAGTACTGGAGCGTTATAAGAGGAGCTGATATCAGTCACATATGGTGTAATGTCTGGAGGTTATATCAGTACTGGAGCGTTATAAGAGGGGCTGATATCAGTCACATATGGTGTAATGTCTGGAGGTTATATCAGTACTGGAGCGTTATAAGAGGAGCTGATATCAGTCACATATGATGTAATGTCTGGAGGATATATCAGTACTGGAGCGTTATAAGAGGGGCTGATATCAGTCACATATGGTGTAATGTCTGGAGGTTATATCAGTACTGGAGCGTTATAAGAGGAGCAGATATCAGTCACATGTGATGTAATGTCTGGAGGTTATATCAGTACTGGAGCGTTATAAGAGGGGCTGATATCAGTCACATTTGATGTAATGTCTGGAGGTTATATCAGTACTGGAGCGTAATAAGAGGCTGATATCAGTCACATATGCTGTAATGTCTGGAGGTTATATCAGTACTGGAGCGTTATAAGAGGAGCTGATATCAGTCACATATGGTGTAATGTCTGGAGGTTATATCAGTACTGGAGCGTTATAAGAGGGGCTGATATCAGTCACATATGATGTAATGTCTGGAGGTTATATCAGTACTGGAGCGTTATAAGAGGGGCTGATATCAGTCACATATGGTGTAATGTCTGGAGGTTATATCAGTACTGGAGCGTTATAAGAGGGGCTGATATCAGTCACATATGATGTAATGTCTGGAGGTTATATCAGTACTGGAGCGTTATAAGAGGGGCTGATATCAGTCATATATGGTGTAATGTCTGGAGGTTATATCAGTACTGGAGTGTTATAAGAGGGGCTGATATCAGTCACATATGATGTAATGTCTGGAGGTTATATCAGTACTGGAGCGTTATAAGAGGCTGATATCAGTCACATATGGTGTAATGTCTGGAGGTTATATCAGTACTGGAGCGTTATAAGAGGCTGATATCAGTCACATATGGTGTAATGTCTGGAGGTTATATCAGTACTGGAGCGTTATAAGAGCAGCTGATATCAGACACATATGATGTAATGTCTGGAGGTTATATCAGTGCTGGAGCGTTATAAGAGGAGCTGATATCAGTCACATATGATGTAATGTCTGGAGGTTATATCAGTACTGGAGCGTTATAAGAGGTTGATATCAGTCACATATGATGTAATGTCTGGGGGTTATATCAGTACTGGAGCGTTATAAGAGGAGCTGATATCAGTCACATATGGTGTAATGTATGGAGGTTATATCAGTACTGGAGCGTTATAAGAGGGGCTGATATCAGTCACATATGGTGTAATGTCTGGAGGTAATGTCAGTACTGGAGCGTTATAAGAGGGGCTGATATCAGTCACATATGATGTAATGTCTGGAGGTTATATCAGTACTGGAGCGTTATAAGAGGCTGATATCAGTCACATATGATGTAATGTCTGGGGGTTATATCAGTACTGGAGCGTTATAAGAGGGGCTGATATCAGTCACATATGGTGTAATGTATGGAGGTTATATCAGTACTGGAGTGTTATAAGAGGGGCTGATATCAGTCACATATGGTGTAATATCTGGAGGTTATATCAGTACTGGAGCGTTATAAGAGGCTGATATCAGTCACATATGGTGTACTGTCTGGAGTTTATATCAGTACTGGAGCGTTATAAGAGGGGCTGATATCAGTCACATATGGTGTAATGTCTGGAGGTTATATCAGTACTGGAGTGTTATAAGAGGGGCTGATATCAGTCACATATGGTGTAATGTCTGGAGGTTATATCAGTACTGGAGCGTTATAAGAGGCTGATATCAGTCACATATGGTGTAATGTCTGGAGGTTATATCAGTACTGGAGCGTTATAAGAGGCTGATATCAGTCACATATGGTGTAATATCTGGAGGTTATATCAGAACTGGAGCGTTATAAGAGGCTGATATCAGTCACATATGGTGTACTGTCTGGAGGTTATATCAGTACTGGAGCGTTATAAGAGGCTGATATCAGTCACATATGGTGTAATGTCTGGAGGTTATATCAGTACTGGAGCGTTACAAGAGGCTGATATCAGTCACATATGGTGTAATGTCTGGAGGTTATATCAGTACTGGAGTGTTATAAGAGGGGCTGATATCAGTCACATATGGTGTAATGTCTGGAGGTTATATCAGTACTGGAGCGTTATAAGAGGCTGATATCAGTCACATATGGTGTAATGTCTGGAGGTTATATCAGTACTGGAGCGTTATAAGAGGCTGATATCAGTCACATATGGTGTAATATCTGGAGGTTATATCAGAACTGGAGCGTTATAAGAGGCTGATATCAGTCACATATGGTGTACTGTCTGGAGGTTATATCAGTACTGGAGCGTTATAAGAGGCTGATATCAGTCACATATGGTGTAATGTCTGGAGGTTATATCAGTACTGGAGCGTTACAAGAGGCTGATATCAGTCACATATGGTGTAATGTCTGGAGGTTATATCAGTACTGGAGCGTTATAAGAGGCTGATATCAGTCACATATGGTGTAATATCTGGAGGTTATATCAGAACTGGAGTGTTATAAGAGGCTGATATCAGTCACATATGGTGTACTGTCTGGAGGTTATATCAGTACTGGAGCGTTATAAGAGGCTGATATCAGTCATATATGGTGTAATGTCTGGAGGTTATATCAGTACTGGAGCGTTATAAGAGGCTGAAATCAGTCACATATGGTGTAATGTCTGGAGGTTATATCAGTACTGGAGCGTTATACGAGAGGCTGATATCAGTCACATATGATGTAATGTCTGGAGGTTATATCAGTACTGGAGCGTTATAAGAGGGGCTGATGTCAGTCACATATGATGTAATGTCTGGAGGTTATATCAGTACTGGAGCGTTATAAGAGGAGCTGATATCAGTCACATATGATGTAATGTCTGGAGGTTATATCAGTACTGTGGCATTATAAGAGGGGCTGATATCAGTCACATATGATGTAATGTCTGGAGGTTATATCAGTACTGGAGCGTTATAATAGGAGCTGATATCAGTCACATATGATGTAATGTCTGGAGGTTATATCAGTACTGGAGCGTTATAAGAGGGGCTAATATCAGTCACATATGGTGTAATGTCTGGAGGTTATATCAGTACTGGAGCGTTATAAGAAGCTGATATCAGTCACATATGGTGTAATGTCTGGAGGTTATATCAGTACTGGAGCGTTATAAGGGGCTGATATCAGTCACATATGATGTAATGTCTGGAGGTTATATCAGTACTGGAGCGTTATAAGAGGGGCTGATATCAGTCACATATGGTGTAATGTCTGGAGGTTATATCAGTAGTGGAGCGTTATAAGAGGCTGATATCAGTCACATATGGTGTAATGTCTGGAGGTTATATCAGTACTGGAGCGTTATAAGAGGGCCTGATATCAGTCATATATGGTGTAATGTCTGGAGGTTATATCAGTACTGGAGCGTTATAAGAGGCTGATATCAGTCACATATAGTGTAATGTCTGGGGGTTATATCAGTACTGGAGCGTTATAAGAGGCTGATATCAGTCACATATGATGTAATGTCTGGAGGTTATATCAGTACTGGAGCGTTATAATAGGAGCTGATATCAGTCACATATGACGTAATGTCTGGAGGTTAGATCAGTACTGGAGCGTTATAAGAGGGGCTGATATCAGTCACATATGGTGTAATGTCTGGAGGTTATATAAGTACAGGAGCGTTATAAGAGGCTGATATCAGTCACATATGATGTAATGTCTGGAGGTTATATCAGTACTGGAGCGTTATAATAGGAGCTGATATCAGTCACATATGATGTAATGTTTGGAGGTTATATCAGTACTGGAGCGTTATAAGAGGGGCTGATATCAGTCACATATGGTGTAATGTCTGGAGGTTATATCAGTACTGGAGCGTTATAAGAAGCTGATATCAGTCACATATGGTGTAATGTCTGGAGGTTATATAAGTACTGGAGCGTTATAAGGGGCTGATATCAGTCACATATGATGTAATGTCTGGAGGTTATATCAGTACTGGAGCGTTATAAGAGGGGCTGATATCAGTCACATATGGTGTAATGTCTGGAGGTTATATCAGTACTGGAGCGTTATAAGAGGCTGATATCAGTCACATATGGTGTAATGTCTGGAGGTTATATCAGTACTGGAGCGTTATAAGAGGGCCTGATATCAGTCATATATGGTGTAATGTCTGGAGGTTATATCAGTACTGCAGCGTTATAAGAGGCTGATATCAGTCACATATGATGTAATGTCTGGGGGTTATATCAGTACTGGAGCATTATAAGAGGCTGATATCAGTCACATATGATGTAATGTCTGGAGGTTATATCAGTACTGGAGCGTTATAAGAGGCTGATATCAGTGACATATGATGTAATGTCTGGAGGTTATATCAGTATTGGAGCGTTATAAGAGGCTGATATCAGTCACATATGGTGTAATGTCAGGAGGTTATATCAGTACTGGAGCGTTATAAGAGGAGCTGATATCAGTCACATATGATGTAATGTCTGGAGGTTATATCAGTACTGGAGCGTTATAAGAGGCTGATATCAGTCACATATGGTGTAATGTCTGGAGGTTATATCAGTACTGGAGCGTTATAAGAGGCTGATATCAGTCACATATGGTGTAATGTCTGGAGGTTATATCAGTACTGGAGCGTTATAAGAGGGGCTGATATCAGTCACATATGGTGTAATGTCTGGAGGTTATATCAGTACTGGAGCGTTATAAGAGGGGCTGATATCAGTCACATATGGTGTAATGTCTGGAGGTTATATCAGTACTGGAGCGTTATAAGAGAGGCTGATATCAGTCACATATGGTGTAATGTCTGGAGGTTATATCAGTACTGGAGCGTTATAAGAGACTGATATCAGTCACATATGATGTAATGTCTGGAGGTTATATCAGTACTGGAGCGTTATAAGAGGCTGATATCAGTCACATATGATGTAAAGTCTGGGGGTTATATCAGTATGGGAGCGTTATAAGAGGCTGATATCAGTCACATATGATGTAATGTCTGGAGGTTATATCAGTACTGGAGTGTTATAAGAGGCTGATATCAGTCACATATGGTGTAATGTCTGGAGGTTATATCAGTACTGGAGCGTTATAAGAGGCTGATATCAGTCACATATGGTGTAATGTCTGGAGGTTATATCAGTACTGGAGAATTATAAGAGGGGCTGATATCAGTCACATATGATGTAATGTCTGGAGGTTATATCAGTACTGGAACGTTATAAGAGGAGCTGATATCAGTCACATATGGTGTAATGTCTGGAGGTTATATCAGTACTGGAGAGTTATAAGAGGGGCTGACATCAGTCACATATGATGTAATGTCTGGAGGTTATATCAGTACTGGAGCGTTATAAGAGGAGCTGATATCAGTCACATATGGTGTAATGTCTGGAGGTTATATCAGTACTGGAGTGTTATAAGAGGCTGATATCAGTCACATATGGTGTAATGACTGGAGGTTATATCAGTACTGGAGCGTTATAAGAGGGGCTGATATCAGTCACATATGGTGTAATGTCTGGAGGTTATATCAGTACTGGAGTGTTATAAGAGGCTGATATCAGTCACATATGATGTAATGACTGGAGGTTATATCAGTACTGGAGCGTTATAAGAGGGGCTGATATCAGTCACATATGGTGTAATGTCTGGAGGTTATATCAGTACTGGAGCGATATAAGAGGCTGATATCAGTCACATATGGTATAATGTCTGGAGGTTATACCAGTACTGGAGCGTTATAAGAGGCTGATATCAGTCACATATGGTGCAATGTCTGGAGGTTATATCAGTACTGGAGCATTATCAGAGGGGCTGATATCAGCCACATATGATGTAAAGTCTGGAGGTTATATCGGTACTGGTGCGTTATAAGAGGGGCTGATATCAGCCACATATGGTGTAATGTCTGGAGGTTATATCAGTACTGGAGCGTTATAAGAGGAGCTGATATCAGTCACATATGGTGTAATGTCTGGAGGTTATATCAGTACTGGAGCGTTATAAGAGGCTGATATCAGTCACATATGATGTAATATCTGGAGGTTATATCAGTACTGAAAGTTATAAGAGGCTGATATCAGTCACATATGGTGTAATGTCTGGAGGTTATATCAGTACTGGAGCGTTATAAGAGGAGCTGATATCAGTCACATATGGAGTAATGCCTGGAGGCTATATCAGTACTGGAGCGTTATAAGAGGCTGATATCAGTCACATATGGAGTAATGTCTGGAGGTTATATCAGTACTGGAGCGTTATAAGAGGAGCTGATATCAGTCACATATGGTGTAATATCTGGAGGTTATATCAGAACTGGAGCGTTATAAGAGGCTGATATCAGTCACATATGGTGTACTGTCTGGAGGTTATATCAGTACTGGAGCGTTATAAGAGGCTGATATCAGTCACATATGGTGTAATGTCTGGAGGTTATATCAGTACTGGAGCGTTACAAGAGGCTGATATCAGTCACATATGGTGTAATGTCTGGAGGTTATATCAGTACTGGAGCGTTATAAGAGGCTGACATCAGTCACATATGGTGTAATATCTGGAGGTTATATCAGAACTGGAGCGTTATAAGAGGCTGATATCAGTCACATATGGTGTACTGTCTGGAGGTTATATCAGTACTGGAGCGTTATAAGAGGCTGATATCAGTCACATATGGTGTAATGTCTGGAGGTTATATCAGTACTGGAGCGTTATAAGAGGCTGATATCAGTCACATATGGTGTAATGTCTGGAGGTTATATCAGTACTGGAGCGTTATACGAGAGGCTGATATCAGTCACATATGATGTAATGTCTGGAGGTTATATCAGTACTGGAGCGTTATAAGAGGGGCTGATATCAGTCACATATGATGTAATGTCTGGAGGTTATATCAGTACTGGAGCGTTATAAGAGGAGCTGATATCAATCACATATGATGTAATGTCTGGAGGTTATATCAATACTGTAGCATTATAAGAGGGGCTGATATCAGTCACATATGATGTAATGTCTGGAGGTTATATCAGTACTGGAGCGTTATAATAGGAGCTGATATCAGTCACATATGATGTAATGTCTGGAGGTTATATCAGTACTGGAGCGTTATAAGAGGGGCTAATATCAGTCACATATGGTGTAATGTCTGGAGGTTATATCAGTACTGGAGCGTTATAAGAAGCTGATATCAGTCACATATGGTGTAATGTCTGGAGGTTATATCAGTACTGGAGCGTTATAAGGGGCTGATATCAGTCACATATGATGTAATGTCTGGAGGTTATATCAGTACTGGAGCGTTATAAGAGGGGCTGATATCAGTCACATATGGTGTAATGTCTGGAGGTTATATCAGTAGTGGAGCGTTATAAGAGGCTGATATCAGTCACATATGGTGTAATGTCTGGAGGTTATATCAGTACTGGAGCGTTATAAGAGGGCCTGATATCAGTCATATATGGTGTAATGTCTGGAGGTTATATCACTACTGGAGCGTTATAAGAGGCTGATATCAGTCACATATAGTGTAATGTCTGGGGGTTATATCAGTACTGGAGCGTTATAAGAGGCTGATATCAGTCACATATGATGTAATGTCTGGAGGTTATATCAGTACTGGAGCGTTATAATAGGAGCTGATATCAGTCACATATGACGTAATGTCTGGAGGTTAGATCAGTACTGGAGCGTTATAAGAGGGGCTGATATCAGTCACATATGGTGTAATGTCTGGAGGTTATATAAGTACAGGAGCGTTATAAGAGGCTGATATCAGTCACATATGATGTAATGTCTGGAGGTTATATCAGTACTGGAGCGTTATAATAGGAGCTGATATCAGTCACATATGATGTAATGTTTGGAGGTTATATCAGTACTGGAGCGTTATAAGAGGGGCTGATATCAGTCACATATGGTGTAATGTCTGGAGGTTATATCAGTACTGGAGCGTTATAAGAAGCTGATATCAGTCACATATGGTGTAATGTCTGGAGGTTATATCAGTACTGGAGCGTTATAAGGGGCTGATATCAGTCACATATGATGTAATGTCTGGAGGTTATATCAGTACTGGAGCGTTATAAGAGGGGCTGATATCAGTCACATATGGTGTAATGTCTGGAGGTTATATCAGTACTGGAGCGTTATAAGAGGCTGATATCAGTCACATATGGTGTAATGTCTGGAGGTTATATCAGTACTGGAGCGTTATAAGAGGGCCTGATATCAGTCATATATGGTGTAATGTCTGGAGGTTATATCAGTACTGCAGCGTTATAAGAGGCTGATATCAGTCACATATGATGTAATGTCTGGGGGTTATATCAGTACTGGAGCATTATAAGAGGCTGATATCAGTCACATATGATGTAATGTCTGGAGGTTATATCAGTACTGGAGCGTTATAAGAGGCTGATATCAGTGACATATGATGTAATGTCTGGAGGTTATATCAGTATTGGAGCGTTATAAGAGGCTGATATCAGTCACATATGGTGTAATGTCAGGAGGTTATATCAGTACTGGAGCGTTATAAGAGGAGCTGATATCAGTCACATATGATGTAATGTCTGGAGGTTATATCAGTACTGGAGCGTTATAAGAGGCTGATATCAGTCACATATGGTGTAATGTCTGGAGGTTATATCAGTACTGGAGCGTTATAAGAGGCTGATATCAGTCACATATGGTGTAATGTCTGGAGGTTATATCAGTACTGGAGCGTTATAAGAGGGGCTGATATCAGTCACTTATGGTGTAATGTCTGGAGGTTATATCAGTACTGGAGCGTTATAAGAGGGGCTGATATCAGTCACATATGGTGTAATGTCTGGAGGTTATATCAGTACTGGAGCGTTATAAGAGACTGATATCAGTCACATATGATGTAATGTCTGGAGGTTATATCAGTACTGGAGCGTTATAAGAGGCTGATATCAGTCACATATGATGTAATGTCTGGGGGTTATATCAGTACGGGAGCGTTATAAGAGGCTGATATCAGTCACATATGTTGTAATGTCTGGAGGTTATATCAGTACTGGAGTGTTGTAAGAGGCTGATATCAGTCACATATGGTGTAATGTCTGGAGGTTATATCAGTACTGGAGCGTTATAAGAGGCTGATATCAGTCACATATGGTGTAAGGTCTGGAGGTTATATCAGTACTGGAGAATTATAAGAGGGGCTGATATCAGTCACATATGATGTAATGTCTGGAGGTTATATCAGTACTGGAACGTTATAAGAGGAGCTGATATCAGTCACATATGGTGTAATGTCTGGAGGTTATATCAGTACTGGAGAGTTATAAGAGGGGCTGATATCAGTCACATATGATGTAATGTCTGGAGGTTATATCAGTACTGGAGCGTTATAAGAGGAGCTGATATCAGTCACATATGGTGTAATGTCTGGAGGTTATATCAGTACTGGAGTGTTATAAGAGGCTGATATCAGTCACATATGGTGTAATGACTGGAGGTTATATCAGTACTGGAGCGTTATAAGAGGGGCTGATATCAGTCACATATGGTGTAATGTCTGGAGGTTATATCAGTACTGGAGTGTTATAAGAGGCTGATATCAGTCACATATGATGTAATGACTGGAGGTTATATCAGTACTGGAGCGTTATAAGAGGGGCTGATATCAGTCACATATGGTGTAATGTCTGGAGGTTATATCAGTACTGGAGCGATAGAAGAGGCTGATATCAGTCACATATGGTATAATGTCTGGAGGTTATACCAGTACTGGAGAGTTATAAGAGGCTGATATCAGTCACATATGGTGTAATGTCTGGAGGTTATATCAGTACTGGAGCATTATCAGAGGGGCTGATATCAGCCACATATGATGTAAAGTCTGGAGGTTATATCGGTACTGGTGCGTTATAAGAGGGGCTGATATCAGCCACATATGGTGTAATGTCTGGAGGTTATATCAGTACTGGAGCATTATAAGAGGAGCTGATATCAGTCACATATGGTGTAATGTCTGGAGGTTATATCAGTACTGGAGCGTTATAAGAGGCTGATATCAGTCACATATGATGTAATATCTGGAGGTTATATCAGTACTGAAAGTTATAAGAGGCTGATATCAGTCACATATGGTGTAATGTCTGGAGGTTATATCAGTACTGGAGCGTTATAAGAGGAGCTGATATCAGTCACATATGGTGTAATGCCTGGAGGCTATATCAGTACTGGAGCGTTATAAGAGGCTGATATCAGTCACATATGGAGTAATGTCTGGAGGTTATATCAGTACTGGAGCGTTATAAGAGGAGCTGATATCAGTCACATATGGTGTAATGTCTGGAGGTTATATCAGTACTGGAGCGTTATAAGAGGAGCTGATATCAGTCACATATGATGTAATGTCTGGAGGTTATATCAGTACTGGAACGTTATAAGAGGAGCTGATATCAGTCACATATGGTGTAATGTCTGGAGGTTATATCAGTACTGGAGAGTTATAAGAGGGGCTGATATCAGTCACATATGATGTAATGTCTGGAGGTTATATCAGTACTGGAGCGTTATAAGAGGAGCTGATATCAGTCACATATGGTGTAATGTCTGGAGGTTATATCAGTACTGGAGCGTTATAAGAGGCTGATATCAGTCACATATGGTGTAATGTCTGGAGGTTATATCAGTACTGGAGCGTTATAAGAGGCTCATATCAGTCACATATGGTGTAATGTCTGGAGGTTATATCAGTACTGGAGCGTTATAAGAGGATGATATCAGTCACATATGGTGTAATGTCTGGAGGTTATATCAGTACTGGAGCGTTATAAGAGGCTCATATCAGTCACATATGGTGTAATGTCTGGAGGTTATATCAGTACTGGAGCGTTATAAGAGGATGATATCAGTCACATATGATGTAATGTCTGGAGGTTATATCAGTACTGGAGCGTTATAAGAGGAGTGGATATCAGTCACATATGGTGTAATGTCTGGAGGTTATATCAGTACTGGAGTGTTATAAGAGGCTGATATCAGTCACATATGGTGTAATGTCTGGAGGTTATATCAGTACTGGAGCGTTATAAGAGGCTCATATCAGTCACATATGGTGTAATGTCTGGAGGTTATATCAGTACTGGAGCGTTATAAGAGGATGATATCAGTCACATATGATGTAATGTCTGGAGGTTATATCAGTACTGGAGCGTTATAAGAGGAGCTGATATCAGTCACATATCGTGTAATGTCTGGAGGTTATATCAGTACTGGAGCGTTATAAGAGGAGCTGATATCAGTCACATATGATGTAATGCCTGGAGGTTATATAAGTACTGGAGAGTTATAAGAGGGGCTGATATCAGTCACATATGATGTAATGTCTGGAGGTTATATCAGTACTGGAGCGTTATAAGAGGAGCTGATATCAGTCACATATGGTGTAATGTCTGGAGGTGATATCAGTGCTGGAGCGTTATAAGAGGGGCTGATATCAGTCATATATGATGAAATGTCTGGAGGTTATATCTGTACTGGAGCGTTATAAGAGGAGCTGATATCAGTCACATATGATGTAATGTCTGGAGGTTATATCAGTACTGGAGCGTTATAAGAGGGGCTGATATCAGTCACATATGGTGTAATGCCTGGAGGTTATATCAGTACTGGAGCCTTATAAGAGGAGCTGATATCAGTCACATATGATGTAATGTCTGAAGGTTATATCAGTACTGGAGCGTTATAAGAGGAGCTGATATCAGTCACATATGGTGTAATGTCTAGAGGTTATATCAGTACTGGAGCGTTATAAGAGGCTGATATCAGTCACATATGGTGTAATATCTGGAGGTTATATCAGTACTGGAGCGTTATAAGAGGCTGATATCAGTCACATATGGTGTAATGTCTGGAGGTTATATCAGTACTGGAGCGTTATAAGAGGCTGATATCAGTCACATATGGTGTAATGTCTGGAGGTTATATCAGTACTGGAGCGTTATAAGAGGCTGATATCGGTCACATATGGTGTAATGTCTGGAGGTTATATCAGTAATGGATTGTTATAAGAGGCTGATATCAGTCACATATGGTGTAATGTCTGGAGGTTATATCAGTACTGGAGCGTTATAAGAGGCTGATATCAGTCACATATGATGAAATGTCTGGAGGTTATATCAGTACTGGAGCGTTATAAGAGGAGCTGATATCAGACACATATGATGTAATGTCTGGAGGTTATATCAGTACTGGAGCGTTATAAGAGGAGCTGATATCAGTCACATATGATGTAATGTCTGGAGGTTATATCAGTACTGGAGCGCTAAAAGAGGGGCTGATATCAGTCACATATGATGTAATGTCTGGAGGTTATATAAGTACTGGAGCGTTATAAGAGGAGCTGATATCAGTCACATATGATGTAATGTCTGGAGGTTATATCAGTACTGGAGTGTTATAAGAGGGGCTGATATCAGTCACATATGGTGTAATGTCTGGAGGTTATATCAGTACTGGAGTGTTATAAGAGGGGTTGATATCAGACACATATGATGTAATGTCTGGAGGTTATATCAGTACTGGAGCGTTATAAGAGGGGCTGATATCAGACACATATGGTGTAATGTCTGGAGGTTATATCAGTACTGGAGCGTTATAAGAGGCTGATATCAGTCACATATGATGTATTGTCTGGAGGTTATATCAGTACTGGAGCGTTATAAGAGGCTGATATCAGTCACATATGGTGTAATGTCTGAAGGTTATATCAGTACTGGAGTGTTATAAGAGGCTGATATCAGTCACATATGATGAAATGTCTGGAGGTTATATCAGTACTGGAGAGTTATAAGAGGAGCTGATATCAGACACATATGATGTAATGTCTGGAGGTTATATCAGTACTGGAGCGTTATAAGAGGAGCTGATATGAGTCACATATGATGTAATGTCTGGAGGTTATATCAGTACTGGAGCGTTATAAGAGGAGCTGATATCAGTCACATATGGTGTAATGTCTGGAGGTTATATCAGTACTGGAGCGTTATAAGAGGCTGATATCAGTCACATATGGTGTAATGTCTGGAGGTTATATCAGTACTGGAGCGTTATAAGAGGGGTTGATATCAGACACATATGATGTAATGTCTGGAGGTTATATCAGTACTGGAGCGTTATAAGAGGGGCTGATATCAGACACATATGGTGTAATGTCTGGAGGTTATATCAGTACTGGAGCGTTATAAGAGGCTGATATCAGTCACATATGATGTATTGTCTGGAGGTTATATCAGTACTGGAGCGTTATAAGAGGCTGATATCAGTCACATATGGTGTAATGTCTGAAGGTTATATCAGTACTGGAGTGTTATAAGAGGCTGATATCAGTCACATATGATGAAATGTCTGGAGGTTATATCAGTACTGGAGAGTTATAAGAGGAGCTGATATCAGACACATATGATGTAATGTCTGGAGGTTATATCAGTACTGGAGCGTTATAAGAGGAGCTGATATGAGTCACATATGATGTAATGTCTGGAGGTTATATCAGTACTGGAGCGTTATAAGAGGAGCTGATATCAGTCACATATGGTGTAATGTCTGGAGGTTATATCAGTACTGGAGCGTTATAAGAGGCTGATATCAGTCACATATGGTGTAATGTCTGGAGGTTATATCAGTACTGGAGCGTTATAAGAGGGGCTGATATCAGTCACATATGATGTAATGTCTGGAGGATATATCAGTACTGGAGCGTTATAAGAGGGGCTGATATCAGTCACATATGGTGTAATGTCTGGAGGTTATATCAGTACTGGAGCGTTATAAGAGGAGCAGATATCAGTCACATATGATGTAATTTCTGGAGGTTATATCAGTACTGGAGCGTTATAAGAGGGGCTGATATCAGTCACATATGATGTAATGTCTGCAGGTTATATCAGTACTGGAGCGTAATAAGAGGCTGATATCAGTCACATATGGTGTAATGTCTGGAGGTTATATCAGTACTGGAGCGTTATAAGAGGAGCTGATATCAGTCACATATGGTGTAATGTCTGGAGGTTATATCAGTACTGGAGCGTTATAAGAGGGGCTGATATCAGTCACATATGATGTAATGTCTGGAGGTTATATCAGTACTGGAGCGTTATAAGAGGGGCTGATATCAGTCACATATGGTGTAATGTCTGGAGGTTATATCAGTACTGGAGCGTTATAAGAGGGGCTTATATCAGTCACATATGATGTAATGTCTGGAGGTTATATCAGTACTGGAGCGTTATAAGAGGGGCTGATATGAGTCATATATGGTGTAATGTCTGGAGGTTATATCAGTAATGGAGTGTTATAAGAGGGGCTGATATCAGTCACATATGATGTAATGTCTGGAGGTTATATCAGTACTGGAGCGTTATAAGAGGCTGATATCAGTCACATATGGTGTAATGTCTGGAGGTTATATCAGTACTGGAGCGTTATAAGAGGCTGATATCAGTCACATATGGTGTAATGTCTGGAGGTTATATCAGTACTGGAGCGTTATAAGAGGAGCTGATATCAGACACATATGATGTAATGTCTGGAGGTTATATCAGTGCTGGAGCGTTATAAGAGGAGCTGATATCAGTCACATATGATGTAATGTCTGGAGGTTATATCAGTACTGGAGCGTTATAAGAGGCTGATATCAGTCACATATGATGTATTGTCTGGAGGTTATATCAGTACTGGAGCGTTATAAGAGGCTGATATCAGTCACATATGGTGTAATGTCTGGAGGTTATATCAGTACTGGAGCGTTATAAGAGGAGCTGATATCAGTCACATATGATGTAATGTCTGGAGGATATATCAGTACTGGAGCGTTATAAGAGGGGCTGATATCAGTCACATATGGTGTAATGTCTGGAGGTTATATCAGTACTGGAGCGTTATAAGAGGGGCTGATATCAGTCACATATGGTGTAATGTCTGGAGGTTATATCAGTACTGGAGCGTTATAAGAGGGGCTGATATCAGTCACATATGATGTAATGTCTGGAGGTTATATCAGTACTGGAGCGTTATAAGAGGGGCTGATATCAGTCACATATGGTGTAATGTCTGGAGGTTATATCAGTACTGGAGCGTTATAAGAGGGGCTGATATCAGTCACATATGATGTAATGTCTGGAGGTTATATCAGTACTGGAGCGTTATAAGAGGGGCTGATATGAGTCATATATGGTGTAATATCTGGAGGTTATATCAGTACTGGAGTGTTATAAGAGGGGCTGATATCAGTCACATATGATGTAATGTCTGGAGGTTATATCAGTACTGGAGCGTTATAAGAGGCTGATATCAGTCACATATGGTGTAATGTCTGGAGGTTATATCAGTACTGGAGCGTTATAAGAGGCTGATATCAGTCACATATGGTGTAATGTCTGGAGGTTATATCAGTACTGGAGCGTTATAAGAGGAGCTGATATCAGACACATATGATGTAATGTCTGGAGGTTATATCAGTGCTGGAGCGTTATAAGAGGAGCTGATATCAGTCACATATGATGTAATGTCTGGAGGTTATATCAGTACTGGAGCGTTATAAGAGGATGATATCAGTCACATATGATGTAATGTCTGGGGGTTATATCAGTACTGGAGCGTTATAAGAGGAGCTGATATCAGTCACATATGGTGTAATGTATGGAGGTTATATCAGTACTGGAGCGTTATAAGAGGGGCTGATATCAGTCACATATGGTGTAATGTCTGGAGGTAATGTCAGTACTGGAGCGTTATAAGAGGGGCTGATATCAGTCACATATGATGTAATGTCTGGAGGTTATATCAGTACTGGAGAGTTATAAGAGGCTGATATCAGTCACATATGATGTAATGTCTGGGGGTTATATCAGTACTGGAGCGTTATAAGAGGGGCTGATATCAGTCACATATGGTGTAATATCTGGAGGTTATATCAGTACTGGAGCGTTATAAGAGGCTGATATCAGTCACATATGGTGTACTGTCTGGAGTTTATATCAGTACTGGAGCGTTATAAGAGGGGCTGATATCAGTCACATATGGTGTAATGTCTGGAGGTTATATCAGTACTGGAGCATTATAAGAGGGGCTGATATCAGTCACATATGGTGTAATGTCTGGAGGTTATATCAGTACTGGATCGTTATAAGAGGAGCTGATATCAGTCACATATGGTGTAATGTCTGGAGGTTATATCAGTACTGGAGTGTTATAAGAGGGGCTGATATCAGTCACATATGGTGTAATGTCGAGGTTATATCAGTACTGGAGCGTTATAAGAGGCTGATATCAGTCACATATGGTGTAATGTCTGGAGGTTATATCAGTACTGGAGCGTTATAAGAGGCTGATATCAGTCACATATGGTGTAATATCTGGAGGTTATATCAGAACTGGAGCGTTATAAGAGGCTGATATCAGTCACATATGGTGTACTGTCTGGAGGTTATATCAGTACTGGAGCGTTATAAGAGGCTGATATCAGTCACATATGGTGTAATGTCTGGAGGTTATATCAGTACTGGAGCGTTACAAGAGGCTGATATCAGTCACATATGGTGTAATGTCTGGAGGTTATATCAGTACTGGAGCGTTATAAGAGGCTGATATCAGTCACATATGGTGTAATATCTGGAGGTTATATCAGAACTGCAGCGTTATAAGAGGCTGATATCAGTCACATATGGTGTACTGTCTGGAGGTTAAATCAGTACTGGAGCGTTATAAGAGGCTGATATCAGTCACATATGGTGTAATGTCTGGAGGTTATATCAGTACTGGAGCGTAATAAGAGGCTGATATCAGTCACATATGGTGTAATGTCTGGAGGTTATATCAGTACTGGAGCGTTATACGAGAGGCTGATATCAGTCACATATGATGTAATGTCTGGAGGTTATATCAGTACTGGAGCGTTATAAGAGGGGCTGATATCAGTCACATATGATGTAATGTCTGGAGGTTATATCAGTACTGGAGCGTTATAAGAGGAGCTGATATCAGTCACATATGATGTAATGTCTGGAGGTTATATCAGTACTGTAGCATTATAAGAGGGGCTGATATCAGTCACATATGATGTAATGTCTGGAGGTTATATCAGTACTGGAGCGTTATAATAGGAGCTGATATCAGTCACATATGATGTAATGTCTGGAGGTTATATCAGTACTGGAGCGTTATAAGAGGGGCTAATATCAGTCACATATGGTGTAATGTCTGGAGGTTATATCAGTACTGGAGCGTTATAAGAAGCTGATATCAGTCACATATGGTGTAATGTCTGGAGGTTATATCAGTACTGGAGCGTTATAAGGGGCTGATATCAGTCACATATGATGTAATGTCTGGAGGTTATATCAGTACTGGAGCGTTATAAGAGGGGCTGATATCAGTCACATATGGTGTAATGTCTGGAGGTTATATCAGTAGTGGAGCGTTATAAGAGGCTGATATCAGTCACATATGGTGTAATGTCTGGAGGTTATATCAGTACTGGAGCGTTATAAGAGGGCCTGATATCAGTCATATATGGTGTAATGTCTGGAGGTTATATCAGTACTGGAGCGTTATAAGAGGCTGATATCAGTCACATATGATGTAATGTCTGGAGGTTATATCAGTACTGGAGCGTTATAATAGGAGCTGATATCAGTCACATATGACGTAATGTCTGGAGGTTAGATCAGTACTGGAGCGTTATAAGAGGGGCTGATATCAGTCACATATGGTGTAATGTCTGGAGGTTATATAAGTACAGGAGCGTTATAAGAGGCTGATATCAGTCACATATGATGTAATGTCTGGAGGTTATATCAGTACTGGAGCGTTATAATAGGAGCTGATATCAGTCACATATGATGTAATGTTTGGAGGTTATATCAGTACTGGAGCGTTATAAGAGGGGCTGATATCAGTCACATATGGTGTAATGTCTGGAGGTTATATCAGTACTGGAGCGTTATAAGAAGCTGATATCAGTCACATATGGTGTAATGTCTGGAGGTTATATCAGTACTGGAGCATTATAAGGGGCTGATATCAGTCACATATGATGTAATGTCTGGAGGTTATATCAGTACTGGAGCGTTATAAGAGGGGCTGATATCAGTCACATATGGTGTAATGTCTGGAGGTTATATCAGTACTGGAGCGTTATAAGAGGCTGATATCAGTCACATATGGTGTAATGTCTGGAGGTTATATCAGTACTGGAGCGTTATAAGAGGGCCTGATATCAGTCATATATGGTGTAATGTCTGGAGGTTATATCAGTACTGCAGCGTTATAAGAGGCTGATATCAGTCACATATGATGTAATGTCTGGGGGTTATATCAGTACTGGAGCATTATAAGAGGCTGATATCAGTCACATATGATGTAATGTCTGGAGGTTATATCAGTACTGGAGCGTTATAAGAGGCTGATATCAGTGACATATGATGTAATGTCTGGAGGTTATATCAGTATTGGAGCGTTATAAGAGGCTGATATCAGTCACATATGGTGTAATGTCAGGAGGTTATATCAGTACTGGAGCGTTATAAGAGGAGCTGATATCAGTCACATATGATGTAATGTCTGGAGGTTATATCAGTACTGGAGCGTTATAAGAGGCTGATATCAGTCACATATGGTGTAATGTCTGGAGGTTATATCAGTACTGGAGCGTTATAAGAGGCTGATATCAGTCACATAGGGTGTAATGTCTGGAGGTTATATCAGTACTGGAGCGTTATAAGAGGGGCTGATATCAGTCACATATGGTGTAATGTCTGGAGGTTATATCAGTACTGGAGCGTTATAAGAGGGGCTGATATCAGTCACATATGGTGTAATGTCTGGAGGTTATATCAGTACTGGAGCGTTATAAGAGAGGCTGATATCAGTCACATATGGTGTAATGTCTGGAGGTTATATCAGTACTGGAGCGTTATAAGAGACTGATATCAGTCACATATGATGTAATGTCTGGAGGTTATATCAGTACTGGAGCGTTATAAGAGGCTGATATCAGTCACATATGATGTAATGTCTGGGGGTTATATCAGTACGGGAGCGTTATAAGAGGCTGATATCAGTCACATATGATGTAATGTCTGGAGGTTATATCAGTACTGGAGTGTTATAAGAGGCTGATATCAGTCACATATGGTGTAATGTCTGGAGGTTATATCAGTACTGGAGCGTTATAAGAGGCTGATATCAGTCACATATGGTGTAATGTCTGGAGGTTATATCAGTACTGGAGAATTATAAGAGGGGCTGATATCAGTCACATATGATGTAATGTCTGGAGGTTATATCAGTACTGGAGCATTATAAGAGGGGCTGATATCAGTCACATATGATGTAATGTCTGGAGGTTATATCAGTACTGGAGCGTTATAAGAGGCTGATATCAGTCACATATGATGTAATGTCTGGAGGTTATATCAGTACGGGAGCGTTATAAGAGGCTGATATCAGTCACATATGATGTAATGTCTGGAGGTTATATCAGTGCTGGAGCGCTATAAGAGGAGCTGATATCAGTCACATATGATGAAATGTCTGGGGGTTATATCAGTACTGGAGCGTTATAAGAGGCTGATATCAGTCAAATATGGTGTAATGTCTGGAGGTTATATCAGTACTGGAGCGTTATAAGAGGGGCTGATATCAGTCACATATGATGTAATGTCTGGAGGTTATATCAGTACAGGAGCGTTATAAGAGGGGCTGATATCAGTCACATATGATGTAATGTCTGGAGGTTATATCAGTACTGGAGCGTTATAAGAGGGCTGATATCAGTCACATATGGTGTAATGTCTGGAGGTTATATCAGTACTGGAGCGTTATAAGAGGGGCTGATATCAGTCACATATGATGTAAAGTCTGGAGGTTATATCAGTACTGGAGCGTTATAGGAGGGGCTGATATCAGTCACATATGATGTAATGTCTGGGGGTTATATCAGTACTGGAGAGTTATAAGAGGCTGATATCAGTCACATATGATGTAATGTCTGGAGGTTATATCAGTACGGGAGCGTTATAAGAGGCTGATATCAGTCACATATGATGTAATGTCTGGAGGTTATATCAGTACTGGAGTGTTATAAGAGGCTGATATCAGTCACATATGGTGTAATGTCTGGAGGTTATATCAGTACTGGAGCGTTATAAGAGGCTGATATCAGTCACATATGGTGTAATGTCTGGAGGTTATATCAGTACTGGAGAATTATAAGAGGGGCTGATATCAGTCACATATGATGTAATGTCTGGAGGTTATATCAGTACTGGAGCATTATAAGAGGGGCTGATATCAGTCACATATGATGTAATGTCTGGAGGTTATATCAGTACTGGAGCGTTATAAGAGGCTGATATCAGTCACATATGATGTAATGTCTGGAGGTTATATCAGTACGGGAGCGTTATAAGAGGCTGATATCAGTCACATATGATGTAATGTCTGGAGGTTATATCAGTGCTGGAGCGCTATAAGAGGAGCTGATATCAGTCACATATGATGAAATGTCTGGGGGTTATATCAGTACTGGAGCGTTATAAGAGGCTGATATCAGTCAAATATGGTGTAATGTCTGGAGGTTATATCAGTACTGGAGCGTTATAAGAGGGGCTGATATCAGTCACATATGATGTAATGTCTGGAGGTTATATCAGTACAGGAGCGTTATAAGAGGGGCTGATATCAGTCACATATGATGTAATGTCTGGAGGTTATATCAGTACTGGAGCGTTATAAGAGGGCTGATATCAGTCACATATGGTGTAATGTCTGGAGGTTATATCAGTACTGGAGCGTTATAAGAGGGGCTGATATCAGTCACATATGATGTAAAGTCTGGAGGTTATATCAGTACTGGAGCGTTATAGGAGGGGCTGATATCAGTCACATATGATGTAATGTCTGGGGGTTATATCAGTACTGGAGAGTTATAAGAGGCTGATATCAGTCACATATGATGTAATGTCTGGAGGTTATATCAGTACTGGAGCGTTATAAGAGGGGCTGATATCAGTCACATATGGTGTAATGTCTGGAGGTTATATCAGTACTGGAGCGTTATAAGAGGGGCTGATATCAGTCACATATGGTGTAATGTCTGGAGGTTATATCAGTACTGGAGCGTTATAAGAGGAGCTGATATCAGTCACATATGGTGTCATGTCTGGAGGTTATATCAGTACTGGAGCGTTATAAGAGGGGCTGATATCAGTCACATATGGTGTAATGTCTGGAGGTTATATCAGTACTGGAGCGTTATAAGAGGCTGATATCAGTCACATATGATGTAATGTCTGGAGGTTATATCAGTACTGGAGCATTATAAGAGGCTGATATCGGTCACATATGATGTAATGTCTGGAGGTTATATCAGTACTGGAGCGTTATAAGAGGAGCTGATATCAGTCACATATGGTGTAATGTCTGGAGGTTATATCAGTACTGGAGCGTTATAAGAGGCTGATATCAGTCACACATGGTGCAATGTCTGGAGGTTATATCAGTACTCGTGCGTTATAAGGGGCTGATATCAGTCACATATGAGGTAATGTCTGGAGGTTATATCAGTACTGGATCGTTATAAGGGGCTGATATCAGTCACATATGAGGTAATGTCTGGAGGTTACATCAGTAATGGAGTGTTATAAGAGGGGCTGATGTCAGTCACATATGGTGTAATGTCTGGAGGTTGTATCAGTACTGGAGCGTTATAAGAGGGGCTGATATCAGTCACATATCGTGTAATGTCTGGAGGTTATATCAGTACTGGAGTGTTATAAGAGGGGCTGATATCAGTCACATATTATATAATGTCTGGAGGTTATATCAGTACTGGAGAGATATAAGAGGCTGATATCAGTCACATATGGTGTAATGTCTGGAGGTTATATCAGTGTTGGAGCGTTATAAGAGGGGCTGATATCAGTCACATATGGTGTAATGTCTGGAGGTTATGTCAGTACTGGAGCGTTATAAGGGGCTGATATCAGTCACATATGGTGTAATGTCTGGAGGTTATATCAGTACTGGAGCGTTACAAGGGGCTGATATCAGTCACATATGATGTAATGTCTGGAGGTTATGTCAGTACTGGAGCGTTATAAGGGGCTGATATCAGTCACATATGGTGTAATGTCTGGAGGTTATATCAGTACTGGAGCGTTATAAGAGGGGCTGATATCAGTCACATATGGTGTAATGTCTGGAGGTTATATCAGTACTGGAGCGTTATAAGAGGCTGATATCAGTCACATATGGTGTAATGTCTGGAGGTTATATCAGTACTGGAGCGTTATAAGAGGGGCTGATATCAGTCACATATCGTGTAATATCTGGAGGTTATGTCAGTACTGGAGCGTTATAAGAGGCTGATATCAGTCACATATGATGTAATGTCTGGAGGTTATATCAGTACTGGAGCGTTATAAGAGGGGCTGATATCAGTCACATATCGTGTAATGTCTGGAGGTTATATCAGTACTGGAGCGTTATAAGAGGGGCTGATATCAGTCATATATGGTGTAATGTCTGGAGGTTATATCAGTACTGGAGCGTTATAAGAGGCTGATATCAGTCACATATGGTGTAATGTCTGGAGGTTATAACAGTACTGGAGCGTTATAAGAGGCTGATATCAGTCACATATGGTGTAATGTCTGGAGGTTATATCAGTACTGGAGCGTTATAAGAGGGGCTGATATCAGTCACATATCGTGTAAAATCTGGAGGTTATGTCAGTACTGGAGCATTATAAGAGGCTGATATCAGTCACATATGATGTAATGTCTGGAGGTTATATCAGTGCTGGAGAGTTATAAGAGGCTGATATCAGTCACATATGATGTAATGTCTGGAGGTTATATCAGTACTGGAGCGTTATAAGAGGCTGATATCAGTCACATATGGTGTAATGTCTGGAGGTTATATCAGTACTGGAGCGTTATAAGAGGCTCATATCAGTCACATATGATGTAATGTCTGGAGGTTATATCAGTACTGGAGCATTATAAGAGGAGCTGATATCAGTCACATATGATGTAATGTCTGGAGGTTATATCAGTACTGGAGCATTATAAGAGGCTGATATCAGTCACATATGATGTAATGTCTGGAGGTTATATCAGTACTGGAGCGTTATAAGAGGGGCTGATATCAGTCACATATCGTGTAATGTCTGGAGGTTATATCAGTACTGGAGTGTTATAAGAGGGGCTGATATCAGTCACATATGATGTAATATGTGGAGGTTATATCAGTACTGGAGTGTTATAAGAGGCTGATATCAGTCACATATGATGTAATGTCTGGAGGTTATATCAGTGCTGGAGCATTATAAGAGGCTGATATCAGTCACATATAATGTAATGTCTGGAGGTAATATCAGTATTGGAGCGTTATAAGAGGGGCTAATATCAGTCACATATGATGTAATGTCTGGAGGTTATATCAGTACTGGAGCATTATAAGAAGCTGATATCAGTCACATATGATGTAATGTCTGGAGGTTATATCAGTGCTGTTGCGTTATAAGAGGCTGATATCAGTCACATATGATGTAATGTCTGGAGGTTATATCAGTACTGGAGCGTTATAAGAGGCTGATATCAATCACATATGATGTAATGTCTGGAGGTTATATCAGTACTGGAGCGTTATAAGAGGCTGATATCAGTCACATATGGTGTAATGTCTGGGGGTTATATCAGTACTGGAGCGTTATAAGAGGGGCTGATATCAGTCACATATGATGTAATGTATGGAGGTTATATCAGTGCTGGAGCGTTATAAGAGGCTGATATCAGTCACATATGATGTAATGTCTGGGGGTTATATCAGTACTGGAACGTTATAAGAGGCTGATATCAGTCACATATGGTGTAATGTCTGGAGGTTATATCAGTACTGGAATGTTATAAGAGGCTGATATCAGTCACATATGGTGTAATGTCTGGAGGTTATATCAGTACTGGAGCGTTATAAGAGGCTGATATCAATCACATATGGTGTAATGTCTGGAGGTTATATCAGCACTGGAGCGTTATAAGAGGAGCTGATATCAGTCACATATGATGTAATGTCTGGAGGATATCAGTACTGGAGCGTTATAAGAGGCTGATATCAGTCACAAATGGTGTAATGTCTGGAGGTTATATCAGTACTGGAGCGTTATAAGAGGGGCTGATATCAGTCACATATGGTGTAATGTCTGGAGGTTATATCAGTACTGGAGCGTTATAATAGGAGCTGATATCAGTCACATATGGTATCATGTCTGGAGGTTATATGAGTACTGGAGCGTTATAAGAGGGGCTGATATCAGTCACATATGGTGTAATGTCTGGAGGTTATATCAGTACTGGAGCGTTATAAGTGGCTGATATCAGTCACATATGATGTAATGTTTGGAGGTTATATCAGTACTGGAGCGTTATAAGAGGAGCTGATATCAGTCACATATGGTGTAATGTCTGGAGGTTATATCAGTACTGGAGCGTTATAAGAGGCTGATATCAGTCACACATGGTGCAATGTCTGGAGGTTATATCAGTACTGGAGCGTTATAAGGGGCTGATATCAGTCACATATGAGGTAATGTCTGGAGGTTATATCAGTACTGGAGCGTTATAAGAGGGGCTGATATCAGTCACATATCGCGTAATGTCTGGAGGTTATATCAGTACTGGAGTGTTATAAGAGGCTGATATCAGTCACATATGGTGCAATGTCTGGAGGTTATATCAGTACTGGTGCGTTATAAGAGGCTGATATCAGTCACATATGAGGTAATGTCTGGAGGTTATATCAGTACTGGAGCGTTATAGGAGAGGCTGATATCAGTCACATATGGTGTAATGTCTGGAGGTTGTATCAGTACTGGAGCATTATAAGAGGGGCTGATATCAGTCACGTATCGTGTAATGTCTGGAGGTTATATCAGCACTGAAGTGTTATAAGATGGGCTGATATCAGTCACATATTATGTAATGTCTGGAGGTTATATCAGTACTGGAGCGTTATAAGAGGCTGATATCAGTCACATATTATGTAATGTCTGGAGGTTATATCAGTACTGGAGTGTTATAAGAGGGGCTGATATCAGTCACATATGGTGTAATGTCTGGAGGTTATATCAGTACTGGAGCGTTATAAGGGGCTGATATCAGTCACATATGATGTAATGTCTGGAGGTTATATCAGTACTGGAGCGTTATAGAAGGCTGATATCAGTCACATATGATGTAATGTCTGGAGGTTATGTCAGTACTGGAGCGTTATAAGAGGGGCTGATATCAGTCACATATGGTGTAATGTCTGGAGGTTATATCAGTACTGGAGCGTTATAAGAGGCTGATATCAGTCACATATGGTGTAATGTCTGGAGTTTATATCAGTACTGGAGCGTTATAAGAGGCTGATATCAGTCACATATGGTGTAATGTCTGGAGGTTATATCAGTACTGGAGCGTTATAAGAGGGGCTGATATCAGTCACATATCGTGTAATATCTGGAGGTTATGTCAGTACTGGAGCATTATAAGAGGCTGATATCAGTCACATATGATGTAATGTCTGGAGGTTATATCAGTACTGGAGCGTTATAAGAGGGGCTGATATCAGTCACATATGGTGTAATGTCTGGAGGTTATATCAGTACTGGAGCGGTATAAGAGGCTGATATCAGTCACATATGGTGTAATGTCTGGAGGTTATATCAGTACTGGAGCGTTATAAGAGGCTGATGACAGTCACATATGATGTAATGTCTGGAGGTTATATCAGTCCTGGAGCGTTATAAGAGGAGCTGATATCAGTCACATATGATGTAATGTCTGGAGGTTATATCAGTACTGGAGCGTTATAAGAGGGGCTGATATCAGTCACATATCGTGTAATGTCTGGAGGTTATATCAGTACTGGAGTGTTATAAGAGGGGCTGATATCAGTCACATATGATGTAATGTCTGGAGGTTATATCAGTACTGGAGTGTTATAAGAGGCTGATATCAGTCACATATGCTGTAATGTCTGGAGGTTATATCAGTACTAGAGCGTTATAAGAGGCTGATCTCAGTCACATATGATGTAATGTCTGGAGGTTATATCAGTACTGGAGCGTTATAAGAGGGGCTGATATCAGTCACATATGGTGTAATGTCTGGAGGTTATATCAGTACTGGAGCGTTATAAGAGGCTGATATCAGTCACATATGGTGTAATGTCTGGAGGTTATATCAGTACTGGAGCGTTATAAGAGGCTGATAACAGTCACATATGATGTAATGTATGGAGGTTATATCAGTACTGGAGCGTTATAAGAGGAGCTGATATCAGTCACATATGATGTAATGTCTGGAGGTTATATCAGTACTGGAGCGTTATAAGAGGGGCTGATATCAGTCACATATCGTGTAATGTCTGGAGGTTATATCAGTACTGGAGTGTTATAAGAGGGGCTGATATCAGTCACATATGATGTAATGTCTGGAAGTTATATCAGTACTGGAGTGTTATAAGAGGCTGATATCAGTCACATATGATGTAATGTCTGGAGGTTATATCAGTACTGGAGAGTTATAAGAGGCTGATATCAGTCACATATGATGTAATGTCTGGAGGTTATATCAGTACTGGAGTGTTATAAGAGGCTGATATCAGTCACATATGATGTAATGTCTGGAGGTAATATCAGTACTGGAGCGTTATAAGAGGGGCTGATATCAGTCACATATGATGTAATGTCTGGAGGTTATATCAGTACTGGAGCATTATAAGAAGCTGATATCAGTCACATATGATGTAATGTCTGGAGGTTATATCAGTACTGGAGCGTTATAAGAGGCTGATATCAATCACATATGGTGTAATGTCTGGGGGGGGCTGATATCAGTCACATATGATGTAATGTCTGGGGGTTATATCAGTACAGGAACGTTATAAGAGGCTGATATCAGTCACATATGATGTAATGTCTGGAGGCTATATCAGTACTGGAACGTTATAAGAGGCTGATATCAGTCACATATGATGTAATGTATGGAGGTTATATCAGTACTGGAGCGTTATAAGAGGGGTTGATATCAATCACATATGATGTAATGTCTGGAGGTTATATCAGTACTGGAGCGTTATAAGAGGAGCTGATATCAGTCACATATGGTGTAATGTCTGGAGGTTATATCAGTACTGGAGCGTTATAAGAGGAGCTGATATCAGTCACATATGATGTAATGTCTGGAGGTTATATCAGTACTGGAGCGTTATAAGGGGCTGATATCTGTCACATATGGTGTAATGTCTGGAGGTTATATCAGTACTGGAGCGTTATAAGAGGCTGATATCAATCACATATGGTGTAATGTCTGGGGTTATATCAGTACTGGAGCGTTATAAGAGGCTGATATCAATCACATATGGTGTAATGTCTGGGGGTTATATCAGCACTGGAGCGTTATAAGAGGAGCTGATATCAGTCACATATGATGTAATGTCTAGAGGATATCAGTACTGGAGCGTTATAAGAGGCAGATATCAGTCACATATGGTGTAATGTCTGGAGGTTATATCAGTACTGGAGCGTTATAAGAGGCTGATATCAGTCACATATGGTGTAATGTTTGGAGGTTATGTCAGTACTGGAGCATTATAAGAGGCTGATATCAGTCACATATGGTGTAATGTTTGGAGGTTATATCAGTACTGGAGCGTTATAAGAGGGGCTGATATCAGTCACATATGATGTAATGTCTGGAGGTTATGTCAGTACTGGAGCGTTATAAGAGGCTGATATCAGTCACATATGATGTAATGTCTGGAGGTTATATCAGTACTGGAGCGTTATAAGAGGGGCTGATATCAGTCACATATGGTGTAATGTGTGGAGGTTATATTAGTACTGGAGCGTTATAAGAGGCTGATATCAGTCACATATGATGTAATGTCTGGAGGTTATATCAGTACTGGAGCGTTATAAGAGGCTGATATCAGTCACATATGGTGTAATGTCTAGAGGTTATATCAGTACTGGAGCGTTATATGGGGGCTGATATCAGTCACATATGGTGTAATGTCTGGAGGTTATATCAGTACTGGAGCGTTATAAGAGGGGCTGATATCAGTATATCAGTACTGGAGCATTATAAGAGGCTGATATCAGTCACATATGAAGTAATGTCTGGGGGTTATATCAGTACTAGAGCGTTATAAGAGACTGATATCAGTTACATATGATGTAATGTCTGGAGGTTATATCAGTACTGCAGCGTTATAAGAGGCTGATATCAGTCTATATGGTGTAATGTCTGGAGGTTATATCAGTACTGGAGCGTTATAAGAGGGGCTGATATCAGTCACACATGGTGCAATGTCTGGGGGTTATATCAGTACTGGAGCGTTATAAGAGGCTGATATCAGTCACATATGGTGTAATGTCTGGAGGTTATATCAGTACTGGAGCGTTATAAGAGGCTGATATCAGTCACATATGGTGTAATAACTGGAGGTTATATCAGTACTGGAGCGTTATAAGAGGCTGATATCAGTCAATATGGTGTAATGTCTGGAGGTTATATCAGTACAGGAGCGTTATAAGAGGGGCTGATATCAGTCACACATGGTGCAATGTCTGGGGGTTATATCAGTACTGGAGCGTTATAAGGGGCTGATATCTGTCACATATGGTGTAATGTCTGGAGGTTATATCAGTACTGGAGCGTTATAAGAGGCTGATATCAATCACATATGGTGTAATGTCTGGGGTTATATCAGTACTGGAGCGTTATAAGAGGCTGATATCAATCACATATGGTGTAATGTCTGGGGGTTATATCCGCACTGGAGCGTTATAAGAGGAGCTGATATCAGTCACATATGATGTAATGTCTAGAGGATATCAGTACTGGAGCGTTATAAGAGGCAGATATCAGTCACATATGGTGTAATGTCTGGAGGTTATATCAGTACTGGAGCGTTATAAGAGGCTGATATCAGTCACATATGGTGTAATGTTTGGAGGTTATGTCAGTACTGGAGCATTATAAGAGGCTGATATCAGTCACATATGGTGTAATGTTTGGAGGTTATATCAGTACTGGAGCGTTATAAGAGGGGCTGATATCAGTCACATATGATGTAATGTCTGGAGGTTATGTCAGTACTGGAGCGTTAGAAGAGGCTGATATCAGTCACATATGATGTAATGTCTGGAGGTTATATCAGTACTGGAGCGTTATAAGAGGGGCTGATATCAGTCACATATGGTGTAATGTGTGGAGGTTATATTAGTACTGGAGCGTTATAAGAGGCTGATATCAGTCACATATGATGTAATGTCTGGAGGTTATATCAGTACTGGAGCGTTATAAGAGGCTGATATCAGTCACATATGGTGTAATGTCTAGAGGTTATATCAGTACTGGAGCGTTATAAGGGGGCTGATATCAGTCACATATGGTGTAATGTCTGGAGGTTATATCAGTACTGGAGCGTTATAAGAGGGGCTGATATCAGTATATCAGTACTGGAGCATTATAAGAGGCTGATATCAGTCACATATGAAGTAATGTCTGGGGGTTATATCAGTACTAGAGCGTTATAAGAGACTGATATCAGTTACATATGATGTAATGTCTGGAGGTTATATCAGTACTGCAGCGTTATAAGAGGCTGATATCAGTCTATATGGTGTAATGTCTGGAGGTTATATCAGTACTGGAGCGTTATAAGAGGGGCTGATATCAGTCACACATGGTGCAATGTCTGGGAGTTATATCAGTACTGGAGCGTTATAAGAGGCTGATATCAGTCACATATGGTGTAATGTCTGGAGGTTATATCAGTACTGGAGCGTTATAAGAGGCTGATATCAGTCACATATGGTGTAATAACTGGAGGTTATATCAGTACTGGAGCGTTATAAGAGGCTGATATCAGTCAATATGGTGTAATGTCTGGAGGTTATATCAGTACAGGAGCGTTATAAGAGGGGCTGATATCAGTCACACATGGTGCAATGTCTGGGGGTTATATCAGTACTGGAGCGTTATAAGAGGCTGATATCAGTCACATATGGTGTAATGTCTGGAGGTTATATCAGTACTGGAGCGTTATAAGAGGCTGATATCAGTCACATATGGTGTAATGTCTGGAGGTTATATCAGTACTGGAGCGTTATAAGAGGGGCTGATATCAGTCACACATGGTGCAATGTCTGGGGGTTATATCAGTACTGGAGCGTTATAAGAGGCTGATATCAGTCACATATGGTGAAATGCCTGGAGGTTATATCAGTACTGGAGTGTTATAAGAGGCTGATATCAGTCACATATGGTGTAATGTCTGGAGGTTATATCAGTACTGGAGCGTTATAAGAGGGGTTGATATCAATCACATATGATGTAATGTCTGGAGGTTATATCAGTACTGGAGCGTTATAAGAGGAGCTGATATCAGTCACATATGGTGTAATGTCTGAAAGTTATATCAGTACTGGAGCAATATAAGAGGGGCTGATATCAGTCACATATGGTGTAATGTCTGGAGGTTATATCAGTGCTGGAGCGTTATAAGAGGCTGATATCAGTCACATATGATGTAATATCTGGAGGTTATATCAGTACTGGAGCGTTATAAGAGGGGCTGATATCAGTCACATATGATGTAATGTCTGGAGGTTATATCAGTACTGGAGCGTTATAAGAGGAGCTGATATCAGTCACATATGGTGTAATGTCTGAAAGTTATATCAGTACTGGAGCGTTATAAGAGGCTGATATCAGTCACATATGGTGTAATGTCTGGAGGTTATATCAGTGCTGGAGCGTTATAAGAGGCTGATATCAGTCACATATGGTGTAATGTTTGGAGGTTATATCAGTACAGGATCGATATGAGAGGAGCTGATATCAGTCACATATGATGTAATGTCTGGGGGTTATATCAGTACAGGAGCGTTATAAGAGGGGCTGATATCAGTCACATATGGTGTAATGTCTGGAGGTTATATCAGTACTGGAGCGTTATAAGAGGGGCTGATATCAGTCACATATAATGTAATGTCTGGAGGTTATATCAGTACTGGAGCGTTATACGAGAGGCTGATATCAGTCACATATGATGTAATGTCTGGAGGTTATATCAGTACTGGAGCATTATAAGAGGGGCTGATATCAGTCACATATGGTGTAATGTCTGGAGGTCATATCAGTACTGGAGCATTATAAGAGGGGCTGATATCAGTCACATATGATGTAATGTCTAGAGGTTATATCAGTACTGGAGCGTTATAAGAGGGGCTGATATCAGTCACATACGATGTAATGTCTGGAGGTTATATCAGTACTGGAGCGTTATAAGAGGGGCTGATATCAGTCACATGTGGTGTAATGCCTGGTGGTTAGATCAGTACTGGAGCGTTATAAGAGGCTGATATCAGTCACATATGGTGTAATGTCTGGAGGTTATATCAGTACTGGAGCGTTATAAGAGGAGCTGATATCAGTCACATATGATGTAATGTCTGGAGGTTATATCAGTACTGGAGCGTTATAAGAGGGGCTGATATCAGTCACATATGATGTAATGTCTGGAGGTTATATCAGTACTGGAGCATTATAAGAGGGGCTGATATCAGTCACATGTGGTGTAATGTCTGGAGGTTATATCAGTACTGGAGCATTATAAGAGGCTGATATCAGTCACATATGGTGTAATGTCTGGAGGTTATATCAGTACTGGAGCATTATAAGAGGCTGATATTAGTCACATATGGTGTAATGTCTGGAGGTTATATCAGTACTGGAGCATTATAAGAGGGGCTGATATCAGTCACATGTAATGTAATGTCTGGAGGTTATATCAGTACTGGAGCGTTATAAGAGGCTGATATCAGTCACATATGGTGTAATGTCTGGAGGTTATATCAGTACTGGAGCGTTATAAGAGGGGCTGATATCAGTCACATATGATGTAATGTCTGGAGGTTATATCAGTACTGGAGCGTTATAAGAGGGGCTGATATCAGTCACAAATGGTGTAATGTCTGGAGGTCATATCAGTAGTGGAGCGTTATAAGAGGGGCTGATATCAGTCACATATGGTGTAATGTCTGGAGGTTATATCAGTACTGGAGCGTTATAAGAGGGGTGGATATCAGTCACAAATGGTGTAATGTCTGGAGGTTATATCAGTACTGGAGCGTTATAAGAGGGGCTGACATCAGTCACATATGATGTAATGTCTGGAGGTTATATCAGTACTGGAGCGTTATAAGAGGGGCTGATATCAGTCACATGTGGTGTAATGTCTGGAGGTTATATCAGTACTGGAGCATTATAAGAGGCTGATATCAGTCACATATGGTGTAATGTCTGGAGGTTATATCAGTGCTGGAGCGTTATAAGAGAGGCTGATATCAGTCACATATGGTGTAATGTCTGGAGGTTATATCAGTACTGGAGCATTATAAGAGGCTGATATCAGTCACATATGGTGTAATGTCTGGAGGTTATATCAGTGCTGGAGCGTTATAAGAGAGGCTGATATCAGTCACATATGGTGTAATGTCTGGAGGTTATATCAGTACTGGAGCATTATAAGAGGCTGATATCAGTCACATATGGTGTAATGTCTGGAGGTTATATCAGTACTGGAGCATTATAAGAGGCTGATATCAGTCACAAATGGTGTAATGTCTGGAGGTTATATCAGTACAGGAGCGTTATATGAGGCTGATATCAGTCACATGTAATGTAATGTCTGGAGGTTATATCAGTACTGGAGTGTTATAAGAGGGGCTGATATCAGTCACATCTAGTGTAAGGTCTGGAGGTTATATCAGTACTGGAGCGTTATAAGAGGCTGATATCAGTCACATATGGTTCAATGTCTGGAGGTTATATCAGTACTGAAGCGTTATAAGAGGGGCTGATATCAGTCACATATGGTGTAATGTCTGGAGGTTATATCAGTACTGGAGCGTTATAAGAGGGGCTGATATCAGTCACAAATGGTGTAATGTCTGGAGGTTATATCAGTACTGGAGCATTATAAGAGGAGCTGATATCAGTCCCTTGTGGTGTAATGTCTGGAGGTTATATCAGGACTGGAGCGTTATAAGAAGGGCTGATATCAGTCACATATGATGTAATGTCTGGAGGTTATATCAGTACTGGAGCCTTATAAGAGGCTGATATCAGTCACATGTAATGTAATGTCTGGAGGTTATATCAGTACTGGAGCGTTATAAGAGGCTGATATCAGTCACATATGATGTAATGTCTGGAGGTTATATCAGTACTGGAGCGTTATAAGAGGCTGATATCAGTCACATATGATGTAATGTCTGGAGGTTATATCAGTACTGGAGCGTTATAAGAGGCTGATATCAGTCACATATGGTGTAATGTATGGAGGTTATATCAGTACTGGAGCACTATAAGAGGGGCTGATATCAGTCACATATGGTGTAATGTCTGGAGGTTATATCAGTACTGGAGCGTTATAAGATGCTGATATCAGTCACATATGATGTAATGTCTGGAGGTTATATCAGTACTGGAGCGTTATAAGAGGCTGATATCAGTCACATATGGTGTAATGTCTGGAGGTTATATCAGTACTGGAGCGTTATAAGAGGCTGATATCAGTCACACATGGTGTAATGTCTGGAGGTTATATCAGTACTGGAGCGTTATAAGATGCTGATATCAGTCACATATGGTGTAATGTCTGGAGGTTATATCAGTACTGGAGCGTTATAAGAGGCTGATATCAGTCACATATGATGTAATGTCTGGAGGTTATATCAGTACTGGAGCGTTATAAGAGGCTGATATCAGTCACATATGATGTAATGTCTGGAGGTTATATCAGTACTGGAGCGTTATAAGAGGCTGATATCAGTCACATATGGTGTAATGTCTGGAGGTTATATCAGTACTGGAGCGTTATAAGAGGCTGATATCAGTCACACATGGTGTAATGTCTGGAGGTTATATCAGTACTGGAGCGTTATAAGATGCTGATATCAGTCACATATGATGTAATGTCTGGAGGTTATATCAGTACTGGAGCGTTATAAGAGGCTGATATCATTCACATATGGTGTAATGTCTGGAGGTTATATCAGTACTGGAGCGTTATAAGAGAGGCTGATATCAGTCACATATGATGTAATGTTTGGAGGTTATATCAGTACTGGAGCGTTATAAGAGAGACTGATATCAGTCAGATATGATGTAATGTCTGGAGGTTATATCAGTACAGGAGCAATATAAGAGGGGCTGATATCAGTCATATATGGTGTAATGTCTGGAGGTTATATCAGCACTGGAGCGTTATAAGAGGGGCTGATATCAGTCACATATGGTGTAATGTCTGGAGGTTATATCAGTACTGGAGCGTTATAAGAGGAGCTGATATCAGTCATATATGGTGTAATGTCTGGAGGTTATATCAGTACTGGAGCGTTATAAGAGGGGCTGATATCAGTCACATATGGTGTAATGTCTGGAGGTTATATCAGTACTGGAGCGTTATAAGAGGCTGATATCAGTCACATATGATGTAATGTCTGGAGGTTATATCAGTACTGGAGCGCTATAAGAGGGGCTGATATCAGTCACATATGGTGTAATGTCTGGAGGTTATATCAGTACTGGAGCGTTATAAGAGGCTGATATGATATCAGTCACATATGGTGTAATGTCTGGAGGTTATATCAGTACTGGAGCGTTATAAGATGCTGATATCAGTCACATATGATGTAATGTCTGGAGGTTATATCAGTACTGGAGCGTTATAAGAGGGGCTGATATCAGTCACATATGGTGTAATGTCTGGAGGTTATATCAGTACTGGAGCGTTATAAGAGGCTGATATCAGTCATATATGGTGTAATGTCTGGAGGTTATATCAGTACTGGAGCGTTATAAGATGCTGATATCAGTCACATATGATGTAATGTCTGGAGGTTATATCAGTACTGGAGCGTTATAAGAGGCTGATATCAGTCACATATGGTGTAATTTCTGGAGGTTATATCAGTACTGGAGCGTTATAAGAGAGGCTGATATCAGTCACATATGGTGTAATGTCTGGTGGTTATATCAGTACTGGAGCGTTAAAAGAGAGGCTGATATCAGTCAGATATGATGTAATGTCTGGAGGTTATATCAGTACTGGAGCGATATAAGAGGGGCTGATATCAGTCATATATGGTGTAATGTCTGGAGGTTATATCAGTACTGGAGCGTTATAAGAGGGGCTGATATCAGTCACATATGGTGTAATGTCTGGAGGTTATATCAGTACTGGAGCGTTATAAGAGAGGCTGATATCAGTCAGATATGATGTAATGTCTGGAGGTTATATCAGTACTGGAGCGTTATAAGAGGAGCTGATATCAGTCATATATGGTGTAATGTCTGGAGGTTATATCAGTACTGGAGCGTTATAAGAGGGGCTGATATCAGTCACATATGGTGTAATGTCTGGAGGTTATATCAGTACTGGAGCGTTATAAGAGAGGCTGATATCAGTCACATATGATGTAATGTCTGGAGGTTATATCAGTACTGGAGCGTTATAAGAGGCTGATATCAGTCACATATGATGTAATGTCTGGAGGTTATATCAGTACTGGAGCGTTATAAGAGGCTGATATCAGTCACATATGGTGTAATATCTGGAGGTTATATCAGTACTGGAGCGTTATAAGAGGGGCTGATATCAGTCACATATGATGTATTGTCTGGAGGTTATATCAGTACTGGAGCGTTATAAGAGGGGCTGATATTAGTCATATATGGTGTAATGTCTGGAGGTTATATCAGTACTGGAGCGTTATAAGAGGGGCTGATATCAGTCACATATGATGTAATGTCTGGAGGTTATATCAGTACTGGAGCATTATAAGAGGCTGATATCAGTCACATATGGTGTAATGTCTGGAGGTTATATCAGTACTGGAGCGTTATAAGAGGGGCTGATATCAGTCACATATGATGTAATGTCTGGAGGTTATATCAGTACAGGAGCGTTATATGAGGCTGATATCAGTCACATGTAATGTAATGTCTGGAGGTTATATCAGTACTGGAGTGTTATAAGAGGGGCTGATATCAGTCACATATAGTGTAAGGTCTGGAGGTTATATCAGTACTGGAGCGTTATAAGAGGCTGATATCAGTCACATATGGTTCAATGTCTGGAGGTTATATCAGTACTGAAGCGTTATAAGAGGGGCTGATATCAGTCACATATGGTGTAATGTCTGGAGGTTATATCAGTACTGGAGCGTTATAAGAGGGGCTGATATCAGTCACAAATGGTGTAATGTCTGGAGGTTATATCAGTACTGGAGCATTATAAGAGGAGCTGATATCAGTCCCTTGTGGTGTAATGTCTGGAGGTTATATCAGGACTGGAGCGTTATAAGAGGGGCTGATATCAGTCACATATGATGTAATGTCTGGAGCTTATATCAGTACTGGAGCGTTATAAGAGGCTGATATCAGTCACATGTAATGTAATGTCTGGAGGTTATATCAGTACTGGAGCGTTATAAGAGGCTGATATCAGTCACATATGATGTAATGTCTGGAGGTTATATCAGTACTCGAGCGTTATAAGAGGCTGATATCAGTCACATATGATGTAATGTCTGGAGGTTATATCAGTACTGGAGCGTTATAAGAGGCTGATATCAGTCACATATGGTGTAATGTCTGGAGGTTATATCAGTACTGGAGCGCTATAAGAGGGGCTGATATCAGTCATATATGGTGTAATGTCTTCAGGTTATATCAGTACTGGAGCGTTATAAGATGCTGATATCAGTCAAATATGATGTAATGTCTGGAGGTTATATCAGTACTGGAGCGTTATAAGAGGCTGATATCAGTCACATATGGTGTAATGTCTGGAGGTTATATCAGTACTGGAGCGTTATAAGAGGCTGATATCAGTCACACATGGTGTAATGTCTGGAGGTTATATCAGTACTGGAGCGTTATAAGATGCTGATATCAGTCACATATGGTGTAATGTCTGGAGGTTATATCAGTACTGGAGCGTTATAAGAGGCTGATATCAGTCACATATGATGTAATGTCTGGAGGTTATATCAGTACTGGAGCGTTATAAGAGGCTGATATCAGTCACATATGATGTAATGTCTGGAGGTTATATCAGTACTGGAGCGTTATAAGAGGCTGATATCAGTCACATATGGTGTAATGTCTGGAGGTTATATCAGTACTGGAGCGTTATAAGAGGCTGATATCAGTCACACATGGTGTAATGTCTGGAGGTTATATCAGTACTGGAGCGTTATAAGATGCTGATATCAGTCACATATGATGTAATGTCTGGAGGTTATATCAGTACTGGAGCGTTATAAGAGGCTGATATCATTCACATATGGTGTAATGTCTGGAGGTTATATCAGTACTGGAGCGTTATAAGATAGGCTGATATCAGTCACATATGATGTAATGTTTGGAGGTTATATCAGTACTGGAGCGTTATAAGAGAGACTGATATCAGTCAGATATGATGTAATGTCTGGAGGTTATATCAGTACAGGAGCAATATAAGAGGGGCTGATATCAGTCATATATGGTGTAATGTCTGGAGGTTATATCAGCACTGGAGCGTTATAAGAGGGGCTGATATCAGTCACATATGGTGTAATGTCTGGAGGTTATATCAGTACTGGAGCGTTATAAGAGGAGCTGATATCAGTCATATATGGTGTAATGTCTGGAGGTTATATCAGTACTGGAGCGTTATAAGAGGGGCTGATATCAGTCACATATGGTGTAATGTCTGGAGGTTATATCAGTACTGGAGCGTTATAAGAGGCTGATATCAGTCACATATGATGTAATGTCTGGAGGTTATATCAGTACTGGAGCGCTATAAGAGGGGCTGATATCAGTCACATATGGTGTAATGTCTGGAGGTTATATCAGTACTGGAGCGTTATAAGAGGCTGATATCAGTCACATATGGTGTAATGTCTGGAGGTTATATCAGTACTGGAGCGTTATAAGATGCTGATATCAGTCACATATGATGTAATGTCTGGAGGTTATATCAGTACTGGAGCGTTATAAGAGGGGCTGATATCAGTCACATATGGTGTAATGTCTGGAGGTTATATCAGTACTGGAGCGTTATAAGAGGCTGATATCAGTCATATATGCTGTAATGTCTGGAGGTTATATCAGTACTGGAGCGTTATAAGATGCTGATATCAGTCACATATGATGTAATGTCTGGAGGTTATATCAGTACTGGAGCGTTATAAGAGGCTGATATCAGTCACATATGGTGTAATTTCTGGAGGTTATATCAGTACTGGAGCGTTATAAGAGAGGCTGATATCAGTCACATATGGTGTAATGTCTGGTGGTTATATCAGTACTGGAGCGTTAAAAGAGAGGCTGATATCAGTCAGATATGATGTAATGTCTGGAGGTTATATCAGTACTGGAGCGATATAAGAGGGGCTGATATCAGTCATATATGGTGTAATGTCTGGAGGTTATATCAGTACTGGAGCGTTATAAGAGGGGCTGATATCAGTCACATATGGTGTAATGTCTGGAGGTTATATCAGTACTGGAGCGTTATAAGAGAGGCTGATATCAGTCAGATATGATGTAATGTCTGGAGGTTATATCAGTACTGGAGCGTTATAAGAGGAGCTGATATCAGTCATATATGGTGTAATGTCTGGAGGTTATATCAGTACTGGAGCGTTATAAGAGGGGCTGATATCAGTCACATATGGTGTAATGTCTGGAGGTTATATCAGTACTGGAGCGTTATAAGAGAGGCTGATATCAGTCACATATGATGTAATGTCTGGAGGTTATATCAGTACTGGAGCGTTATAAGAGGCTGATATCAGTCACATATGGTGTAATATCTGGAGGTTATATCAGTACTGGAGCGTTATAAGAGGGGCTGATATCAGTCACATATGATGTATTGTCTGGAGGTTATATCAGTACTGGAGCGTTATAAGAGGGGCTGATATTAGTCACATATGGTGTAATGTCTGGAGGTTATATCAGTACTGGAGCGTTATAAGAGGGGCTGATATCAGTCACATATGATGTAATGTCTGGAGGTTATATCAGTACTGGAGCGTTATAAGAGGCTGATATCAGTCACATATGGTGTAATGTCTGGAGGTTATATCAGTACTAGAGCGTTATAAGAGGGGCTGATATCAGTCACATATGGTGTAATGTCTGGAGGTTATATCAGTACTGGAGCGTTATAAGATGCTGACATCAGTCACATATGGTGTAATGTCTGGAGGTTATATCAGTACTGGAGCGTTATAAGAGGCTGATATCAGTCACATATGGTGTAATGTCTGGACGTTATAGCAGTACTGGAGCGTTATAAGAGGCTGATATCTGTCACATATGGTGTAATGTCTGGAGGTTATATCAGTACTGGAGCGTTATAAGAGGGGCTGATATCAGTCACATATGGTGTAATGTCTGGAGGTTATATCAGTACTGGAGCGCTATAAGAGGCTGATATCAGTCACATATGGTGTAATGTCTGAACGTTATATCAGTACTGGAGCGTTATCAGAGGGGCTGATATCAGCCACATATGATGTAAAGTCTGGAGGTTATATCGGTACTGGAGCGTTATAAGAGGGGCTGATATCAGTCACATATGGTGTAATGTCTGGAGGTTATATCAGTACTGGAGCGTTATAAGAGGAGCTGATATCAGTCACATATGATGTAATGTCTGGAGGTTATATCAGTGCTGGAGCGTTATAAGAGGAGCTGATATCAGTCACATATGGTGTAATGTCTGGAGGCTATATCAGTACTGGAGCGCTATAAGAGGCTGATATCAGTCACATATGGTGTAACGTCTGGAGGTTATATCAGTACTGGAGCGTTATAAGAGGAGCTGATATCAGTCACATATGGTGTAATGTCTGGAGGTTATATCAGTACTGGAGCGTTATAAGAGGAGCTGATAACAGTCACATATGATGTAATGTCTGGAGGTTATATCAGTACTGGAACGTTATAAGAGGAGCTGATATCAGTCACATATGGTGTAATGTCTGGAGGTTATATCAGTACTGGAGAGTTATAAGAGGGGCTGATATCAGTCACATATGATGTAATGTCTGGAGGTTATATCAGTACTGGAGCGTTATAAGAGGAGCTGATATCAGTCACATATGGTGTAATGTCTGGAGGTTATATCAGTACTGGAGTGTTATAAGAGGCTGATATCAGTCACATATGGTGTAATGTCTGGAGGTTATATCAGTACTGGAGCGTTATAAGAGGCTCATATCAGTCATATATGGTGTAATGTCTGGAGGTTATATCAGTACTGGAGCGTTATAAGAGGCTCATATCAGTCAGATATGGTGTAATGTCTGGAGGTTATATCAGTACTGGAGCGTTATAGGAGGAGCGGATATCAGTCACATATGGTGTAATGTCTGGAGGTTATATCAGTACTGGAGAGTTATAAGAGGGGCTGATATCAGTCACATATGATGTAATGTCTGGAGGTTATATCAGTACTGGAGCGTTATAAGAGGAGCTGATATCAGTCACATATGGTGTAATGTCTGGAGGTTATATCAGTACTGGAGAGTTATATGAGGGGCTGATATCAGTCACATATGATGTAATGTCTGGAGGTTATAACAGTACTGGAGCGTTATAAGAGGAGCTGATATCAGTCACATATGATGTAATGTCTGGAGGTTATATCAGTACTGGAGAGCTATAAGAGGGGCTGATATCAGTCACATATGATGTAATGTCTGGAGGTTATATCAGTACTGGAGCGTTATAAGAGGCTGATATCTGTCACATATGGTGTAATGTCTGGAGGTTATATCAGTACTGGAGCGTTATAAGAGGGGCTGATATCAGTCACATATGGTGTAATGTCTGGAGGTTATATCAGTACTGGAGCGTTATAAGAGGCTGATATCAGTCACATATGATGTAATGTCTGGAGGATATATCAGTACTGGAGCGTTATTAGAGGGGCTGATATCAGTCACATACGGTGTAATGTCTGGAGGTTATATCAGTACTGGAGCGTTATAAGAGGCTGATATCAGTCACATACGGTGTAATGTCTGGAGGTTATAACAGTACTGGAGCGTTATAATAGGCTGATATCAGTCACATATGGTGTAATGTCTGGAGGTTATATCAGTACTGGAGCGTTGTAAGAGGCTGATATCAGTCACATATGATGTAATGTCTGGAGGTTATATCAGTACTGGAGCGTTATAAGAGGAGCTGATATCAGTCACATATGATGTAATGTCTGGAGGTTATATCAGTACTGGAGAGTTATAAGAGGAGCTGATATCAGTCACATATGGTGTAATGTATGGAGGTTATATCAGTACTGGAGCGTTATAAGAGGAGCTGATATCAGTCACATATGGTGTAATGTCTGGAGGTTATATCAGTACTGGAGCGTTATAAGAGGCTGATATCAGTCACATACGGTGTAATGTCTGGAGGTTATAACAGTACTGGAGCGTTATAAGAGGCTGATATCAGTCACATATGGTGTAATGTCTGGAGGTTATATCAGTACTGGAGCGTTATAAGAGGCTGATATCAGTCACATATGGTGTAATGTCTGGAGGTTATATCAGTACTGGAGCGTTATAAGAGGCTGAAATCAGTCACATATGATGTAATGTCTGGAGATTATATCAGTACTGGAGCGTTATAAGAGGAGCTGATATCAGTCACATATGATGTAATGTCTGGAGGTTATATCAGTACTGGAGAGTTATAAGAGGAGCTGATATCAGTCACATATGGTGTAATGTATGGAGGTTATATCATTACTGGAGCGTTATAAGAGGAGCTGATATCAGTCACATATGGTGTAATGTCTGGAGGTTATATCAGTGCTGGAGCGTTATAAGAGGCTGATATCAGTCACATATGGTGTAATGTCTGGAGGTTATATCAGTACTGGAGCGTTATAAGAGGCTGATATCAGTCACATATGGTGTAATGTCTGGAGGTTATATCAGTACTGGAGCGTTATAAGAGGGGCTGATATCAGTCACATATGATGTAATGTCTGGAAGTTATATCAGTACTGGAGAGTTATAAGAGGGGCTTATATCAGTCACATATGGTGTAATGTCTGGAGGTTATATCAGTGCTGGAGAGTTATAAGAGGGGCTGATATCAGTCACATACGATGTAATGTCTGGAGGTTATATCAGTACTGGAGCGTTATAAGAGACTGATATCAGTCACATATGGTGTAATGTCTGGAGGTTATATCAGTACTGGAGCGTTATAAGAGGCTGATATCAGTCACATATGGTGTAATGTCTGGAGGTTATATCAGTACTGGAGCGCTATAAGAGGGGCTGATATCAGTCACATATGGTGTAATGTCTGGAGGTTATATCAGTACTGGAGCGTTATAAGAGGCTGATATCAGTCACATGTAATGTAATGTCTGGAGGTTATATCAGTACTGGAGCGTTATAAGAGGCTGATATCAGTCACATATGATGTAATGTCTGGAGGTTATATCAGTACTGGAGCGCTATAAGAGGGGCTGATATCAGTCACATATGGTGTAATGTCTGGAGGTTATAACAGTACTGGAGCGTTATAATAGGCTGATATCAGTCACATATGGTGTAATGTCTGGAGGTTATATCAGTACTGGAGCGTTGTAAGAGGCTGATATCAGTCACATATGATGTAATGTCTGGAGGTTATATCAGTACTGGAGCGTTATAAGAGGAGCTGATATCAGTCACATATGATGTAATGTCTGGAGGTTATATCAGTACTGGAGAGTTATAAGAGGAGCTGATATCAGTCACATATGGTGTAATGTATGGAGGTTATATCAGTACTGGAGCGTTATAAGAGGAGCTGATATCAGTCACATATGGTGTAATGTCTGGAGGTTATATCAGTACTGGAGCGTTATAAGAGGCTGATATCAGTCACATACGGTGTAATGTCTGGAGGTTATAACAGTACTGGAGCGTTATAAGAGGCTGATATCAGTCACATATGGTGTAATGTCTGGAGGTTATATCAGTACTGGAGCGTTATAAGAGGCTGATATCAGTCACATATGGTGTAATGTCTGGAGGTTATATCAGTACTGGAGCATTATAAGAGGCTGAAATCAGTCACATATGATGTAATGTCTGGAGATTATATCAGTACTGGAGCGTTATAAGAGGAGCTGATATCAGTCACATATGATGTAATGTCTGGAGGTTATATCAGTACTGGAGAGTTATAAGAGGAGCTGATATCAGTCACATATGGTGTAATGTATGGAGGTTATATCATTACTGGAGCGTTATAAGAGGAGCTGATATCAGTCACATATGGTGTAATGTCTGGAGGTTATATCAGTGCTGGAGCGTTATAAGAGGCTGATATCAGTCACATATGGTGTAATGTCTGGAGGTTATATCAGTACTGGAGCGTTATAAGAGGCTGATATCAGTCACATATGGTGTAATGTCTGGAGGTTATATCAGTACTGGAGCGTTATAAGAGGGGCTGATATCAGTCACATATGATGTAATGTCTGGAAGTTATATCAGTACTGGAGAGTTATAAGAGGGGCTTATATCAGTCACATATGGTGTAATGTCTGGAGGTTATATCAGTGCTGGAGAGTTATAAGAGGGGCTGATATCAGTCACATACGATGTAATGTCTGGAGGTTATATCAGTACTGGAGCGTTATAAGAGACTGATATCAGTCACATATGGTGTAATGTCTGGAGGTTATATCAGTACTGGAGCGTTATAAGAGGCTGATATCAGTCACATATGGTGTAATGTCTGGAGGTTATATCAGTACTGGAGCGCTATAAGAGGGGCTGATATCAGTCACATATGGTGTAATGTCTGGAGGTTATATCAGTACTGGAGCGTTATAAGAGGCTGATATCAGTCACATGTAATGTAATGTCTGGAGGTTATATCAGTACTGGAGCGTTATAAGAGGCTGATATCAGTCACATATGATGTAATGTCTGGAGGTTATATCAGTACTGGAGCGCTATAAGAGGGGCTGATATCAGTCACATATGGTGTAATGTCTGGAGGTTATATCAGTACTGGAGCATTATAAGAGGCTGATATCAGTCACATATGATGTAATGTCTGGAGGTTATATCAGTACTGGAGCGTTATAAGAGGAGCTGATATCAGTCACATATGATGTAATGTCTGGAGGTTATATCAGTACTGGAGAGTTATAAGAGGAGCTGATATCAGTCACATATGGTGTAATGTATGGAGCTTATATATGTACTGGAGCGTTATAAGAGGAGCTGATATCAGTCACATATGGTGTAATGTCTGGAGGTTATATCAGTACTGGAGCGTTATAAGAGGCTGATATCAGTCACATACGGTGTAATGTCTGGAGGTTATAACAGTACTGGAGCGTTATAAGAGGCTGATATCAGTCACATATGGTGTAATGTCTGGAGGTTATATCAGTACTGGAGCGTTATAAGAGGCTGATATCAGTCACATATGGTGTAATGTCTGGAGGTTATATCAGTACTGGAGCATTATAAGAGGCTGATATCAGTCACATATGATGTAATGTCTGGAGGTTATATCAGTACTGGAGCGTTATAAGAGGAGCTGATATCAGTCACATATGATGTAATGTCTGGAGGTTATATCAGTACTGGAGAGTTATAAGAGGAGCTGATATCAGTCACATATGGTGTAATGTCTGAAGGTTATATCAGTACTGGAGCGTTATAAGAGGAGCTGATATCAGTCACATATGGTGTAATGTCTGGAGGTTATATCAGTACTGGAGCGTTATAAGAGGGGCTGATATCAGTCACATATGATGTAATGTCTGGAAGTTATATCAGTACTGGAGAGTTATAAGAGGGGCTGATATCAGTCACATATGGTGTAATGTCTGGAGGTTATATCAGTGCTGGAGAGTTATAAGAGGGTCTGATATCAGTCACATACGATGTAATGTCTGGGGGTTATATCAGTACTGGAGCGTTATAAGAGAGGCTGATATCAGTCACATATGATGTAATGTCTGGAGGTTATATCAGTGATGGAGAGTTATAAGAGGGGCTGATATCAGTCACATATGATGTAATGTCTGGAGGTTGTATCAGTACTGGAGCGTTATAAGAGGAGCTGATATCAGTCGCATATGGTGTAATGTCTGGAGGTTATATCAGTACTGGAGCGTTATAAGAGGAGCTGATATCAGTCGCATATGGTGTAACGTCTGGAGGTTACATCAGTGCTGGAGAGTTATAAGAGAGGCTGATATCAGTCACATACGATGTAATGTCTGGGGGTTATATCAGTACTGGAGCGTTATAAGAGAGGCTGATATCAGTCACATATGATGTAATGTCTGGAGGTTATATCTGTACTGGACCGTTATAAGAGGCTGATATCAGTCACATTTGATGTAATGTCTGGAGGTTATATCAGTACTGTAGCGTTATAAGAGACTGATATCAGTCACATATGGTGTAATGTCTGGAGGTTATATCAGTACTGGAGCGTTATAAGAGGCTGATATCAGTCACATATGGTGTAATGTCTGGAGGTTATATCAGTACTGGAGCGCTATAAGAGGGGCTGATATCAGTCACATATGGTGTAATGTCTGAAGGTTATATCAGTACTGGACCGTTATAAGAGGCTGATATCAGTCAAATGTAATGTAATGTCTGGAGGTTATATCAGTACTGGAGCGTTATAAGAGGCTGATATCAGTCACATATGATGTAATGTCTGGAGGTTATATCAGTACTGGAGCGCTATAAGAGGGGCTGATATCAGTCACATATGGTGTAATGTCTGGAGGTTACATCAGTACTGGAGCGTTATAAGAGGCTGATATCAGTCACATATGGTGTAATGTCTGAAGGTTACATCAGTACTGGAGCGTTATAAGAGGCTGATATCAGTCACATATGGTGTAATGTCTGGAGGTTATATCAGTACTGGAGCGTTATAAGAGGCTGATATCAGTCACACATGGTGTAATGTCTGGAGGTTATATCAGTACTGGAGCGTTATAAGAGAGGCTGATATCAGTCACATATGGTGTAATGTCTGGTGGTTATATCAGTACTGGAGCGTTATAAGAGAGGCTGATATCAGTCAGATATGATGTAATGTCTGGAGGTTATATCAGTACTGGAGCGATATAAGAGGGGCTGATATCAGTCATATATGGTGTAATGTCTGGAGGTTATATCAGTACTGGAGCGATATAAGAGGGGCTGATATCAGTCACATATGGTGTAATGTCTGGAGGTTATATCAGTACTGGAGCTTTATAAGAGAGGCTGATATCAGTCAGATATGATGTAATGTCTGGAGGTTATATCAGTACTGGAGCGTTATAAGAGGAGCTGATATCAGTCATATATGGTGTAATGTCTGGAGGTTATATCAGTACTGGAGCGTTATAAGAGGGGCTGATATCAGTCACATATGGTGTAATGTCTGGAGGTTATATCAGTACTGGAGCGTTATAAGAGAGGCTGATATCAGTCACATATGATGTAATGTCTGGAGGTTATATCAGTACTGGAGCGTTATAAGAGGCTGATATCAGTCACATATGATGTAATGTCTGGAGGTTATATCAGTACAGGAGCGTTATAAGAGGCTGAAATGAGTCACATATGGTGTAATATCTGGAGGTTATATCAGTACTGGAGCGTTATAAAAGGGGCTGATATCAGTCACATATGGTGTAATGTCTGGAGGTTATATCAGTACTGGAACGTTATAAGAGGGGCTGATATCAGTCACATATGATGTAATGTCTGGAGGTTATATCAGTACTGGAGCGTTATAAGAGGGGCTGATATCAGTCACATATGATGTAATGTCTGGAGGTTATATCAGTACTGGAGCGTTATAAGACGGGCTGATATTAGTCACATATGGTGTAATGTCTGGAGGTTATATCAGTACTGGAGCGTTATAAGAGGAGCTGATATCAGTCACATATGATGTAATGTCTGGAGGTTATATCAGTACTGGAGCGTTATAAGATGCTGATATCAGTCACATATGGTGTAATGTCTGGAGGTTATATCAGTACTGGAGCGTTATAAGAGGCTGATATCAGTCACATATGGTGTAATGTCTGGACGTTATAGCAGTACTGGAGCGTTATAAGAGGCTGATATCTGTCACATATGGTGTAATGTCTGGAGGTTATATCAGTACTGGAGCGTTATAAGAGGGGCTGATATCAGTCACATATGGTGTAATGTCTGGAGGTTATATCAGTACTGGAGCGTTATAAGAGGCTGATATCAGTCACATATGGTGTAATGTCTGAACGTTATATCAGTACTGGAGCGTTATAAGAGGCTGATATCAGTCACATATGGTGTAATGTCTGGACGTTATAGCAGTACTGGAGCGTTATAAGAGGCTGATATCTGTCACATATGGTGTAATGTCTGGAGGTTATATCAGTACTGGAGCGTTATAAGAGGGGCTGATATCAGTCACATATGGTGTAATGTCTGGAGGTTATATCAGTACTGGAGCGTTATAAGAGGCTGATATCAGTCACATATGATGTAATGTCTGGAGGTTATATCATTACTGGAGCGTTATAAGAGGCTGATATCAGTCACATATGGTATAATGTCTGGAGGTTATACCAGTACTGGAGCGTTATAAGAGGCTGATATCAGTCACATATGGTGTAATGTCTGGAGGTGATATCAGTACTGGAGCGTTATAAGAGGAGCTGATATCAGTCATATATGGTGTAATGTCTGGAGGTTATATCAGTACTGGAGCGTTATAAGAGGGGCTGATATCAGTCACATATGGTGTAATGTCTGGAGGTTATATCAGTACTGGAGCGTTATAAGAGGGGCTGATATCAGTCACATATGGTGTAATGTCTGGAGGTTATATCAGTACTGGAGCGGTATAAGAGGCTGATATCAGTCACATATGGTGTAATGTCTGGAGGTTATATCAGTACTGGAGCGTTATAAGAGGCTGATGACAGTCACATATGATGTAATGTCTGGAGGTGATATCAGTACTGGAGCGTTATAAGAGGGGCTGATATCAGTCACATATGGTGTAATGTCTGGAGGTTATATCAGTACTGGAGCGTTATAAGAGGAGCTGATATCAGTCACATATGGTGTAATGTCTGGAGGTTATATCAGTACTGGAGCGTTATAAGAGGCTGATATCAGTCACATATGATGTAATGTCTGGAGGTTGTATCAGTACAGGAGTGTTATAAGAGGCTGAAATCAGTCACATATGGTGTAATGTCTGGAGGTTATATCAGTACTGGAGTGTTATAAGAGACTGATATCAGTCACATATGGTGTAATGTCTGGAGGTTATATCAGTACTGGAGCGTTATAAGAGGCTCATATCAGTCACATATGGTGTAATGTCTGGAGGTTATATCAGTACTGGAGCGTTATAAGAGGCTCATATCAGTCACATATGGTGTAATGTCTGGAGGTTATATCAGTACTGGAGCGTTATAAGAGGAGCGGATATCAGTCACATATGGTGTAATGTCTGGAGGTTATATCAGTACTGGAGAGTTATAAGAGGGGCTGATATCAGTCACATATGATGTAATGTCTGGAGGTTATATCAGTACTGGAGCGTTATAAGAGGAGCTGATATCAGTCACATATGGTGTAATGTCTGGAGGTTATATCAGTACTGGAGAGTTATAAGAGGGGCTGATATCAGTCACATATGATGTAATGTCTGGAGGTTATAACAGTACTGGAGCGTTATAAGAGGAGCTGATATCAGTCACATATGATGTAATGTCTGGAGGTTATATCAGTACTGGAGCGTTATAAGAGGAGCTGATATCAGTCACATATGGTGTAATGTCTGGAGGTTATATCAGTACTGGAGCGTTATAAGAGGGGCTGATATCAGTCACATATGGTGTAATGTCTGGGGGTTATATCAGTACTGGAGCATTATAAGAGAGGCTGATATCAGTCACATATGATGTAATGTCTGGAGGTTATATCAGTGCTGGAGAGTTATAAGAGGGGCTGATATCAGTCACATATGATGTAATGTCTGGAGGTTATATCAGTACTGGAGCGTTATAAGAGGAGCTGATATCAGTCACATATGATGTAATGTCTGGAGGTTATATCAGTACTGGAGCATTATAAGAGGCTGATATCAGTCACATATGATGTAATGTCTGGAGGTTATATCAGTACTGGAGCATTATAAGAGGCTGATATCAGTCACATATGATGTAATGTCTGGAGGTTATATCAGGGCTGGAGAGTTATAAGAGGGGCTGATATCAGTCACATACGATGTAATGTCTGGGGGTTATATCAGTACTGGAGCATTATAAGAGAGGCTGATATCAGTCACATATGATGTAATGTCTGGAGGTTATATCAGTACTGGAGAGTTATAAGAGGGGCTGATATCAGTCACATATGATGTAATGTCTGGAGGTTATATCAGTACTGGAGCGTTATAAGAGGAGCTGATATCAGTCGCATATGGTGTAATGTCTGGAGGTTATATCAGTACTGGAGCGTTATAAGAGGAGCTGATATCAGTCGCATATGGTGTAATGTCTGGAGGTTATATCAGTGCTGGAGAGTTATAAGAGGGGCTGATATCCGTCACATACGATGTAATGTCTGGGGGTTATATCAGTACTGGAGCGTTATAAGAGAGGCTGATATCAGTCACATATGATGTAATGTCTGGAGGTTATATCTGTACTGGAGCGTTATAAGAGACTGATATCAGTCACATATGATGTAATGTCTGGAGGTTATATCAGTACTGTAGCGTTATAAGAGACTGATATCAGTCACATATGGTGTAATGTCTGGAGGTTATATCAGTACTGGAGCGTTATAAGAGGCTGATATCAGTCACATATGGTGTAATGTCTGGACGTTATAGCAGTACTGGAGCGTTATAAGAGGCTGATATCTGTCACATATGGTGTAATGTCTGGAGGTTATATCAGTACTGGAGCGTTATAAGAGGGGCTGATATCAGTCACATATGGTGTAATGTCTGGAGGTTATATCAGTACTGGAGCGTTATAAGAGGCTGATATCAGTCACATATGATGTAATGTCTGGAGGTTATATCATTACTGGAGCGTTATAAGAGGCTGATATCAGTCACATATGGTATAATGTCTGGAGGTTATACCAGTACTGGAGCGTTATAAGAGGCTGATATCAGTCACATATGGTGTAATGTCTGGAGGTGATATCAGTACTGGAGCGTTATAAGAGGAGCTGATATCAGTCACATATGGTGTAATGTCTGGAGGTTATATCAGTACTGGAGCGTTATAAGAGGCTGATATCAGTCACATATGATGTAATGTCTGGAGGTTGCATCAGTACAGGAGCGTTATAAGAGGCTGAAATCAGTCACATATGGTGTAATGTCTGGAGGTTATATCAGTACTGGAGTGTTATAAGAGACTGATATCAGTCACATATGGTGTAATGTCTGGAGGTTATATCAGTACTGGAGCGTTATAAGAGGCTCATATCAGTCACATATGGTGTAATGTCTGGAGGTTATATCAGTACTGGAGCGTTATAAGAGGCTCATATCAGTCACATATGGTGTAATGTCTGGAGGTTATATCAGTACTGGAGCGTTATAAGAGGAGCGGATATCAGTCACATATGGTGTAATGTCTGGAGGTTATATCAGTACTGGAGAGTTATAAGAGGGGCTGATATCAGTCACATATGATGTAATGTCTGGAGGTTATATCAGTACTGGAGCGTTATAAGAGGAGCTGATATCAGTCACATATGGTGTAATGTCTGGAGGTTATATCAGTACTGGAGAGTTATAAGAGGGGCTGATATCAGTCACATATGATGTAATGTCTGGAGGTTATAACAGTACTGGAGCGTTATAAGAGGAGCTGATATCAGTCACATATGATGTAATGTCTGGAGGTTATATCAGTACTGGAGCGTTATAAGAGGAGCTGATATCAGTCACATATGGTGTAATGTCTGGAGGTTATATCAGTACTGGAGCGTTATAAGAGGGGCTGATATCAGTCACATATGGTGTAATGTCTGGGGGTTATATCAGTACTGGAGCATTATAAGAGAGGCTGATATCAGTCACATATGATGTAATGTCTGGAGGTTATATCAGTGCTGGAGAGTTATAAGAGGGGCTGATATCAGTCACATATGATGTAATGTCTGGAGGTTATATCAGTACTGGAGCGTTATAAGAGGAGCTGATATCAGTCACATATGATGTAATGTCTGGAGGTTATATCAGTACTGGAGCATTATAAGAGGCTGATATCAGTCACATATGATGTAATGTCTGGAGGTTATATCAGTACTGGAGCATTATAAGAGGCTGATATCAGTCACATATGATGTAATGTCTGGAGGTTATATCAGGGCTGGAGAGTTATAAGAGGGGCTGATATCAGTCACATACGATGTAATGTCTGGGGGTTATATCAGTACTGGAGCATTATAAGAGAGGCTGATATCAGTCACATATGATGTAATGTCTGGAGGTTATATCAGTACTGGAGAGTTATAAGAGGGGCTGATATCAGTCACATATGATGTAATGTCTGGAGGTTATATCAGTACTGGAGCGTTATAAGAGGAGCTGATATCAGTCGCATATGGTGTAATGTCTGGAGGTTATATCAGTACTGGAGCGTTATAAGAGGAGCTGATATCAGTCGCATATGGTGTAATGTCTGGAGGTTATATCAGTGCTGGAGAGTTATAAGAGGGGCTGATATCCGTCACATACGATGTAATGTCTGGGGGTTATATCAGTACTGGAGCGTTATAAGAGAGGCTGATATCAGTCACATATGATGTAATGTCTGGAGGTTATATCTGTACTGGAGCGTTATAAGAGACTGATATCAGTCACATATGATGTAATGTCTGGAGGTTATATCAGTACTGTAGCGTTATAAGAGACTGATATCAGTCACATATGGTGTAATGTCTGGAGGTTATATCAGTACTGGAGCGTTATAAGAGGCTGATATCAGTCACATATGGTGTAATGTCTGGAGGTTATATCTGTACTGGAGCGTTATAAGAGGCTGATATCAGTCACATATGATGTAATGTCTGGAGGTTATATAAGTACTGGAGCGTTATAAGAGGCTGATATCAGTCACATATGGTGTAATGTCTGGAGGTTATATCAGTACTGGAGCGTTATAAGAGGCTGATATCAGTCACATATGGTGTAATGTCTGGAGGTTATATCAGTACTGGAGCGTTATAAGAGGGGCTGATATCAGTCACATATGATGTAATGTCTGGAGGTTATATCAGTACTGGAGCGTTATAAGAGGAGCTGATATCAGTCACATATGATATAATGTCTGGAGGTTATATCAGTACTGGAGCGTTATAAGAGGGGCTGATATCAGTCACATATGATGTAATGTCTGGAGGTTATATCAGTACTGAAGCGTTATAAGAGGGGCTGATATCCGTCACATATGATATAATGTCTGGAGGTTATATCAGTACTGGAGTGTTATAAGAGGCTGATATCAGTCACATATGATGTAATGTCTGGAGGTTATATCAGTACTGGAGCGTTATAAGAGGCTGATATCAGTCACATATGATGTAATGTCTGGAGGTTATATCAGTCCTGGAGCGTTAAAAGAGGAGCTGTTATCAGTGACATATGGTGTAATGTCTGGAGGTTATATCAGTGCTGGAGCGTTATAAGAGGAGCTGATCTCACTCACATATGGTGTAATATCTGGAGGTTATATCAGTACTGGAGTGTTATAAGAGGCTGATATCAGTCACATATGATGTAATGTCTGGAGGTTATATCAGTACTGGAGTGTTATAAGAGGCTGATATCAGTCACATATGATGTAATGTCTGGAGGTTATATCAGTACTGGAGCGTTATAAGAGGCTGATATCAGTCACATATGGTGTAATGTCTGGAGGTTATATCAGTACTGGAGCGTTATAAGAGGGGCTGATATCAGTCACATATGGTGTAATGTCTGGAGGTTATATCAGTACTGGAGCGTTATAAGAGGCTTATATCAGTCACATATGGTGTAATGTCTGGAGGTTATATCAGAACTGGAGCGTTATAAGAGGGGCTGATATCAGTCACATATGATATAATGTCTGGAGGTTATATCAATACTGGAGCGTTATAAGAGGCTGATATCAGTCACATATGGTGTAATGTCTGGGGGTTATATCACTACTGGAGCATTATAAGAGTGGCTGATATCAGTCACATATAGTGTAATGTCTGGAGGTTATATCAGTACTGGAGCGTTATAAGAGGAGCTGATATCAGTCACATATGGTGTAATGTCTGGAGGTTATATCAGTGCTGGAGCGTTATAAGAGGCTGATATCAGTCACATATGATGTAACGTCTGGAGGTTATATCAGTGCTGGAGCGTTATAAGAGGCTGATATCAGTCACATATGATGTAATGTCTGGAGGTTATATCAGTACTGGAGCGTTATAAGAGGCTGATATCAGTCACATATGATGTAACGTCTGGAGGTTATATCAGTGCTGGAGCGTTATAAGAGGCTGATATCAGTCACATATGATGTAATGTCTGGAGCTTATATCAGTACTGGAGCGTTATAAGAGGGGCTGATATCAGTCACATATGGTGTAATGTCTGGAGCTTATATCAGTACTGGAGCGTTATAAGAGGAGCTGATATCAGTCACATATGGTGTAATGTCTGGAGGTTATATCAGTACTGGAGCGTTATAAGAGGAGCTGATATCAGTCACATATGGTGTAATGTCTGGAGGTTATATCAGTACTGAAGAGTTATAAGAGGGGCTGATATCAGTCACATATGATGTAATGTCTGGAGGTTATATCAGTACTGGAGCGTTATAAGGGGCTGATATCAGTCACATATGGTGTAATGTCTGGAGGTTATATCAGTACTGGAGCGTTATAAGAGAGGCTGATATCAGTCACATATGGTGTAATGTCTGGAGGTTATATCAGTACTGGAGCGTTATAAAAGGGGCTGATATCAGTCACATATGGTGTAATGTCTGGAGGTTATATCAGTACTGGAGCGTTATAAGAGGGGCTGATATCAGTCACATATGATGTAATGTCTGGAGGTTATATCAGTACTGGAGCGTTATAAGAGGGGCTGATATCAGTCACATATGATGTAATGTCTGGAGGTTATATCAGTACTGGAGCGTTATAAGACGGGCTGATATTAGTCACATATGGTGTAATGTCTGGAGGTTATATCAGTACTGGAGCGTTATAAGAGGAGCTGATATCAGTCACATATGATGTAATGTCTGGAGGTTATATCAGTACTGGAGCGTTATAAGAGGCTGATATCAGTCACATATGGTGTAATGTCTGGACGTTATAGCAGTACTGGAGCGTTATAAGAGGCTGATATCTGTCACATATGGTGTAATGTCTGGAGGTTATATCAGTACTGGAGCGTTATAAGAGGGGCTGATATCAGTCACATATGGTGTAATGTCTGGAGGTTATATCAGTACTGGAGCGTTATAAGAGGCTGATATCAGTCACATATGGTGTAATGTCTGAACGTTATATCAGTACTGGAGCGTTATCAGAGGGGCTGATATCAGTCACATATGATGTAATGTCTGGAGGTTATATCATTACTGGAGCGTTATAAGAGGCTGATATCAGTCACATATGGTATAATGTCTGGAGGTTATACCAGTACTGGAGCGTTATAAGAGGCTGATATCAGTCACATATGGTGTAATGTCTGGAGGTTATATCAGTAGTGGAGCATTATCAGAGGGGCTGATATCAGCCACATATGATGTAAAGTCTGGAGGTTATATCGGTACTGGAGCGTTATAAGAGGGGCTGATATCAGTCACATATGGTGTAATGTCTGGAGGTTATATCAGTACTGGAGCGTTATAAGAGGAGCTGATATCAGTCACATATGGTGTAATGTCTGGAGGTTATATCAGTACTGGAGCGTTATAAGAGGCTGATATCAGTCACATATGATGTAATGTCTGGAGGTTGTATCAGTACAGGAGCGTTATAAGAGGCTGAAATCAGTCACATATGGTGTAATGTCTGGAGGTTATATCAGTACTGGAGTGTTATAAGAGACTGATATCAGTCACATATGGTCTAATGTCTGGAGGTTATATCAGTACTGGAGCGTTATAAGAGGCTCATATCAGTCACATATGGTGTAATGTCTGGAGGTTATATCAGTACTGGAGCATTATAAGAGGGGCTGATATCAGTCACATATGGTGTAATGTCTGGAGGTTATATCAGTACTGGAGCGTTATAAGAGGAGCGGATATCAGTCACATATGGTGTAATGTCTGGAGGTTATATCAGTACTGGAGAGTTATAAGAGGGGCTGATATCAGTCACATATGATGTAATGTCTGGAGGTTATATCAGTACTGGAGCGTTATAAGAGGAGCTGATATCAGTCACATATGGTGTAATGTCTGGAGGTTATATCAGTACTGGAGAGTTATAAGAGGGGCTGATATCAGTCACATATGATGTAATGTCTGGAGGTTATAACAGTACTGGAGCGTTATAAGAGGAGCTGATATCAGTCACATATGATGTAATGTCTGGAGGTTATATCAGTACTGGAGCGTTATAAGAGGAGCTGATATCAGTCACATATGGTGTAATGTCTGGAGGTTATATCAGTACTGGAGAGTTATAAGAGGGGCTGATATCAGTCACATATGGTGTAATGTCTGGGGGTTATATCAGTACTGGAGCATTATAAGAGAGGCTGATATCAGTCACATATGATGTAATGTCTGGAGGTTATATCAGTGCTGGAGAGTTATAAGAGGGGCTGATATCAGTCACATATGATGTAATGTCTGGAGGTTATATCAGTACTGGAGCGTTATAAGAGGAGCTGAGATCAGTCACATATGATGTAATGTCTGGAGGTTATATCAGTACTGGAGCATTATAAGAGGCTGATATCAGTCACATATGATGTAATGTCTGGAGGTAATATCAGTACTGGAGCATTATAAGAGGCTGATATCAGTCACATATGATGTAATGTCTGGAGGTTATATCAGTACTGGAGCATTATAAGAGAGGCTGATATCAGTCACATATGATGTAATGTCTGGAGGTTATATCAGTGCTGGAGAGTTATAAGAGGGGCTGATATCAGTCACATATGATGTAATGTCTGGAGGTTATATCAGTACTGGAGCGTTATAAGAGGAGCTGATATCAGTCGCATACGATGTAATGTCTGGGGGTTATATCAGTACTGGAGCATTATAAGAGAGGCTGATATCAGTCACATATGATGTAATGTCTGGAGGTTATATCAGTGCTGGAGAGTTATAAGAGGGGCTGATATCAGTCACATATGATGTAATGTCTGGAGGTTATATCAGTACTGGAGCGTTATAAGAGGAGCTGATATCAGTCGCATATGGTGTAATGTCTGGAGGTTATATCAGTACTGGAGCGTTATAAGAGGAGCTGATATCAGTCGCATATGGTGTAATGTCTGGAGGTTATATCAGTGCTGGAGAGTTATAAGAGGGGCTGATATCAGTCACATACGATGTAATGTCTGAGGGTTATATCAGTACTGGAGCGTTATAAGAGAGGCTGATATCAGTCACATATGATGTAATGTCTGGAGGTTATATCTGTACTGGAGCGTTATAAGAGACTGATATCAGTCACATATGATGTAATGTCTGGAGGTTATATAAGTACTGTAGCGTTATAAGAGACTGATATCAGTCACATATGGTGTAATGTCTGGAGGTTATATCAGTACTGGAGCGTTACAAGAGGCGGATATCAGTCACATATGATGTAATGTCTGGAGGTTATATAAGTACTGGAGCGTTATAAGAGGCTGATATCAGTCACATATGGTGTAATGTCTGGAGGTTATATCTGTACTGGAGCGTTATAAGAGGCTGATATCAGTCACATATGATGTAATGTCTGGAGGTTATATCAGTACTGGAGCGTTATAAGAGGCTGATATCAGTCACATATGGTGTAATGTCTGGAGGTTATATCAGTACTGGAGCGTTATAAGAGGGGCTGATATCAGTCACATATGATGTAATGTCTGGAGGTTATATCAGTACTGGAGCGTTATAAGAGGAGCTGATATCAGTCACATATGATATAATGTCTGGAGGTTATATCAGTACTGGAGCGTTATAAGAGGGGCTGATATCAGTCACATATGATGTAATGTCTGGAGGTTATATCAGTACTGAAGCGTTATAAGAGGGGCTGATATCCGTCACATATGATATAATGTCTGGAGGTTATATCAGTACTGGAGTGTTATAAGAGGCTGATATCAGTCACATATGATGTAATGTCTGGAGGTTATATCAGTACTGGAGCGTTATAAGAGGCTGATATCAGTCACATATGATGTAATGTCTGGAGGTTATATCAGTACTGGAGCGTTAAAAGAGGAGCTGTTATCAGTGACATATGGTGTAATGTCTGGAGGTTATATCAGTGCTGGAGCGTTATAAGAGGAGCTGATATCACTCACATATGGTGTAATATCTGGAGGTTATATCAGTACTGGAGTGTTATAAGAGGCTGATATCAGTCACATATGATGTAATGTCTGGAGGTTATATCAGTACTGGAGTGTTATAAGAGGCTGATATCAGTCACATATGATGTAATGTCTGGAGGTTATATCAGTACTGGAGTGTTATAAGAGGCTGATATCAGTCACATATGATGTAATGTCTGGAGGTTATATCAGTACTGGAGCGTTATAAGAGGCTGATATCAGTCACATATGGTGTAATGTCTGGAGGTTATATCAGTACTGGAGCGTTATAAGAGGGGCTGATATCAGTCATATAGGGTGTAATGTCTGGAGGTTATATCAGTACTGGAGCGTTATAAGAGGCTTATATCAGTCACATATGGTGTAATGTCTGGAGGTTATATCAGAACTGGAGCGTTATAAGAGGGGCTGATATCAGTCACATATGATATAATGTCTGGAGGTTATATCAATACTGGAGCGTTATAAGAGGCTGATATCAGTCACATATGGTGTAATGTCTGGGGGTTATATCACTACTGGAGCATTATAAGAGTGGCTGATATCAGTCACATATAGTGTAATGTCTGGAGGTTATATCAGTACTGGAGCGTTATAAGAGGAGCTGATATCTGTCACATATGGTGTAATGTCTGGAGGTTATATCAGTGCTGGAGCGTTATAAGAGGCTGATATCAGTCACATATGATGTAACGTCTGGAGGTTATATCAGTGCTGGAGCGTTATAAGAGGCTGATATCAGTCACATATGATGTAATGTCTGGAGGTTATATCAGTACTGGAGCGTTATAAGAGGCTGATATCAGTCACATATGATGTAACGTCTGGAGGTTATATCAGTGCTGGAGCGTTATAAGAGGCTGATATCAGTCACATATGATGTAATGTCTGGAGCTTATATCAGTACTGGAGCGTTATAAGAGGGGCTGATATCAGTCACATATGGTGTAATGTCTGGAGCTTATATCAGTACTGGAGCGTTATAAGAGGAGCTGATATCAGTCACATATGGTGTAATGTCTGGAGGTTATATCAGTACTGGAGCGTTATAAGAGGAGCTGATATCAGTCACATATGGTGTAATGTCTGGAGGTTATATCAGTACTGAAGAGTTATAAGAGGGGCTGATATCAGTCACATATGATGTAATGTCTGGAGGTTATATCAGTACTGGAGCGTTATAAGGGGCTGATATCAGTCACATATGGTGTAATGTCTGGAGGTTATATCAGTACTGGAGCGTTATAAGAGAGGCTGATATCAGTCACATATGGTGTAATGTCTGGAGGTTATATCAGTACTGGAGCGTTATAAGGGGCTGATATCAGTCACATATGATGTAATATCTAGAGGTTATATCAGTGCTGGAGCGTTATAAGAGAGGCTGATATCAGTCACATATGATGTAATGTCTGGAGGTTATATCAGTACTGGAGCGTTATAAGAGGCTGATATCAGTCACATATGATGTAACGTCCGGAGGTTATATCAGTGCTGGAGCGTTATAAGAGGCTGATATCAGTCACATATGATGTAATGTCTGGAGGTTATATCAGTACTGGAGCGTTATAAGAGGGGCTGATATCAGTCACATATGATGTAATGTCTGGAGGTTATATCAGTACTGGAGCGTTATAAGAGGAGCTGATATCAGTCACATATGGTGTAATGTCTGGAGCTTATATCAGTACTGGAGCGTTATAAGAGGAGCTGATATCAGTCACATATGGTGTAATGTCTGGAGGTTATATCAGTACTGGAGCGTTATAAGAGGAGCTGATATCAGTCACATATGGTGTAATGTCTGGAGGTTATATCAGTACTGAAGAGTTATAAGAGGGGCTGATATCAGTCACATATGATGTAATGTCTGGAGGTTATATCAGTACTGGAGCGTTATAAGGGGTTGATATCAGTCACATATGGTGTAATGTCTGGAGGTTATATCATTACTGGAGCGTTATAAGAGGGGCTGATATCAGTCACATATGGTGTAATGTCTGGAGGTTATATCAGTACTGGAGCGTTATAAGGAGCTGATATCAGTCACATATGATGTAATGTCTAGAGGTTATATCAGTGCTGGAGCGTTATAAGAGAGGCTGATATCAGTCACATATGATGTAATGTCTGGAGGTTATATCAGTACTGGAGCGTTATAAGAGGCTGATATCAGTCACATATGATGTAATGTCTGGAGGTTATATCAGTACTGGAGCGTTAAAAGAGGAGCTGATATCAGTCACATATGGTGTAATGTCTGGAGGTTATATCAGTACTGGAGCGTTATAAGAGGCTGATATCAGTCACATATGATGTAATGTCTGGAGGTTATATCAGTACAGGAGTGTTATAAGAGGCTGATATCAGTCACATATGATGTAATGTCTGGAGGTTATATCAGTACTGGAGTGTTATAAGAGGCTGATATCTGTCACATATGATGTAATGTCTGGAGGTTATATCAGTACTGGAGTGTTATAAGAGGCTGATATCAGTCACATATGATGTAATGTCTGGAGGTTATATCAGTACTGGAGTGTTATAAGAGGCTGATATCAGTCACATATGATGTAATGTCTGGAGGTTATATCAGTACTGGAGCGTTATAAGAGGCTGATATCAGTCACATATGGTGTAATGTCTGGAGGTTATATCAGTACTGGAGCGTTATAAGAGGGGCTGATATCAGTCACATATGGTGTAATGTCTGGAGGTTATATCAGTACTGGAGCGTTATAAGAGGCTTATATCAGTCACATATGGTGTAATGTCTGGAGGTTATATCAGAACTGGAGCGTTATAAGAGGGGCTGATATCAGTCACATATGATATAATGTCTGGAGGTTATATCAGTACTGGAGCGTTATAAGAGGCTGATATCAGTCACATATGGTGTAATGTCTGGGGGTTATATCAGTACTGGAGCATTATTAGAGGGGCTGATATCAGTCACATAAAGTGTAATGTCTGGAGGTTATATCAGTACTGGAGCGTTATAAGAGGAGCTGATATCAGTCACATATGGTGTAATGTCTGGAGGTTATATCAGTACTGGAGCGTTATAAGAGGCTGATATCAGTCACATATGATGTAACGTCTGGAGGTTATATCAGTGCTGGAGCGTTATAAGATGCTGATATCAGTCACATATGATGTAATGTCTGGAGGTTATATCAGTACTGGAGCGTTATAAGAGGGGCTGATATCAGTCACATATGGTGTAATGTCTGGAGCTTATATCAGTACTGGAGCGTTTTAAGAGGAGCTGATATCAGTCACATATGGTGTAATGTCTGGAGGTTATATCAGTACTGGAGCTTTATAAGAGGAGCTGATATCAGTCACATATGATGTAATGTCTGGAGGTTATATCAGTACTGGAGCGTTATAAGAGGCTGATATCAGTCACATATGATGTAATGTCTGGAGGTTATATCAGTACTGGAGCTTTATAAGAGGAGCTGATATCAGTCACATATGATGTAATGTCTGGAGGTTATATCAGTACTGGAGCGTTATAAGAGGCTGATATCAGTCACATATGATGTAATGTCTGGAGGTTATATCAGTACTGGAGCGTTATAAGAGGCTGATATCAGTCACTTATGGTGTAATGTCTGGAGGTTATATCAGTACTGGAGCGTTATAAGAGGCTGATATCAGTCACATATGATGTAATGTCTGGAGGTTATAACAGTATTGGAGCGTTATAAGAGGCTGATATCAGTCACATATGATGTAATGTCTGGAGGTTATATCAGTATTGGAGCGTTATAAGAGGCTGATATCAGTCACATATGATGTAATGTCTGGAGGTTATATCAGTACTGGAGCGTTATAAGAGGAGCTGATATCAGTTACATATGGTGTAATGTCTGGAGGTTATATCAGTACTGGAGCGTTATAAGAGGCTGATATCAGTCACATATGGTGTAATGTCTGGAGGTTATATCAGTACTGGAGCGTTATAAGAGGGGCTGATATCAGTCACATATGATGTAATGTCTGGAGGTTATATCAGTACTGGAGCGTTATAAGAGGCTGATATCAGTCACATATGGTGTAATGTCTGGAGGTTATATCAGTACTGGAGTGTTATAAGAGGAGCTGATATCAGTCACATATGATGTAATGTCTGGAGGTTATATCAGTACTGGAGCGTTATAAGAGGAGCTGATATCAGTTACATATGGTGTAATGTCTGGAGGTTATATCAGTACTGGAGCGTTATAAGAGGCTGATATCAGTCACATATGATGTAATGTCTGGAGGTTATATCAGTACTGGAGTGTTATAAGAGGAGCTGATATCAGTCACATATGATGTAATGTCTGGAGGTTATATCAGTACTGGAGCGTTATAAGAGGCTGATATCAGTCACATATGATGTAATGTCTGGGGGTTATATCAGTACTGGAGCATTATAAGAGGGGCTGATATAAGTCACATATGATGTAATGTCTGAAGGTTATATCAGTACTGGAGCGTTATAAGAGGCTGATATCAGACACATATGATGTAATGTCTGGAGGTTAAATCAGTACTGGAGCGTTATAAGATGCTGATATCAGTCACATATGGTGTAATGTCTGGAGGTTATATCAGTACTGGAGCATTATAAGAGGCTGATATCAGTCACATATGGTGTAATGTCTGGAGGTTATATCAGTACTGGAGCGTTATAAGAGGCTGATATCAGTCACATATGATGTAATGTCTGGAGGTTATATCAGTACAGGAGCGTTATAAGAGGCTGATATCAGTCACATATCATGTAATGTCTGGAGGTTATATCAGTACTGGAGCGTTATGAGAGGCTGATATCAGTCACATATGATGTAATGTCTGGAGGTTATATCAGTACTGGAGCGTTATAAGAGGCTGATATCAGTCACATATGATATAATGTATGGAGGTTATATCAGTACTGGAGCGTTATAAGAGGGGCTGATATCAGTCACATATGGTGTAATGTCTGGAGGTTATATCAGTACTGGAGCATTATAAGAGGCTGATATCAGTCACATATGGTGTAATGTCTGGAGGTTATATCAGTACTGGAGCGTTATAAGAGGGGCTGATATCAGTCACATATGGTGTAATGTCTTGAGGTTATATCAGTACTGGAGCGTTATAAGAGGCTGATATCAGTCACATATGATGTAATGACTGGAGGTTATATCAGTACTGGAGCGTTATAAGAGGCTGATATCAGTCACATATGGTGTAATGTCTGCAGGTTATATCAGTACTGGAGCGTTATAAGAGGGGCTGATATCAGTCACATATGATGTAATGTCTGGAGGTTATATCAGTACTGGAGCGTTATAAGAGGCTGATATCAGTCACATATCATGTAATGTCTGGAGGTTATATCAGTACTGGAGCGTTATGAGAGGCTGATATCAGTCACATATGATGTAATGTCTGGAGGTTATATCAGTACTGGAGCGTTATAAGAGGCTGATATCAGTCACATATGATGTAAGGTGTGGAGGTTTTATCAGTACTGGAGCGTTATAAGAGGCTGATATCAGTCACATATGATATAATGTATGGAGGTTATATCAGTACTGGAGCGTTATAAGAGGGGCTGATATCAGTCACATATGGTGTAATGTCTGGAGGTTATATCAGTACTGGAGCGTTATAAAAGGGGCTGATATCAGTCACATATGGTGTAATGTCTGGAGGTTATATCAGTACTGGAGCGTTATAAGAGGGGCTGATATCAGTCACATATGATGTAATGTCTGGAGGTTATATCAGTACTGGAGCGTTATAAGAGGGGCTGATATCAGTCACATATGATGTAATGTCTGGAGGTTATATCAGTACTGGAGCGTTATAAGACGGGCTGATATTAGTCACATATGGTGTAATGTCTGGAGGTTATATCAGTACTGGAGCGTTATAAGAGGAGCTGATATCAGTCACATATGATGTAATGTCTGGAGGTTATATCAGTACTGGAGCGTTATAAGAGGCTGATATCAGTCACATATGGTGTAATGTCTGGACGTTATAGCAGTACTGGAGCGTTATAAGAGGCTGATATCTGTCACATATGGTGTAATGTCTGGAGGTTATATCAGTACTGGAGCGTTATAAGAGGGGCTGATATCAGTCACATATGGTGTAATGTCTGGAGGTTATATCAGTACTGGAGCGTTATAAGAGGCTGATATCAGTCACATATGGTGTAATGTCTGAACGTTATATCAGTACTGGAGCGTTATCAGAGGGGCTGATATCAGTCACATATGATGTAATGTCTGGAGGTTATATCATTACTGGAGCGTTATAAGAGACTGATATCAGTCACATATGGTATAATGTCTGGAGGTTATACCAGTACTGGAGCGTTATAAGAGGCTGATATCAGTCACATATGGTGTAATGTCTGGAGGTTATATCAGTAGTGGAGCATTATCAGAGGGGCTGATATCAGCCACATATGATGTAAAGTCTGGAGGTTATATCGGTACTGGAGCGTTATAAGAGGGGCTGATATCAGTCACATATGGTGTAATGTCTGGAGGTTATATCAGTACTGGAGCGTTATAAGAGGAGCTGATATCAGTCACATATGGTGTAATGTCTGGAGGTTATATCAGTACTGGAGCGTTATAAGAGGCTGATATCAGTCACATATGATGTAATGTCTGGAGGTTGTATCAGTACAGGAGCGTTATAAGAGGCTGAAATCAGTCACATATGGTGTAATGTCTGGAGGTTATATCAGTACTGGAGTGTTATAAGAGACTGATATCAGTCACATATGGTCTAATGTCTGGAGGTTATATCAGTACTGGAGCGTTATAAGAGGCTCATATCAGTCACATATGGTGTAATGTCTGGAGGTTATATCAGTACTGGAGCATTATAAGAGGGGCTGATATCAGTCACATATGGTGTAATGTCTGGAGGTTATATCAGTACTGGAGCGTTATAAGAGAAGCGGATATCAGTCACATATGGTGTAATGTCTGGAGGTTATATCAGTACTGGAGAGTTATAAGAGGGGCTGATATCAGTCACATATGATGTAATGTCTGGAGGTTATATCAGTACTGGAGCGTTATAAGAGGAGCTGATATCAGTCACATATGGTGTAATGTCTGGAGGTTATATCAGTACTGGAGAGTTATAAGAGGGGCTGATATCAGTCACATATGATGTAATGTCTGGAGGTTATAACAGTACTGGAGCGTTATAAGAGGAGCTGATATCAGTCACATATGATGTAATGTCTGGAGGTTATATCAGTACTGGAGCGTTATAAGAGGAGCTGATATCAGTCACATATGGTGTAATGTCTGGAGGTTATATCAGTACTGGAGAGTTATAAGAGGGGCTGATATCAGTCACATATGGTGTAATGTCTGGGGGTTATATCAGTACTGGAGCATTATAAGAGAGGCTGATATCAGTCACATATGATGTAATGTCTGGAGGTTATATCAGTGCTGGAGAGTTATAAGAGGGGCTGATATCAGTCACATATGATGTAATGTCTGGAGGTTATATCAGTACTGGAGCGTTATAAGAGGAGCTGAGATCAGTCACATATGATGTAATGTCTGGAGGTTATATCAGTACTGGAGCATTATAAGAGGCTGATATCAGTCACATATGATGTAATGTCTGGAGGTTATATCAGTACTGGAGCATTATAAGAGGCTGATATCAGTCACATATGATGTAATGTCTGGAGGTTATATCAGTACTGGAGCATTATAAGAGAGGCTGATATCAGTCACATATGATGTAATGTCTGGAGGTTATATCAGTGCTGGAGAGTTACAAGAGGGGCTGATATCAGTCACATATGATGTAATGTCTGGAGGTTATATCAGTACTGGAGCGTTATAAGAGGAGCTGATATCAGTCGCATACGATGTAATGTCTGGGGGTTATATCAGTACTGGAGCATTATAAGAGAGGCTGATATCAGTCACATATGATGTAATGTCTGGAGGTTATATCAGTGCTGGAGAGTTATAAGAGGGGCTGATATCAGTCACATATGATGTAATGTCTGGAGGTTATATCAGTACTGGAGCGTTATAAGAGGAGCTGATATCAGTCGCATATGGTGTAATGTCTGGAGGTTATATCAGTACTGGAGCGTTATAAGAGGAGCTGATATCAGTCGCATATGGTGTAATGTCTGGAGGTTATATCAGTGCTGGAGAGTTATAAGAGGGGCTGATATCAGTCACATACGATGTAATGTCTGGGGGTTATATCAGTACTGGAGCGTTATAAGAGAGGCTGATATCAGTCACATATGATGTAATGTCTGGAGGTTATATCTGTACTGGAGCGTTATAAGAGACTGATATCAGTCACATATGATGTAATGTCTGGAGGTTATATAAGTACTGTAGCGTTATAAGAGACTGATATCAGTCACATATGGTGTAATGTCTGGAGGTTATATCAGTACTGGAGCGTTACAAGAGGCGGATATCAGTCACATATGATGTAATGTCTGGAGGTTATATAAGTACTGGAGCGTTATAAGAGGCTGATATCAATCACATATGGTGTAATGTCTGGAGGTTATATCTGTACTGGAGCGTTATAAGAGGCTGATATCAGTCACATATGATGTAATGTCTGGAGGTTATATCAGTACTGGAGCGTTATAAGAGGCTGATATCAGTCACATATGGTGTAATGTCTGGAGGTTATATCAGTACTGGAGCGTTATAAGAGGGGCTGATATCAGTCACATATGATGTAATGTCTGGAGGTTATATCAGTACTGGAGCGTTATAAGAGGAGCTGATATCAGTCACATATGATATAATGTCTGGAGGTTATATCAGTACTGGAGCGTTATAAGAGGGGCTGATATCAGTCACATATGATGTAATGTCTGGAGGTTATATCAGTACTGAAGCGTTATAAGAGGGGCTGATATCCGTCACATATGATATAATGTCTGGAGGTTATATCAGTACTGGAGTGTTATAAGAGGCTGATATCAGTCACATATGATGTAATGTCTGGAGGTTATATCAGTACTGGAGCGTTATAAGAGGCTGATATCAGTCACATATGGTGTAATGTCTGAAGGTTATATCAGTACTGGAGCGTTATAAGAGTCTGATATCAGTCACATATGATGTAATGTCTGAAGGTTATATCAGTACTGGAGCGTTAAAAGAGGAGCTGTTATCAGTGACATATGGTGTAATGTCTGGAGGTTATATCAGTGCTGGAGCGTTATAAGAGGAGCTGATATCACTCACATATGGTGTAATATCTGGAGGTTATATCAGTACTGGAGTGTTATAAGAGGCTGATATCAGTCACATATGATGTAATGTCTGGAGGTTATATCAGTACTGGAGTGTTATAAGAGGCTGATATCAGTCACATATGATGTAATGTCTGGAGGTTATATCAGTACTGGAGTGTTATAAGAGGCTGATATCAGTCACATATGATGTAATGTCTGGAGGTTATATCAGTACTGGAGCGTTATAAGAGGCTGATATCAGTCACATATGGTGTAATGTCTGGAGGTTATATCAGTACTGGAGCGTTATAAGAGGGGCTGATATCAGTCATATAGGGTGTAATGTCTGGAGGTTATATCAGTACTGGAGCGTTATAAGAGGCTTATATCAGTCACATATGGTGTAATGTCTGGAGGTTATATCAGAACTGGAGCGTTATAAGAGGGGCTGATATCAGTCACATATGATATAATGTCTGGAGGTTATATCAATACTGGAGCGTTATAAGAGGCTGATATCAGTCACATATGGTGTAATGTCTGGGGGTTATATCACTACTGGAGCATTATAAGAGTGGCTGATATCAGTCACATATAGTGTAATGTCTGGAGGTTATATCAGTACTGGAGCGTTATAAGAGGAGCTGATATCTGTCACATATGGTGTAATGTCTGGAGGTTATATCAGTGCTGGAGCGTTATAAGAGGCTGATATCAGTCACATATGATGTAACGTCTGGAGGTTATATCAGTGCTGGAGCGTTATAAGAGGCTGATATCAGTCACATATGATGTAATGTCTGGAGGTTATATCAGTACTGGAGCGTTATAAGAGGCTGATATCAGTCACATATGATGTAACGTCTGGAGGTTATATCAGTGCTGGAGCGTTATAAGAGGCTGATATCAGTCACATATGATGTAATGTCTGGAGCTTATATCAGTACTGGAGCGTTATAAGAGGGGCTGATATCAGTCACATATGGTGTAATGTCTGGAGCTTATATCAGTACTGGAGCGTTATAAGAGGAGCTGAAATCAGTCACATATGGTGTAATGTCTGGAGGTTATATCAGTACTGGAGCGTTATAAGAGGAGCTGATATCAGTCACATATGGTGTAATGTCTGGAGGTTATATCAGTACTGAAGAGTTATAAGAGGGGCTGATATCAGTCACATATGATGTAATGTCTGGAGGTTATATCAGTACTGGAGCGTTATAAGGGGCTGATATCAGTCACATATGGTGTAATGTCTGGAGGTTATATCAGTACTGGAGCGTTATAAGAGAGGCTGATATCAGTCACATATGGTGTAATGTCTGGAGGTTATATCAGTACTGGAGCGTTATAAGGGGCTGATATCAGTCACATATGATGTAATATCTAGAGGTTATATCAGTGCTGGAGCGTTATAAGAGAGGCTGATATCAGTCACATATGATGTAATGTCTGGAGGTTATATCAGTACTGGAGCGTTATAAGAGGCTGATATCAGTCACATATGATGTAACGTCCGGAGGTTATATCAGTGCTGGAGCGTTATAAGAGGCTGATATCAGTCACATATGATGTAATGTCTGGAGGTTATATCAGTACTGGAGCGTTATAAGAGGGGCTGATATCAGTCACATATGATGTAATGTCTGGAGGTTATATCAGTACTGGAGCGTTATAAGAGGAGCTGATATCAGTCACATATGGTGTAATGTCTGGAGCTTATATCAGTACTGGAGCGTTATAAGAGGAGCTGATATCAGTCACATATGGTGTAATGTCTGGAGGTTATATCAGTACTGGAGCGTTATAAGAGGAGCTGATATCAGTCACATATGGTGTAATGTCTGGAGGTTATATCAGTACTGAAGAGTTATAAGAGGGGCTGATATCAGTCACATATGATGTAATGTCTGGAGGTTATATCAGTACTGGAGCGTTATAAGGGGTTGATATCAGTCACATATGGTGTAATGTCTGGAGGTTATATCATTACTGGAGCGTTATAAGAGGGGCTGATATCAGTCACATATGGTGTAATGTCTGGAGGTTATATCAGTACTGGAGCGTTATAAGGAGCTGATATCAGTCACATATGATGTAATGTCTAGAGGTTATATCAGTGCTGGAGCGTTATAAGAGAGGCTGATATCAGTCACATATGATGTAATGTCTGGAGGTTATATCAGTACTGGAGCGTTATAAGAGGCTGATATCAGTCACATATGATGTAATGTCTGGAGGTTATATCAGTACTGGAGCGTTAAAAGAGGAGCTGATATCAGTCACATATGGTGTAATGTCTGGAGGTTATATCAGTACTGGAGCATTATAAGAGGCTGATATCAGTCACATATGATGTAATGTCTGGAGGTTATATCAGTACAGGAGTGTTATAAGAGGCTGATATCAGTCACATATGATGTAATGTCTGGAGGTTATATCAGTACTGGAGTGTTATAAGAGGCTGATATCTGTCACATATGATGTAATGTCTGGAGGTTATATCAGTACTGGAGTGTTATAAGAGGCTGATATCAGTCACATATGATGTAATGTCTGGAGGTTATATCAGTACTGGAGCGTTATAAGAGGCTGATATCAGTCACATATGGTGTAATGTCTGGAGGTTATATCAGTACTGGAGCGTTATAAGAGGGGCTGATATCAGTCACATATGGTGTAATGTCTGGAGGTTATATCAGTACTGGAGCGTTATAAGAGGCTTATATCAGTCACATATGGTGTAATGTCTGGAGGTTATATCAGAACTGGAGCGTTATAAGAGGGGCTGATATCAGTCACATATGATATAATGTCTGGAGGTTATATCAGTACTGGAGCGTTATAAGAGGCTGATATCAGTCACATATGGTGTAATGTCTGGGGGTTATATCAGTACTGGAGCATTATTAGAGGGGCTGATATCAGTCACATAAAGTGTAATGTCTGGAGGTTATATCAGTACTGGAGCGTTATAAGAGGAGCTGATATCAGTCACATATGGTGTAATGTCTGGAGGTTATATCAGTACTGGAGCGTTATAAGAGGCTGATATCAGTCACATATGATGTAACGTCTGGAGGTTATATCAGTGCTGGAGCGTTATAAGATGCTGATATCAGTCACATATGATGTAATGTCTGGAGGTTATATCAGTACTGGAGCGTTATAAGAGGGGCTGATATCAGTCACATATGGTGTAATGTCTGGAGCTTATATCAGTACTGGAGCGTTTTAAGAGGAGCTGATATCAGTCACATATGGTGTAATGTCTGGAGGTTATATCAGTACTGGAGCTTTATAAGAGGAGCTGATATCAGTCACATATGATGTAATGTCTGGAGGTTATATCAGTACTGGAGCGTTATAAGAGGCTGATATCAGTCACATATGATGTAATGTCTGGAGGTTATATCAGTACTGGAGCTTTATAAGAGGAGCTGATATCAGTCACATATGATGTAATGTCTGGAGGTTATATCAGTACTGGAGCGTTATAAGAGGCTGATATCTGTCACATATGGTGTAATGTCTGGAGGTTATATCAGTACTGGAGCGTTATAAGAGGGGCTGATAACAGTCACATATGGTGTAATGTCTGGAGGTTATATCAGTACTGGAGCGTTATAAGAGGCTGATATCAGTCACATATGGTGTAATGTCTGAACGTTATATCAGTACTGGAGCGTTATCAGAGGGGCTGATATCAGTCACATATGATGTAATGTCTGGAGGTTATATCATTACTGGAGCGTTATAAGAGGCTGATATCAGTCACATATGGTATAATGTCTGGAGGTTATACCAGTACTGGAGCGTTATAAGAGGCTGATATCAGTCACATATGGTGTAATGTCTGGAGGTTATATCAGTAGTGGAGCATTATCAGAGGGGCTGATATCAGCCACATATGATGTAAAGTCTGGAGGTTATATCGGTACTGGAGCGTTATAAGAGGGGCTGATATCAGTCACATATGGTGTAATGTCTGGAGGTTATATCAGTACTGGAGCGTTATAAGAGGAGCTGATATCAGTCACATATGGTGTAATGTCTGGAGGTTATATCAGTACTGGAGCGTTATAAGAGGCTGATATCAGTCACATATGATGTAATGTCTGGAGGTTGTATCAGTACAGGAGCGTTATAAGAGGCTGAAATCAGTCACATATGGTGTAATGTCTGGAGGTTATATCAGTACTGGAGTGTTATAAGAGACTGATATCAGTCACATATGGTCTAATGTCTGGAGGTTATATCAGTACTGGAGCGTTATAAGAGGCTCATATCAGTCACATATGGTGTAATGTCTGGAGGTTATATCAGTACTGGAGCATTATAAGAGGGGCTGATATCAGTCACATATGGTGTAATGTCTGGAGGTTATATCAGTACTGGAGCGTTATAAGAGGAGCGGATATCAGTCACATATGGTGTAATGTCTGGAGGTTATATCAGTACTGGAGAGTTATAAGAGGGGCTGATATCAGTCACATATGATGTAATGTCTGGAGGTTATATCAGTACTGGAGCGTTATAAGAGGAGCTGATATCAGTCACATATGGTGTAATGTCTGGAGGTTATATCAGTACTGGAGAGTTATAAGAGGGGCTGATATCAGTCACATATGATGTAATGTCTGGAGGTTATAACAGTACTGGAGCGTTATAAGAGGAGCTGATATCAGTCACATATGATGTAATGTCTGGAGGTTATATCAGTACTGGAGCGTTATAAGAGGAGCTGATATCAGTCACATATGGTGTAATGTCTGGAGGTTATATCAGTACTGGAGAGTTATAAGAGGGGCTGATATCAGTCACATATAGTGTAATGTCTGGGGGTTATATCAGTACTGGAGCATTATAAGAGAGGCTGATATCAGTCACATATGATGTAATGTCTGGAGGTTATATCAGTGCTGGAGAGTTATAAGAGGGGCTGATATCAGTCACATATGATGTAATGTCTGGAGGTTATATCAGTACTGGAGCGTTATAAGAGGAGCTGAGATCAGTCACATATGATGTAATGTCTGGAGGTTATATCAGTACTGGAGCATTATAAGAGGCTGATATCAGTCACATATGATGTAATGTCTGGAGGTTATATCAGTACTGGAGCATTATAAGAGGCTGATATCAGTCACATATGATGTAATGTCTGGAGGTTATATCAGTACTGGAGCATTATAAGAGAGGCTGATATCAGTCACATATGATGTAATGTCTGGAGGTTATATCAGTGCTGGAGAGTTATAAGAGGGGCTGATATCAGTCACATATGATGTAATGTCTGGAGGTTATATCAGTACTGGAGCGTTATAAGAGGAGCTGATATCAGTCGCATACGATGTAATGTCTGGGGGTTATATCAGTACTGGAGCATTATAAGAGAGGCTGATATCAGTCACATATGATGTAATGTCTGGAGGTTATATCATTGCTGGAGAGTTATAAGAGGGGCTGATATCAGTCACATATGATGTAATGTCTGGAGGTTATATCAGTACTGGAGCGTTATAAGAGGAGCTGATATCAGTCGCATATGGTGTAATGTCTGGAGGTTATATCAGTACTGGAGCGTTATAAGAGGAGCTGATATCAGTCGCATATGGTGTAATGTCTGGAGGTTATATCAGTGCTGGAGAGTTATAAGAGGGGCTGATATCAGTCACATACGATGTAATGTCTGGGGGTTATATCAGTACTGGAGCGTTATAAGAGAGGCTGATATCAGTCACATATGATGTAATGTCTGGAGGTTATATCTGTACTGGAGCGTTATAAGAGACTGATATCAGTCACATATGATGTAATGTCTGGAGGTTATATAAGTACTGTAGCGTTATAAGAGACTGATATCAGTCACATATGGTGTAATGTCTGGAGGTTATATCAGTACTGGAGCGTTACAAGAGGCGGATATCAGTCACATATGATGTAATGTCTGGAGGTTATATAAGTACTGGAGCGTTATAAGAGGCTGATATCAGTCACATATGGTGTAATGTCTGGAGGTTATATCTGTACTGGAGCGTTATAAGAGGCTGATATCAGTCACATATGATGTAATGTCTGGAGGTTATATCAGTACTGGAGCGTTATAAGAGGCTGATATCAGTCACATATGGTGTAATGTCTGGAGGTTATATCAGTACTGGAGCGTTATAAGAGGGGCTGATATCAGTCACATATGATGTAATGTCTGGAGGTTATATCAGTACTGGAGCGTTATAAGAGGAGCTGATATCAGTCACATATGATATAATGTCTGGAGGTTATATCAGTACTGGAGCGTTATAAGAGGGGCTGATATCAGTCACATATGATGTAATGTCTGGAGGTTATATCAGTACTGAAGCGTTATAAGAGGGGCTGATATCCGTCACATATGATATAATGTCTGGAGGTTATATCAGTACTGGAGTGTTATAAGAGGCTGATATCAGTCACATATGATGTAATGTCTGGAGGTTATATCAGTACTGGAGCGTTATAAGAGGCTGATATCAGTCACATATGATGTAATGTCTGGAGGTTATATCAGTACTGGAGCGTTAAAAGAGGAGCTGTTATCAGTGACATATGGTGTAATGTCTGGAGGTTATATCAGTGCTGGAGCGTTATAAGAGGAGCTGATATCACTCACATATGGTGTAATATCTGGAGGTTATATCAGTACTAGAGTGTTATAAGAGGCTGATATCAGTCACATATGATGTAATGTCTGGAGGTTATATCAGTACTGGAGTGTTATAAGAGGCTGATATCAGTCACATATGATGTAATGTCTGGAGGTTATATCAGTACTGGAGTGTTATAAGAGGCTGATATCAGTCACATATGATGTAATGTCTGGAGGTTATATCAGTACTGGAGCGTTATAAGAGGCTGATATCAGTCACATATGGTGTAATGTCTGGAGGTAATATCAGTACTGGAGCGTTATAAGAGGGGCTGATATCAGTCATATAGGGTGTAATGTCTGGAGGTTATATCAGTACTGGAGCGTTATAAGAGGCTTATATCAGTCACATATGGTGTAATGTCTGGAGGTTATATCAGAACTGGAGCGTTATAAGAGGGGCTGATATCAGTCACATATGATATAATGTCTGGAGGTTATATCAATACTGGAGCGTTATAAGAGGCTGATATCAGTCACATATGGTCTAATGTCTGGGGGTTATATCACTACTGGAGCATTATAAGAGTGGCTGATATCAGTCACATATAGTGTAATGTCTGGAGGTTATATCAGTACTGGAGCGTTATAAGAGGAGCTGATATCTGTCACATATGGTGTAATGTCTGGAGGTTATATCAGTGCTGGAGCGTTATAAGAGGCTGATATCAGTCACATATGATGTAACGTCTGGAGGTTATATCAGTGCTGGAGCGTTATAAGAGGCTGATATCAGTCACATATGATGTAATGTCTGGAGGTTATATCAGTACTGGAGCGTTATAAGAGGCTGATATCAGTCACATATGATGTAACGTCTGGAGGTTATATCAGTGCTGGAGCGTTATAAGAGGCTGATATCAGTCACATATGATGTAATGTCTGGAGCTTATATCAGTACTGGAGCGTTATAAGAGGGGCTGATATCAGTCACATATGGTGTAATGTCTGGGTCTGGAGCTTATATCAGTACTGGAGCGTTATAAGAGGAGCTGATATCAGTCACATATGGTGTAATGTCTGGAGGTTATATCAGTACTGGAGCGTTATAAGAGGAGCTGATATCAGTCACATATGGTGTAATGTCTGGAGGTTATATCAGTACTGAAGAGTTATAAGAGGGGCTGATATCAGTCACATATGATGTAATGTCTGGAGGTTATATCAGTACTGGAGCGTTATAAGGGGCTGATATCAGTCACATATGGTGTAATGTCTGGAGGTTATATCAGTACTGGAGCGTTATAAGAGAGGCTGATATCAGTCACATATGGTGTAATGTCTGGAGGTTATATCAGTACTGGAGCGTTATAAGGGGCTGATATCAGTCACATATGATGTAATATCTAGAGGTTATATCAGTGCTGGAGCGTTATAAGAGAGGCTGATATCAGTCACATATGATGTAATGTCTGGAGGTTATATCAGTACTGGAGCGTTATAAGAGGCTGATATCAGTCACATATGATGTAACGTCCGGAGGTTATATCAGTGCTGGAGCGTTATAAGAGGCTGATATCAGTCACATATGATGTAATGTCTGGAGGTTATATCAGTACTGGAGCGTTATAAGAGGGGCTGATATCAGTCACATATGATGTAATGTCTGGAGGTTATATCAGTACTGGAGCGTTATAAGAGGAGCTGATATCAGTCACATATGGTGTAATGTCTGGAGCTTATATCAGTACTGGAGCGTTATAAGAGGAGCTGATATCAGTCACATATGGTGTAATGTCTGGAGGTTATATCAGTACTGGAGCGTTATAAGAGGAGCTGATATCAGTCACATATGGTGTAATGTCTGGAGGTTATATCAGTACAGAAGAGTTATAAGAGGGGCTGATATCAGTCACATATGATGTAATGTCTGGAGGTTATATCAGTACTGGAGCGTTATAAGGGGTTGATATCAGTCACATATGGTGTAATGTCTGGAGGTTATATCATTACTGGAGCGTTATAAGAGGGGCTGATATCAGTCACATATGGTGTAATGTCTGGAGGTTATATCAGTACTGGAGCGTTATAAGGAGCTGATATCAGTCACATATGATGTAATGTCTAGAGGTTATATCAGTGCTGGAGCGTTATAAGAGAGGCTGATATCAGTCACATATGATGTAATGTCTGGAGGTTATATCAGTACTGGAGCGTTATAAGAGGCTGATATCAGTCACATATGATGTAATGTCTGGAGGTTATATCAGTACTGGAGCGTTAAAAGAGGAGCTGATATCAGTCACATATGGTGTAATGTCTGGAGGTTATATCAGTACTGGAGCGTTATAAGAGGCTGATATCAGTCACATATGATGTAATGTCTGGAGGTTATATCAGTACAGGAGTGTTATAAGAGGCTGATATCAGTCACATATGATGTAATGTCTGGAGGTTATATCAGTACTGGAGTGTTATAAGAGGCTGATATCTGTCACATATGATGTAATGTCTGGAGGTTATATCAGTACTGGAGTGTTATAAGAGGCTGATATCAGTCACATATGATGTAATGTCTGGAGGTTATATCAGTACTGGAGTGTTATAAGAGGCTGATATCAGTCACATATGATGTAATGTCTGGAGGTTATATCAGTACTGGAGCGTTATAAGAGGCTGATATCAGTCACATATGGTGTAATGTCTGGAGGTTATATCAGTACTGGAGCGTTATAAGAGGGGCTGATATCAGTCACATATGGTGTAATGTCTGGAGGTTATATCAGTACTGGAGCGTTATAAGAGGCTTATATCAGTCACATATGGTGTAATGTCTGGAGGTTATATCAGAACTGGAGCGTTATAAGAGGGGCTGATATCAGTCACATATGATATAATGTCTGGAGGTTATATCAGTACTGGAGCGTTATAAGAGGCTGATATCAGTCACATATGGTGTAATGTCTGGGGGTTATATCAGTACTGGAGCATTATTAGAGGGGCTGATATCAGTCACATAAAGTGTAATGTCTGGAGGTTATATCAGTACTGGAGCGTTATAAGAGGAGCTGATATCAGTCACATATGGTGTAATGTCTGGAGGTTATATCAGTACTGGAGCGTTATAAGAGGCTGATATCAGTCACATATGATGTAACGTCTGGAGGTTATATCAGTGCTGGAGCGTTATAAGATGCTGATATCAGTCACATATGATGTAATGTCTGGAGGTTATATCAGTACTGGAGCGTTATAAGAGGGGCTGATATCAGTCACATATGGTGTAATGTCTGGAGCTTATATCAGTACTGGAGCGTTTTAAGAGGAGCTGATATCAGTCACATATGGTGTAATGTCTGGAGGTTATATCAGTACTGGAGCTTTATAAGAGGAGCTGATATCAGTCACATATGATGTAATGTCTGGAGGTTATATCAGTACTGAAGCGTTATAAGAGGCTGATATCAGTCACATATGATGTAATGTCTGGAGGTTATATCAGTACTGGAGCTTTATAAGAGGAGCTGATATCAGTCACATATGATGTAATGTCTGGAGGTTATATCAGTACTGGAGCGTTATAAGAGGCTGATATCAGTCACATATGATGTAATGTCTGGAGGTTATATCAGTACTGGAGCGTTATAAGAGGCTGATATCAGTCACTTATGGTGTAATGTCTGGAGGTTATATCAGTACTGGAGCGTTATAAGAGGCTGATATCAGTCACATATGATGTAATGTCTGGAGGTTATAACAGTATTGGAGCGTTATAAGAGGCTGATATCAGTCACATATGATGTAATGTCTGGAGGTTATATCAGTATTGGAGCGTTATAAGAGGCTGATATCAGTCACATATGATGTAATGTCTGGAGGTTATATCAGTACTGGAGCGTTATAAGAGGAGCTGATATCAGTTACATATGGTGTAATGTCTGGAGGTTATATCAGTACTGGAGCGTTATAAGAGGCTGATATCAGTCACATATGGTGTAATGTCTGGAGGTTATATCAGTACTGGAGCGTTATAAGAGGGGCTGATATCAATCACATATGATGTAATGTCTGGAGGTTATATCAGTACTGGAGCGTTATAAGAGGCTGATATCAGTCACATATGGTGTAATGTCTGGAGGTTATATCAGTACTGGAGTGTTATAAGAGGAGCTGATATCAGTCACATATGATGTAATGTCTGGAGGTTATATCAGTACTGGAGCATTATAAGAGGAGCTGATATCAGTTACATATGGTGTAATGTCTGGAGGTTATATCAGTACTGGAGCGTTATAAGAGGCTGATATCAGTCACATATGATGTAATGTCTGGAGGTTATATCAGTACTGGAGTGTTATAAGAGGAGCTGATATCAGTCACATATGATGTAATGTCTGGAGGTTATATCAGTACTGGAGCGTTATAAGAGGCTGATATCAGTCACATATGATGTAATGTCCGGGGGTTATATCAGTACTGGAGCATTATAAGAGGGGCTGATATAAGTCACATATGATGTAATGTCTGAAGGTTATATCAGTACTGGAGCGTTATAAGAGGCTGATATCAGACACATATGATGTAATGTCTGGAGGTTAAATCAGTACTGGAGCGTTATAAGATGCTGATATCAGTCACATATGGTGTAATGTCTGGAGGTTATATCAGTACTGGAGCATTATAAGAGGCTGATATCAGTCACATATGGTGTAATGTCTGGAGGTTATATCAGTACTGGAGCGTTATAAGAGGCTGATATCAGTCACATATGATGTAATGTCTGGAGGTTATATCAGTACAGGAGCGTTATAAGAGGCTGATATCAGTCACATATCATGTAATGTCTGGAGGTTATATCAGTACTGGAGCGTTATGAGAGGCTGATATCAGTCACATATGATGTAATGTCTGGAGGTTATATCAGTACTGGAGCGTTATAAGAGGCTGATATCAGTCACATATGATATAATGTATGGAGGTTATATCAGTACTGGAGCGTTATAAGAGGGGCTGATATCAGTCACATATGGTGTAATGTCTGGAGGTTATATCAGTACTGGAGCATTATAAGAGGCTGATATCAGTCACATATGGTGTAATGTCTGGAGGTTATATCAGTACTGGAGCGTTATAAGAGGGGCTGATATCAGTCACATATGGTGTAATGTCTTGAGGTTATATCAGTACTGGAGCGTTATAAGAGGCTGATATCAGTCACATATGATGTAATGACTGGAGGTTATATCAGTACTGGAGCGTTATAAGAGGCTGATATCAGTCACATATGGTGTAATGTCTGCAGGTTATATCAGTACTGGAGCGTTATAAGAGGGGCTGATATCAGTCACATATGGTGTAATGTCTGGAGGTTATATCAGTACTGGAGCGTTATAAGAGGCTGATATCAGTCACATATGATGTAATGTCTGGAGGCTATATCAGTAGTGGAGCGTTATAAGAGGAGCTGATATCAGTCACATATGATGTAATGTCTGGAGGTTATATCAGTACTGGAGCGTTATAAGAGGCTGATATCAGTCACATATGGTGTAATGTCTAGAGGTTATATCAGTACTGGAGCGTTATAAGAGGGGCTGATATCAGTCACATATGGTGTAATGTCTAGAGGTTATATCAGTACTGGAGCGTTATAAAAGGCTGATATCAGTCACATGTGGTGTAATGTCTGGAGGTTATATCAGTACTGGAGCATTATAAGAGGCTGATATCAGTCACATATGGTGTAATGTCTGGAGGTTATATCAGTACTGGAGCGTTATAAGAGGCTGATATCAGTCACATATGATGTAATGTCTGGAGGTTATATCAGTACTGGAGCGTTATAAGAGGCTGATATCAGTCACATATCATGTAATGTCTGGAGGTTATATCAGTACTGGAGCGTTATGAGAGGCTGATATCAGTCACATATGATGTAATGTCTGGAGGTTATATCAGTACTGGAGCGTTATAAGAGGCTGATATCAGTCACATATGATGTAAGGTGTGGAGGTTTTATCAGTACTGGAGCGTTATAAGAGGCTGATATCAGTCACATATGATATAATGTATGGAGGTTATATCAGTACTGGAGCGTTATAAGAGGGGCTGATATCAGTCACATATGGTGTAATGTCTGGAGGTTATATCAGTACTGGAGCGTTATAAGAGGGGCTGATATCAGTCACATATGGTGTAATGACTGGAGGTTATATCAGTACTGGAGCGTTATAAGAGGCTGATATCAGTCACATATGGTGTAATGTCTGCAGGTTATATCAGTACTGGAGCGTTATAAGAGGGGCTGATATCAGTCACATATGGTGTAATGTCTGGAGGTTATATCAGTACTGGAGCGTTATAAGAGGCTGATATCAGTCACATATGATGTAATGTCTGGAGGCTAGATCAGTACTGGAGCGTTATAAGAGGAGCTGATATCAGTCACATATGATGTAATGTCTGGAGGTTATATCAGTACTGGAGCGTTATAAGAGGCTGATATCAGTCACATATGGTGTAATGTCTAGAGGCTATATCAGTACTGGAGCATTATAAGAGGGGCTGATATCAGTCACATATGGTGTAACGTCTGGAGGTTGTATCAGAACTGGAGCGTTATAAGAGGGGCTGATATAAGTCACATATGGTGTAATGTCTGGAGGTTATATCAGTACTGGAGCGTTATAAGAGGCTGATATCAGTCACATATGATGTAATTTCTGGAGGTTATATCAGTACTAGAGCGTTATAAGAGGGGCTGATATCAGTCACATATGATGTAATGTCTGGAGGCTATAACAGTACTGGAGCGTTATAAGATGGGCTGATATCAATCACATATGATGTAATGTCTGGAGGTTACATCAGTACTGGAGCGTTATAAGAGGGGCTGATATCAGTCACATATGGTGTAATGTCTGGAGGTTATATCAATACTGGAGCGTTATAAGAGGGGCTGATATCAGTCACATATGATGTAATGTCTGGAGGTTATATCAGTACTGGAGCGTTATAAGAGGCTGATATCAGTCACATATGGTGTAATGTCTGGAGGTTATATCAGTACTGGAGCGTTATAAAAGGCTGATATCAGTCACATATGATGTAATGTCTGGAGGTTATATCAGTACTGGAGCGTTATAAGAGGGGCTGATATCAGTCACATATTGTGTAATGTCTGGAGGATATATCAGTACTGGAGCGTTATAAGAGGGGCTGATATCAGTCACATATGATGTAATGTCTGGAGGTTATATCAGTACTGGAGCGTTATAAGAGGAGCTGATATCAGTCACAAATGGTGTAATGTCTGGAGGTTATATCAGTACTGGAGCGTTATAAGAGGCTGATATCAGTCACATATGATGTAATGTCTGGAGGTTATATCAGTACTGGAGCGTTATAAGAGGCTGATATCAGTCACATATGATGTAATGTCTGGAGGTTATATCAGTACTGGAGCGTTATAAGAGGCTGATATCAGTCACATATGGTGTAATGTCTGGAGGTTATATCAGTACTGGAGCGTTATAAGAGGCTGATATCAGTCACATATGATGTAATGTCTGGAGGTTATATCAGTACTGGAGCGTTATAAGAGGCTGATATCAGTCACATATGATGTAATGTCTGGAGGTTATATCAGTACTGGAGCATTATGAGAGGCTGATTTCAGTCACATATGATGTAATGTCTGGAGGTTATATCAGTACTGGAGCGTTATAAGAGGCAGATATCAGTCACATATGGTGTAATGTCTGGAGGTTATATCAGTACTGGAGCGTTATAAGAGGGGCTGATGTCAGTCACATATGGTGTAATGACTGGAGGTTATATCAGTACTGGAGCGTTATAAGAGGCTGATATCAGTCACATATGATGTAATGTCTGGAGGTTATATCAGTACTGGAGTGTTATAAGAGGCTGACATCAGTCACATATGATGTAATGTCTGGAGGTTATATCAGTACTGGAGCGTTATAAGAGGCTGATATCAGTCACATATGATGTAATGTCTGGAGGTTATATCAGTACTGGAGTGTTATAGGAGGCTGATATCAGTCACATATGATGTAATGTCTGGAGGTTTTATCAGTACTGGAGTTTTATAAGAGAGTCTGATATCAGTCACATATGATGTAATGTCTGGAGGTTATATCAGTACTGGAGCGTTATAAGAGGCTGATATCAGTCACATATGGTGTAATGTCTAGAGGTTATATCAGTACTGGAGCATTATAAGAGGGGCTGATATCAGTCACATATGGTGTAACGTCTGGAGGTTATATCAGTACTGGAGCGTTATAAGAGGGGCTGATATAAGTCACATATGGTGTAATGTCTGGAGGTTATATCAGTACTGGAGCGTTATAAGAGGCTGATATCAGTCACATATGATGTAATTTCTGGAGGTTATATCAGTACTGGAGCGTTATGAGAGGCTGATATTAATCACATATGATATAATGTCTGGAGGTTATATCAGTACTGGAGCATTATAAGAGGCTGATATCAGTCACATATGATGTAATGTCTGGAGGTTATATCAGTACTGGAGCGTTATAAGAGGGGCTGATATCAGTCACATATGGTGTAATGTCTGGAGGTTATATCAGTACTGGAGCGTTATAAGAGGGGCTGATATCAGTCACATATGGTGTAATGTCTGGAGGTTATATCAGTACTGGAGCGTTATAAGAGGCTGATATCAGTCACATATGGTGTAATGTCTGGAGGTTATATCAGTACTGGAGCGTTATAAAAGGCTGATATCAGTCACATATGATGTAATGTCTGGAGGTTATATCAGTACTGGAGCGTTATAAGAGGGGCTGATATCAGTCACATATTGTGTAATGTCTGGAGGTTATATCAGTACTGGAGCGTTATAAGAGGAGCTTATATCAGTCACATATGGTGTAATGTCTGGAGGTTATATCAATACTGGAGTGTTATAAGAGGGGCTGATATCAGTCACATATTGTGTAATGTCTGGAGGTTATATCAGTACTGGAGCGTTATAAGAGGCTGATATCAGTCACATATGGTGTAATGTCTGGAGGTTATATCAGTACTGGAGTGTTATAAGAGGGGCTGATATCAGTCACATATGGTGTAATGTCTGGAGGTTATATCAGTACTGGATCGTTATAAGAGGAGCTGATATCAGTCACATATGGTGTAATGTCTGGAGGTAATATCAGTACTGGAGCGTTATAAGAGGCTGATATCAGTCACATATGATGTAATGTCTGGGGGTTTTATCAGTACTGGAGCGTTATAAGAGGGGCTGATATCAGTCACATATGATGTAATGTCTGGAGGTTATATCAGTACTGGAGCGTTATAAGAGGCTGATATCAGTCACATATGTTGTAATGTCTGGAGGTTATATCAGCGCTGGAGCGTTATAAGAGGCTGATATCAGTCACATATGATGTAATGTCTGGAGGTTATATCAGTACTGGAGCGTTATAAGAGGCTGATATCAGTCACATATGATGTAATGTCTGGAGGTTATATCAGTACTGGAGCGTTATAAGAGGCTGATATCAGTCACATATGATGTAATGTCTGGAGGTTATATCAGTACTGGAGCGTTATAAGAGGGGCTGATATCAGTCACATATGATGTAATGACTGGAGGTTATATCAGTACTGGAGCGGTATAAGAGACTGATATCAGTCACATATGATGTAATGTCTGGAGGTTATATCAGTACTGGAGTGTTATAAGAGGCTGACATCAGTCACATATGATGTAATGTCTGGAGGTTATATCAGTACTGGAGCGTTATAAGAGGCTGATATCAGTCACATATGATGTAATGTCTGGAGGTTATATCAGTACTGGAGTGTTATAGGAGGCTGATATCAGTCACATATGATGTAATGTCTGGAGGTTTTATCAGTACTGGAGTTTTATAAGAGAGGCTGATATCAGTCACATATGATGTAATGTCTGGAGGTTATATCAGTACTGGAGCGTTATAAGAGGCTGATATCAGTCACATATGATATAATGTCTGGAGGTTATATCAGTACTGGAGCGTTATAAGAGGCTGATATCAGTCACATATGATGTAATGTCTGGAGGTTATATCAGTACTGGAGCGTTATAAGAGGCTGATATCAGTCACATATGATGTAATTTCTGGAGGTTATATCAGTACTGGAGCGTTATAAGAGGCTGATATCAGTCACATATGATATAATGTCTGGAGGTTATATCAGTACTGGAGCATTATAAGAGGGGCTGATATCAGTCACATATGGTGTAATGTCTGGAGGTTATATCAGTACTGGATCGTTATAAGAGGAGCTGATATCAGTCACATATGGTGTAATGTCTGGAGGTTATATCAGTACTGGAGCGTTATAAGATGGGCTGATATCAGTCACATATGATGTAATGTCTGGAGGTTATATCAGTACTGGAGCGTTATAAAAGGCTGATATCAGTCACATATGATGTAATGTCTGGAGGTTATATCAGTACTGGAGCGTTATAAGAGGGACTGATATCAGTCACATATTGTGTAATGTCTGGAGGTTATATCAGTACTGGAGCGTTATAAGAGGAGCTTATATCAGTCACATATGGTGTAATGTCTGGAGGTTATATCAGTACTGGAGCGTTATAAGAGGAGCTTATATCAGTCACATATGGTGTAATGTCTGGAGGTTATATCAGTACTGGAGTGTTATAAGAGGGGCTGATATCAGTCACATATGATGTAATGTCTGGGGGTTATATCAGTACTGGAGCGTTATAAGAGGGGCTGATATCAGTCACATATGATGTAATGTCTGGAGGCTATATTAGTACTGGAGCGTTATAAGAGGCTGATATCAGTCACATATGGTGTAATGTCTGGAGGTTATATCAGCGCTGGAGCGTTATAAGAGGCTGATATCAGTCACATATGATGTAATGTCTGGAGGTTATATCAGTACTGGAGCGTTATAAGAGGCTGATATCAGTCACATATGATGTAATGTCTGGAGGTTATATCAGTACTGGAGCGTTATAAGAGGCTGATATCAGTCACATATGATGTAATGTCTGGAGGTTATATCAGTACTGGAGCATTATAAGAGGCTGATATCAGTCACATATGATGTAATGTCTGGAGGTTATATCAGTACTGGAGCGTTATAAGAGGAGCTGATATCAGTCACATATGGTGTAATGTCTGGAGGTTATATCAGTACTGAAGCGTTATAAGAGGAGCTGATATCAGTCACATATGATGTAATGTCTGGAGGTTGTATCAGTACTGGAGCGTTATAAGAGGCTGATATCAGTCACATATGGTGTAATGTCTGGAGGTTATATCAGTACTGGAGCGTTATAAGAGGCTGATATCAGTCACATATGGTGTAATGTCTGGAGGTTATATCAGTACTGGAGCGTTATAAGAGGCTGATATCAGTCACATATGGTGTAATGTCTGGAGGTTATATCAGTACTGGAGCGTTATAAGAGGCTGATATCAGTCACATATGGTGTAATGTCTGGAGGTTATATCAGTACTGGAGCGTTATAAGAGGCTGATATCAGTTACATATGGTGTAATGTCTGGAGGTTATATCAGTACTGGAGCGTTATAAGAGGCAGATATCAGTCACATATGGTGTAATGTCTGGAGGTTATATCAGTACTGGAGCGTTATAAGAGGGGCTGATATCAGTCACATATGGTGTAATGTCTGGAGGTTATATCAGTACTGGAGCGTTATAAGAGGAGCTGATATCAGTCACATATGATGTAATGTCTGGAGGTTATATCAGTACTGGAGCGTTATAAGAGGAGCTGATATTAGTCACATATGATGTAATGTCTGGAGGTTAGATCAGTACTGGAGCGTTATAAGAGGGGCTGATATCAGTCACATATGGTGTAATGTCTGGAGGTTATATCAGTACTGGAGCGTTATGAGAGGCTGATTTCAGTCACATATGATGTAATGTCTGGAGGTTATATCAGTACTGGAGTGTTATAAGAGGCAGATATCAGTCACATATGGTGTAATGTCTGGAGGTTATATCAGTACTGGAGCGTTATAAGAGGGGCTGATATCAGTCACATATTGTGTAATGTCTGGAGGTTATATCAGTACTGGAGCGTTATAAGAGGAGCTGATATCAGTCACATATGGTGTAATGTCTGGAGGTTATATCAGTACTGGAGAGTTATAAGAGGCTGATATCAGTCACATATGATGTAATGTCTGGAGGTTATATCAGTACTGGAGCGTTATAAGAGGCTGATATCAGTCACATATGATGTAATGTCTGGAGGTTATATCAGTACTGGAGTGTTATAAGAGGGGCTGATATCAGTCACATATGGTGTAATGACTGGAGGTTATATCAGTACTGGAGCATTATAAGAGGCTGATATCAGTCACATATGATATAATGTCTGGAGGTTATATCAGTACTGGAGCGTTATAAGAGGGGCTGATATCAGTCACATATGGTGTAATGTCTGAAGGTTATATCAGTACTGGAGCGTTATAAGAGGGGCTGATATCAGTCACATATGATGTAATGTCTGGAGGTTATATCAGTACTGGAGGGTTATAAGAGGCTGATATCAGTCACATATGGTGTAATGTCTGGAGGTTATATCAGTACTGGAGCGTTATAAGAGGGGCTGATATCAGTCACATATGATGTAATGTCTAGAGGTTATATCAGTACTGGAGCGCTAAAAGAGGAGCTGATATCAGTCACATATGATGTAATGTCTGGAGGTTATATCAGTACTGGAGTGTTATAAGAGGCTGATATCAGTTACATATGGTGCAATGTCTGGAGGTTATATCAGTACTGGAGCGTTATAAGAGGGGCTGATATCAGTCACATATGATGTCATGTCTGGAGGTTATATCAGTACTGGAGCGTTATAAGAGGCTGATATCAGTCACATATGGTGTAATGTCTGGAGGTTATATCAGTACTGGAGCGTTATAAGAGGCTGATATCAGTCACATATGATGTAATGTCTGGAGGTTATATCAGTACTGGAGCGTTATGAGAGGCTGATATCAGTCACATATGATGTAATGTCTGGAGGTTATATCAGTACTGGAGCGTTATAAGAGGCTGATATCAGTCACATATGATGTAATGTCTGGAGGTTATATCAGTACTGGAGCATTATGAGAGGCTGATTTCAGTCACATATGATGTAATGTCTGGAGGTTATATCAGTACTGGAGCGTTATAAGAGGCAGATATCAGTCACATATGGTGTAATGTCTGGAGGTTATATCAGTACTGGAGCGTTATAAGAGGGGCTGATATCAGTCACATATGGTGTAATGACTGGAGGTTATATCAGTACTGGAGCGTTATAAAAGGCTGATATCAGTCACATATGATGTAATGTCTGGAGGTTATATCAGTACTGGAGTGTTATAAGAGGCTGACATCAGTCACATATGATGTAATGTCTGGAGGTTATATCAGTACTGGAGCGTTATAAGAGGCTGATATCAGTCAGATATGATGTAATGTCTGGAGGTTATATCAGTACTGGAGTGTTATAGGAGGCTGATATCAGTCACATATGATGTAATGTCTGGAGGTTTTATCAGTACTGGAGTTTTATAAGAGAGGCTGATATCAGTCACAAATGATGTAATGTCTGGAGGTTATATCAGTACTGGAGCGTTATAAGAGGCTGATATCAGTCACATATGATATAATGTCTGGAGGTTATATCAGTACTGGAGCGTTATAAGAGGCTGATATCAGTTACATATGGTGTAATGTCTGGAGGTTATATCAGTACTAGAGCGTTATAAGAGGCTGATATCAGTCACATATGGTGTAATGTCTGGAGGTTATATCAGTACTGGAGCGTTATAAGAGGCTGATATCAGTCACATATGGTGTAATGTCTGGAGGTTATATCAGTACTGGAGCGTTATAAGAGGCTGATATCAGTTACATATGGTGTAATGTCTGGAGGTTATATCAGTACTGGAGCGTTATAAGAGGCAGATATCAGTCACATATGGTGTAATGTCTGGAGGTTATATCAGTACTGGAGCGTTATAAGAGGGGCTGATATCAGTCACATATGGTGTAATGTCTGGAGGTTATATCAGTACTGGAGCGTTATAAGAGGAGCTGATATCAGTCACATATGATGTAATGTCTGGAGGTTATATCAGTACTGTAGCGTTATAAGAGGCTGATATCAGTCACATATGATGTAATGTCTGGAGGTTATATCAGTACTGGAGTGTTAGAAGAGGCTGATATCAGTCACATATGATGTAATGTCTGGAGGTTATATCAGTACTGGAGCGTTATAAGAGGCTGATATCAGTCACATATGATGCAATGTCTGGAGGTTATATCAGTACTGGAGCGTTATAACAGGGGCTGATATCAGTCACATATGGTGTAATGTCTGGAGGTTATATCAGTACTGGAGCGTTATAAGAGGAGCTGATATCAGTCACATATGATGTAATGTCTGGAGGTTAGATCAGTACTGGAGCGCTATAAGAGGCTGATATCAGTTACATATGGTGTAATGTCTGGAGGTTATATCAGTACTGGAGCGTTATGAGAGGCTGATTTCAGTCACATATGATGTAATGTCTGGAGGTTATATCAGTACTGGAGTGTTATAAGAGGCAGATATCAGTCACATATGGTGTAATGTCTGGAGGTTATATCAGTACTGGAGCGTTATAAGAGGGGCTGATATCAGTCACATATGGTGTAATGTCTGGAGGTTATATCAGTACTGGAGCGTTATAAGAGGAGCTGATATCAGTCACATATGATGTAATGTCTGGAGGTTATATCAGTACTGGAGCGTTATAAGAGGCTGATATCAGTCACATATGATGTAATGTCTGGAGGTTATATCAGTACTGGAGCGTTATAAGAGGCTGATATCAGTCACATATGGTGTAATGTCTGGAGGTTATATCAGTACTGGAGCGTTATAAGAGGGGCTGATATCAGTCACATATGATGTAATGTCTGGAGGTTATATCAGTACTGGAGCGTTATAAGAGGGGCTGATATCAGTCACAAATTGTGTAATGTCTGGAGGTTATATCAGTAGTGGAGCGTTATAAGAGGGGCTGATATCAGTCACATATGGTGTAATGTCTGGAGGTTATATCAGTACTGGAGCGTTATAAGAGGGGTGGATATCAGTCACAAATGGTGTAATGTCTGGAGGTTATATCAGTACTGGAGCGTTATAAGAGGGGCTGACATCAGTCACATATGATGTAATGTCTGGAGGTTATATCAGTACTGGAGCGTTATAAGAGGGGCTGATATCAGTCACATGTGGTGTAATGTCTGGAGGTTATATCAGTACTGGAGCATTATAAGAGGCTGATATCAGTCACATATGGTGTAATGTCTGGAGGTTATATCAGTGCTGGAGCGTTATAAGAGAGGCTGATATCAGTCACATATGGTGTAATGTCTGGAGGTTATATCAGTACTGGAGCATTATAAGAGGCTGATATCAGTCACATATGGTGTAATGTCTGGAGGTTATATCAGTGCTGGAGCGTTATAAGAGAGGCTGATATCAGTCACATATGGTGTAATGTCTGGAGGTTATATCAGTACTGGAGCATTATAAGAGGCTGATATCAGTCACATATGGTGTAATGTCTGGAGGTTATATCAGTACTGGAGCATTATAAGAGGCTGATATCAGTCACAAATGGTGTAATGTCTGGAGGTTATATCAGTACAGGAGCGTTATATGAGGCTGATATCAGTCACATGTAATGTAATGTCTGGAGGTTATATCAGTACTGGAGTGTTATAAGAGGGGCTGATATCAGTCACATATAGTGTAAGGTCTGGAGGTTATATCAGTACTGGAGCGTTATAAGAGGCTGATATCAGTCACATATGGTTCAATGTCTGGAGGTTATATCAGTACTGAAGCGTTATAAGAGGGGCTGATATCAGTCACATATGGTGTAATGTCTGGAGGTTATATCAGTACTGGAGCGTTATAAGAGGGGCTGATATCAGTCACAAATGGTGTAATGTCTGGAGGTTATATCAGTACTGGAGAATTATAAGAGGAGCTGATATCAGTCCCTTGTGGTGTAATGTCTGGAGGTTATATCAGGACTGGAGCGTTATAAGAAGGGCTGATATCAGTCACATATGATGTAATGTCTGGAGGTTATATCAGTACTGGAGCCTTATAAGAGGCTGATATCAGTCACATGTAATGTAATGTCTGGAGGTTATATCAGTACTGGAGCGTTATAAGAGGCTGATATCAGTCACATATGATGTAATGTCTGGAGGTTATATCAGTACTGGATCGTTATAAGAGGCTGATATCAGTCACATATGATGTAATGTCTGGAGGTTATATCAGTACTGGAGCGTTATAAGAGGCTGATATCAGTCACATATGGTGTAATGTCTGGAGGTTATATCAGTACTGGAGCGCTATAAGAGGGGCTGATATCAGTCACATATGGTGTAATGTCTGGAGGTTATATCAGTACTGGAGCGTTATAAGATGCTGATATCAGTCACATATGATGTAATGTCTGGAGGTTATATCAGTACTGGAGCGTTATAAGAGGCTGATATCAGTCACATATGGTGTAATGTCTGGAGGTTATATCAGTACTGGAGCGTTATAAGAGGCTGATATCAGTCACACATGGTGTAATGTCTGGAGGTTATATCAGTACTGGAGCGTTATAAGATGCTGATATCAGTCACATATGGTGTAATGTCTGGAGGTTATATCAGTACTGGAGCGTTATAAGAGGCTGATATCAGTCACATATGATGTAATGTCTGGAGGTTATATCAGTACTGGAGCGTTATAAGAGGCTGATATCAGTCACATATGATGTAATGTCTGGAGGTTATATCAGTACTGGAGCGTTATAAGAGGCTGATATCAGTCACATATGGTGTAATGTCTGGAGGTTATATCAGTACTGGAGCGTTATAAGAGGCTGATATCAGTCACACATGGTGTAATGTCTGGAGGTTATATCAGTACTGGAGCGTTATAAGATGCTGATATCAGTCACATATGATGTAATGTCTGGAGGTTATATCAGTACTGGAGCGTTATAAGAGGCTGATATCATTCACATATGGTGTAATGTCTGGAGGTTATATCAGTACTGGAGCGTTATAAGAGAGGCTGATATCAGTCACATATGATGTAATGTTTGGAGGTTATATCAGTACTGGAGCGTTATAAGAGAGACTGATATCAGTCAGATATGATGTAATGTCTGGAGGTTATATCAGTACAGGAGCAATATAAGAGGGGCTGATATCAGTCATATATGGTGTAATGTCTGGAGGTTATATCAGCACTGGAGCGTTATAAGAGGGGCTGATATCAGTCACATATGGTGTAATGTCTGGAGGTTATATCAGTACTGGAGCGTTATAAGAGGAGCTGATATCAGTCATATATGGTGTAATGTCTGGAGGTTATATCAGTACTGGAGCGTTATAAGAGGGGCTGATATCAGTCACATATGGTGTAATGTCTGGAGGTTATATCAGTACTGGAGCGTTATAAGAGGCTGATATCAGTCACATATGATGTAATGTCTGGAGGTTATATCAGTACTGGAGCGCTATAAGAGGGGCTGATATCAGTCACATATGGTGTAATGTCTGGAGGTTATATCAGTACTGGAGCGTTATAAGAGGCTGATATCAGTCACATATGGTGTAATGTCTGGAGGTTATATCAGTACTGGAGCGTTATAAGATGCTGATATCAGTCACATATGATGTAATGTCTGGAGGTTATATCAGTACTGGAGCGTTATAAGAGGGGCTGATATCAGTCACATATGGTGTAATGTCTGGAGGTTATATCAGTACTGGAGCGTTATAAGAGGCTGATATCAGTCATATATGGTGTAATGTCTGGAGGTTATATCAGTACTGGAGCGTTATAAGATGCTGATATCAGTCACATATGATGTAATGTCTGGAGGTTATATCAGTACTGGAGCGTTATAAGAGGCTGATATCAGTCACATATGGTGTAATTTCTGGAGGTTATATCAGTACTGGAGCGTTATAAGAGAGGCTGATATCAGTCACATATGGTGTAATGTCTGGTGGTTATATCAGTACTGGAGCGTTAAAAGAGAGGCTGATATCAGTCAGATATGATGTAATGTCTGGAGGTTATATCAGTACTGGAGCGATATAAGAGGGGCTGATATCAGTCATATATGGTGTAATGTCTGGAGGTTATATCAGTACTGGAGCGTTATAAGAGGGGCTGATATCAGTCACATATGGTGTAATGTCTGGAGGTTATATCAGTACTGGAGCGTTATAAGAGAGGCTGATATCAGTCAGATATGATGTAATGTCTGGAGGTTATATCAGTACTGGAGCGTTATAAGAGGAGCTGATATCAGTCATATATGGTGTAATGTCTGGAGGTTATATCAGTACTGGAGCGTTATAAGAGGGGCTGATATCAGTCACATATGGTGTAATGTCTGGAGGTTATATCAGTACTGGAGCGTTATAAGAGAGGCTGATATCAGTCACATATGATGTAATGTCTGGAGGTTATATCAGTACTGGAGCGTTATAAGAGGCTGATATCAGTCACATATGATGTAATGTCTGGAGGTTATATCAGTACTGGAGCGTTATAAGAGGCTGATATCAGTCACATATGGTGTAATATCTGGAGGTTATATCAGTACTGGAGCGTTATAAGAGGGGCTGATATCAGTCACATATGATGTATTGTCTGGAGGTTATATCAGTACTGGAGCGTTATAAGAGGGGCTGATATTAGTCACATATGGTGTAATGTCTGGAGGTTATATCAGTACTGGAGCGTTATAAGAGGGGCTGATATCAGTCACATATGATGTAATGTCTGGAGGTTATATCAGTACTGGAGCATTATAAGAGGCTGATATCAGTCACATATGGTGTAATGTCTGGAGGTTATATCAGTACTGGAGCGTTATAAGAGGGGCTGATATCAGTCACATATGATGTAATGTCTGGAGGTTATATCAGTACAGGAGCGTTATATGAGGCTGATATCAGTCACATGTAATGTAATGTCTGGAGGTTATATCAGTACTGGAGTGTTATAAGAGGGGCTGATATCAGTCACATATAGTGTAAGGTCTGGAGGTTATATCAGTACTGGAGCGTTATAAGAGGCTGATATCAGTCACATATGGTTCAATGTCTGGAGGTTATATCAGTACTGAAGCGTTATAAGAGGGGCTGATATCAGTCACATATGGTGTAATGTCTGGAGGTTATATCAGTACTGGAGCGTTATAAGAGGGGCTGATATCAGTCACAAATGGTGTAATGTCTGGAGGTTATATCAGTACTGGAGCATTATAAGAGGAGCTGATATCAGTCCCTTGTGGTGTAATGTCTGGAGGTTATATCAGGACTGGAGCGTTATAAGAGGGGCTGATATCAGTCACATATGATGTAATGTCTGGAGCTTATATCAGTACTGGAGCGTTATAAGAGGCTGATATCAGTCACATGTAATGTAATGTCTGGAGGTTATATCAGTACTGGAGCGTTATAAGAGGCTGATATCAGTCACATATGATGTAATGTCTGGAGATTATATCAGTACTGGAGCGTTATAAGAGGCTGATATCAGTCACATATGATGTAATGTCTGGAGGTTATATCAGTACTGGAGCGTTATAAGAGGCTGATATCAGTCACATATGGTGTAATGTCTGGAGGTTATATCAGTACTGGAGCGCTATAAGAGGGGCTGATATCAGTCATATATGGTGTAATGTCTGGAGGTTATATCAGTACTGGAGCGTTATAAGATGCTGATATCAGTCACATATGATGTAATGTCTGGAGGTTATATCAGTACTGGAGCGTTATAAGAGGCTGATATCAGTCACATATGGTGTAATGTCTGGAGGTTATATCAGTACTGGAGCGTTATAAGAGGCTGATATCAGTCACACATGGTGTAATGTCTGGAGGTTATATCAGTACTGGAGCGTTATAAGATGCTGATATCAGTCACATATGGTGTAATGTCTGGAGGTTATATCAGTACTGGAGCGTTATAAGAGGCTGATATCAGTCACATATGATGTAATTTCTGGAGGTTATATCAGTACTGGAGCGTTATAAGAGGCTGATATCAGTCACATATGATGTAATGTCTGGAGGTTATATCAGTACTGGAGCGTTATAAGAGGCTGATATCAGTCACATATGGTGTAATGTCTGGAGGTTATATCAGTACTGGAGCGTTATAAGAGGCTGATATCAGTCACACATGGTGTAATGTCTGGAGGTTATATCAGTACTGGAGCGTTATAAGATGCTGATATCAGTCACATATGATGTAATGTCTGGAGGTTATATCAGTACTGGAGCGTTATAAGAGGCTGATATCATTCACATATGGTGTAATGTCTGGAGGTTATATCAGTACTGGAGCGTTATAAGAGAGGCTGATATCAGTCACATATGATGTAATGTTTGGAGGTTATATCAGTACTGGAGCGTTATAAGAGAGACTGATATCAGTCAGATATGATGTAATGTCTGGAGGTTATATCAGTACAGGAGCAATATAAGAGGGGCTGATATCAGTCATATATGGTGTAATGTCTGGAGGTTATATCAGCACTGGAGCGTTATAAGAGGGGCTGATATCAGTCACATATGGTGTAATGTCTGGAGGTTATATCAGTACTGGAGCGTTATAAGAGGAGCTGATATCAGTCATATATGGTGTAATGTCTGGAGGTTATATCAGTACTGGAGCGTTATAAGAGGGGCTGATATCAGTCACATATGGTGTAATGTCTGGAGGTTATATCAGTACTGGAGCGTTATAAGAGGCTGATATCAGTCACATATGATGTAATGTCTGGAGGTTATATCAGTACTGGAGCGCTATAAGAGGGGCTGATATCAGTCACATATGGTGTAATGTCTGGAGGTTATATCAGTACTGGAGCGTTATAAGAGGCTGATATCAGTCACATATGGTGTAATGTCTGGAGGTTATATCAGTACTGGAGCGTTATAAGATGCTGATATCAGTCACATATGATGTAATGTCTGGAGGTTATATCAGTAATGGAGCGTTATAAGAGGGGCTGATATCAGTCACATATGGTGTAATGTCTGGAGGTTATATCAGTACTGGAGCGTTATAAGAGGCTGATATCAGTCATATATGCTGTAATGTCTGGAGGTTATATCAGTACTGGAGCGTTATAAGATGCTGATATCAGTCACATATGATGTAATGTCTGGAGGTTATATCAGTACTGGAGCGTTATAAGAGGCTGATATCAGTCACATATGGTGTAATTTCTGGAGGTTATATCAGTACTGGAGCGTTATAAGAGAGGCTGATATCAGTCACATATGGTGTAATGTCTGGTGGTTATATCAGTACTGGAGCGTTAAAAGAGAGGCTGATATCAGTCAGATATGATGTAATGTCTGGAGGTTATATCAGTACTGGAGCGATATAAGAGGGGCTGATATCGGTCTCATATGATGTAATGTCTGGAGGTTATATCAGTACTGGAGCGTTATAAGAGGAGCTGATATCAGTCATATATGGTGTAATGTCTGGAGGTTATATCAGTACTGGAGCGTTATAAGAGGGGCTGATATCAGTCACATATGGTGTAATGTCTGGAGGTTATATCAGTACTGGAGCGTTATAAGAGAGGCTGATATCAGTCACATATGATGTAATGTCTGGTGGTTATATCAGTACTGGAGCGTTATAAGAGGCTGATATCAGTCACATATGGTGTAATATCTGGAGGTTATATCAGTACTGGAGCGTTATAAGAGGGGCTGATATCAGTCACATATGATGTATTGTCTGGAGGTTATATCAGTACTGGAGCGTTATAAGAGGGGCTGATATTAGTCACATATGGTGTAATGTCTGGAGGTTATATCAGTACTGGAGCGTTATAAGAGGGGCTGATATCAGTCACATATGATGTAATGTCTGGAGGTTATATCAGTACTGGAGCGTTATAAGAGGCTGATATCAGTCACATATGGTGTAATGTCTGGAGGTTATATCAGTACTAGAGCGTTATAAGAGGGGCTGATATCAGTCACATATGGTGTAATGTCTGGAGGTTATATCAGTACTGGAGCGTTATAAGATGCTGATATCAGTCACATATGGTGTAATGTCTGGACGTTATAGCAGTACTGGAGCGTTATAAGAGGCTGATATCTGTCACATATGGTGTAATGTCTGGAGGTTATATCAGTACTGGAGCGTTATAAGAGGGGCTGATATCAGTCACATATGGTGTAATGTCTGGAGGTTATATCAGTACTGGAGCGCTATAAGAGGCTGATATCAGTCACATATGGTGTAATGTCTGAAGGTTATATCAGTACTGGAGCGTTATCAGAGGGGCTGATATCAGTCACATATGATGTAATGTCTGGAGGTTATATCATTACTGGAGCGTTATAAGAGGCTGATATCAGTCACATATGGTATAATGTCTGGAGGTTATACCAGTACTGGAGCGTTATAAGAGGCTGATATCAGTCACATATGGTGTAATGTCTGGAGGTTATATCAGTAGTGGAGCGTTATCAGAGGGGCTGATATCAGCCACATATGATGTAAAGTCTGGAGGTTATATCGGTACTGGAGCGTTATAAGAGGGGCTGATATCAGTCACATATGGTGTAATGTCTGGAGGTTATATCAGTACTGGAGCGTTATAAGAGGAGCTGATATCAGTCACATATGATGTAATGTCTGGAGGTTATATCAGTGCTGGAGCGTTATAAGAGGAGCTGATATCAGTCACATATGGTGTAATGTCTGGAGGCTATATCAGTACTGGAGCGCTATAAGAGGCTGATATCAGTCACATATGGTGTAACGTCTGGAGGTTATATCAGTACTGGAGCGTTATAAGAGGAGCTGATATCAGTCACATATGGTGTAATGTCTGGAGGTTATATCAGTACTGGAGCGTTATAAGAGGAGCTGATACCAGTCACATATGATGTAATGTCTGGAGGTTATATGAGTACTGGAACGTTATAAGAGGAGCTGATATCAGTCACATATGGTGTAATGTCTGGAGGTTATATCAGTACTGGAGAGTTATAAGAGGGGCTGATATCAGTCACATATGATGTAATGTCTGGAGGTTATATCAGTACTGGAGCGTTATAAGAGGAGCTGATATCAGTCACATATGGTGTAATGTCTGGAGGTTATATCAGTACTGGAGTGTTATAAGAGGCTGATATCAGTCACATATGGTGTAATGTCTGGAGGTTATATCAGTACTGGAGCGTTATAAGAGGCTCATATCAGTCATATATGGTGTAATGTCTGGAGGTTATATCAGTACTGGAGCGTTATAAGAGGCTCATATCAGTCAGATATGGTGTAATGTCTGGAGGTTATATCAGTACTGGAGCGTTATAAGAGGAGCGGATATCAGTCACATATGGTGTAATGTCTGGAGGTTATATCAGTACTGGAGAGTTATAAGAGGGGCTGATATCAGTCACATATGATGTAATGTCTGGAGGTTATATCAGTACTGGAGCGTTATAAGAGGAGCTGATATCAGTCACATATGGTGTAATGTCTGGAGGTTATATCAGTACTGGAGAGTTATATGAGGGGCTGATATCAGTCACATATGATGTAATGTCTGGAGGTTATAACAGTACTGGAGCGTTATAAGAGGAGCTGATATCAGTCACATATGATGTAATGTCTGGAGGTTATATCAGTACTGGAGAGCTATAAGATGGGCTGATATCAGTCACATATGATGTAATGTCTGGAGGTTATATCAGTACTGGAGCGTTATAAGAGGCTGATATCTGTCACATATGGTGTAATGTCTGGAGGTTATATCAGTACTGGAGCGTTATAAGAGGGGCTGATATCAGTCACATATGGTGTAATGTCTGGAGGTTATATCAGTACTGGAGCGTTATAAGAGGCTGATATCAGTCACATATGATGTAATGTCTGGAGGATATATCAGTACTGGAGCGTTATTAGAGGGGCTGATATCAGTCACATACGGTGTAATGTCTGGAGGTTATATCAGTACTGGAGCGTTATAAGAGGCTGATATCAGTCACATACGGTGTAATGTCTGGAGGTTATAACAGTACTGGAGCGTTATAATAGGCTGATATCAGTCACATATGGTGTAATGTCTGGAGGTTATATCAGTACTGGAGCGTTGTAAGAGGCTGATATCAGTCACATATGATGTAATGTCTGGAGGTTATATCAGTACTGGAGCGTTATAAGAGGAGCTGATATCAGTCACATATGATGTAATGTCTGGAGGTTATATCAGTACTGGAGAGTTATAAGAGGAGCTGATATCAGTCACATATGGTGTAATGTATGGAGGTTATATCAGTACTGGAGCGTTATAAGAGGAGCTGATATCAGTCACATATGGTGTAATGTCTGGAGGTTATATCAGTACTGGAGCGTTATAAGAGGCTGATATCAGTCACATACGGTGTAATGTCTGGAGGTTATAACAGTACTGGAGCGTTATAAGAGGCTGATATCAGTCACATATGGTGTAATGTCTGGAGGTTATATCAGTACTGGAGCGTTATAAGAGGCTGATATCAGTCACATATGGTGTAATGTCTGGAGGTTATATCAGTACTGGAGCATTATAAGAGGCTGAAATCAGTCACATATGATGTAATGTCTGGAGATTATATCAGTACTGGAGCGTTATAAGAGGAGCTGATATCAGTCACATATGATGTAATGTCTGGAGGTTATATCAGTACTGGAGAGTTATAAGAGGAGCTGATATCAGTCACATATGGTGTAATGTATGGAGGTTATATAATTACTGGAGCGTTATAAGAGGAGCTGATATCAGTCACATATGGTGTAATGTCTGGAGGTTATATCAGTACTGGAGCGTTATAAGAGGCTGATATCAGTCACATATGGTGTAATGTCTGGAGGTTATATCAGTACTGGAGCATTATAAGAGGCTGATATCAGTCACATATGATGTAATGTCTGGAGGTTATATCAGTACTGGAGCGTTATAAGAGGAGCTGATATCAGTCACATATGATGTAATGTCTGGAGGTTATATCAGTACTGGAGAGTTATAAGAGGAGCTGATATCAGTCACATATGGTGTAATGTCTGGAGGTTATATCAGTACTGGAGCGTTATAAGAGGAGCTGATATCAGTCACATATGGTGTAATGTCTGGAGGTTATATCAGTACTGGAGCGTTATAAGAGGGGCTGATATCAGTCACATATGATGTAATGTCTGGAAGTTATATCAGTACTGGAGAGTTATAAGAGGGGCTGATATCAGTCACATATGGTGTAATGTCTGGAGGTTATATCAGTGCTGGAGAGTTATAAGAGGGTCTGATATCAGTCACATACGATGTAATGTCTGGGGGTTATATCAGTACTGGAGCGTTATAAGAGAGGCTGATATCAGTCACATATGATGTAATGTCTGGAGGTTATATCAGTGATGGAGAGTTATAAGAGGGGCTGATATCAGTCACATATGATGTAATGTCTGGAGGTTGTATCAGTACTGGAGCGTTATAAGAGGAGCTGATATCAGTCGCATATGGTGTAATGTCTGGAGGTTATATCAGTACTGGAGCGTTATAAGAGGAGCTGATATCAGTCGCATATGGTGTAACGTCTGGAGGTTACATCAGTGCTGGAGAGTTATAAGAGAGGCTGATATCAGTCACATACGATGTAATGTCTGGGGGTTATATCAGTACTGGAGCGTTATAAGAGAGGCTGATATCAGTCACATATGATGTAATGTCTGGAGGTTATATCTGTACTGGACCGTTATAAGAGGCTGATATCAGTCACATTTGATGTAATGTCTGGAGGTTATATCAGTCCTGTAGCGTTATAAGAGACTGATATCAGTCACATATGGTGTAATGTCTGGAGGTTATATCAGTACTGGAGCGTTATAAGAGGCTGATATCAGTCACATATGGTGTAATGTCTGGAGGTTATATCAGTACTGGAGCGCTATAAGAGGGGCTGATATCAGTCACATATGGTGTAATGTCTGGAGGTTATATCAGTACTGGACCGTTATAAGAGGCTGATATCAGTCAAATGTAATGTAATGTCTGGAGGTTATATCAGTACTGGAGCGTTATAAGAGGCTGATATCAGTCACATATGATGTAATGTCTGGAGGTTATATCAGTACTGGAGCGCTATAAGAGGGGCTGATATCAGTCACATATGGTGTAATGTCTGGAGGTTACATCAGTACTGGAGCGTTATAAGAGGCTGATATCAGTCACATATGGTGTAATGTCTGGAGGTTATATCAGTACTGGAGCGTTATAAGAGGCTGATATCAGTCACACATGGTGTAATGTCTGGAGGTTATATCAGTACTGGAGCGTTATAAGAGAGGCTGATATCAGTCACATATGGTGTAATGTCTGGTGGTTATATCAGTACTGGAGCGTTATAAGAGAGGCTGATATCAGTCAGATATGATGTAATGTCTGGAGGTTATATCAGTACTGGAGCGATATAAGAGGGGATGATATCAGTCATATATGGTGTAATGTCTGGAGGTTATATCAGTACTGGAGCGATATAAGAGGGGCTGATATCAGTCACATATGGTGTAATGTCTGGAGGTTATATCAGTACTGGAGCTTTATAAGAGAGGCTGATATCAGTCAGATATGATGTAATGTCTGGAGGTTATATCAGTACTGGAGCGTTATAAGAGGAGCTGATATCAGTCATATATGGTGTAATGTCTGGAGGTTATATCAGTACTGGAGCGTTATAAGAGGGGCTGATATCAGTCACATATGGTGTAATGTCTGGAGGTTATATCAGTACTGGAGCGTTATAAGAGAGGCTGATATCAGTCACATATGATGTAATGTCTGGAGGTTATATCAGTACTGGAGCGTTATAAGAGGCTGATATCAGTCACATATGATGTAATGTCTGGAGGTTATATCAGTACAGGAGCGTTATAAGAGGCTGAAATGAGTCACATATGGTGTAATATCTGGAGGTTATATCAGTACTGGAGCATTATAAAAGGGGCTGATATCAGTCACATATGGTGTAATGTCTGGAGGTTATATCAGTACTGGAGCGTTATAAGAGGGGCTGATATCAGTCACATATGATGTAATGTCTGGAGGTTATATCAGTACTGGAGCGTTATAAGAGGGGCTGATATCAGTCACATATGATGTAATGTCTGGAGGTTATATCAGTACTGGAGCGTTATAAGACGGGCTGATATTAGTCACATATGGTGTAATGTCTGGAGGTTATATCAGTACTGGAGCGTTATAAGAGGAGCTGATATCAGTCACATATGATGTAATGTCTGGAGGTTATATCAGTACTGGAGCGTTATAAGATGCTGATATCAGTCACATATGGTGTAATGTCTGGAGGTTATATCAGTACTGGAGCGTTATAAGAGGCTGATATCAGTCACATATGGTGTAATGTCTGGACGTTATAGCAGTACTGGAGCGTTATAAGAGGCTGATATCTGTCACATATGGTGTAATGTCTGGAGGTTATATCAGTACTGGAGCGTTATAAGAGGGGCTGATATCAGTCACATATGGTGTAATGTCTGGAGGTTATATCAGTACTGGAGCGTTATAAGAGGCTGATATCAGTCACATATGGTGTAATGTCTGAACGTTATATCAGTACTGGAGCGTTATAAGAGGCTGATATCAGTCACATATGGTGTAATGTCTGGACGTTATAGCAGTACTGGAGCGTTATAAGAGGCTGATATCTGTCACATATGGTGTAATGTCTGGAGGTTATATCAGTACTGGAGCGTTATAAGAGGGGCTGATATCAGTCACATATGGTGTAATGTCTGCAGGTTATATCAGTACTGGAGCGTTATAAGAGGCTGATATCAGTCACATATGATGTAATGTCTGGAGGTTATATCATTACTGGAGCGTTATAAGAGGCTGATATCAGTCACATATGGTATAATGTCTGGAGGTTATACCAGTACTGGAGCGTTATAAGAGGCTGATATCAGTCACATATGGTGTAATGTCTGGAGGTGATATCAGTACTGGAGCGTTATAAGAGGAGCTGATATCAGTCACATATGGTGTAATGTCTGGAGGTTATATCAGTACTGGAGCGTTATAAGAGGCTGATATCAGTCACATATGATGTAATGTCTGGAGGTTGTATCAGTACAGGAGCGTTATAAGAGGCTGAAATCAGTCACATATGGTGTAATGTCTGGAGGTTATATCAGTACTGGAGTGTTATAAGAGGCTCATATCAGTCACATATGGTGTAATGTCTGGAGGTTATATCAGTACTGGAGCGTTATAAGAGGCTCATATCAGTCACATATGGTGTAATGTCTGGAGGTTATATCAGTACTGGAGCGTTATAAGAGGAGCGGATATCAGTCACATATGGTGTAATGTCTGGAGGTTATATCAGTACTGGAGAGTTATAAGAGGGGCTGATATCAGTCACATATGATGTAATGTCTGGAGGTTATATCAGTACTGGAGCGTTATAAGAGGAGCTGATATCAGTCACATATGGTGTAATGTCTGGAGGTTATATCAGTACTGGAGAGTTATAAGAGGGGCTGATATCAGTCACATATGATGTAATGTCTGGAGGTTATAACAGTACTGGAGCGTTATAAGAGGAGCTGATATCAGTCACATATGATGTAATGTCTGGAGGTTATATCAGTACTGGAGCGTTATAAGAGGAGCTGATATCAGTCACATATGGTGTAATGTCTGGAGGTTATATCAGTACTGGAGCGTTATAAGAGGGGCTGATATCAGTCACATATGGTGTAATGTCTGGGGGTTATATCAGTACTGGAGCATTATAAGAGAGGCTGATATCAGTCACATATGATGTAATGTCTGGAGGTTATATCAGTGCTGGAGAGTTATAAGAGGGGCTGATATCAGTCACATATGATGTAATGTCTGGAGGTTATATCAGTACTGGAGCGTTATAAGAGGAGCTGATATCAGTCACATATGATGTAATGTCTGGAGGTTATATCAGTACTGGAGCATTATAAGAGGCTGATATCAGTCACATATGATGTAATGTCTGGAGGTTATATCAGTACTGGAGCATTATAAGAGGCTGATATCAGTCACATATGATGTAATGTCTGGAGGTTATATCAGGGCTGGAGAGTTATAAGAGGGGCTGATATCAGTCACATACGATGTAATGTCTGGGGGTTATATCAGTACTGGAGCATTATAAGAGAGGCTGATATCAGTCACATATGATGTAATGTCTGGAGGTTATATCAGTACTGGAGAGTTATAAGAGGGGCTGATATCAGTCACATATGATGTAATGTCTGGAGGTTATATCAGTACTGGAGCGTTATAAGAGGAGCTGATATCAGTCGCATATGGTGTAATGTCTGGAGGTTATATCAGTACTGGAGCGTTATAAGAGGAGCTGATATCAGTCGCATATGGTGTAATGTCTGGAGGTTATATCAGTGCTGGAGAGTTATAAGAGGGGCTGATATCCGTCACATACGATGTAATGTCTGGGGGTTATATCAGTACTGGAGCGTTATAAGAGAGGCTGATATCAGTCACATATGATGTAATGTCTGGAGGTTATATCTGTACTGGAGCGTTATAAGAGACTGATATCAGTCACATATGATGTAATGTCTGGAGGTTATATCAGTACTGTAGCGTTATAAGAGACTGATATCAGTCACATATGGTGTAATGTCTGGAGGTTATATCAGTACTGGAGCGTTATAAGAGGCTGATATCAGTCACATATGGTGTAATGTCTGGACGTTATAGCAGTACTGGAGCGTTATAAGAGGCTGATATCTGTCACATATGGTGTAATGTCTGGAGGTTATATCAGTACTGGAGCGTTATAAGAGGGGCTGATATCAGTCACATATGGTGTAATGTCTGGAGGTTATATCAGTACTGGAGCGTTATAAGAGGCTGATATCAGTCACATATGATGTAATGTCTGGAGGTTATATCATTACTGGAGCGTTATAAGAGGCTGATATCAGTCACATATGGTATAATGTCTGGAGGTTATACCAGTACTGGAGCGTTATAAGAGGCTGATATCAGTCACATATGGTGTAATGTCTGGAGGTGATATCAGTACTGGAGCGTTATAAGAGGAGCTGATATCAGTCACATATGGTGTAATGTCTGGAGGTTATATCAGTACTGGAGCGTTATAAGAGGCTGATATCAGTCACATATGATGTAATGTCTGGAGGTTGTATCAGTACAGGAGCGTTATAAGAGGCTGAAATCAGTCACATATGGTGTAATGTCTGGAGGTTATATCAGTACTGGAGTGTTATAAGAGACTGATATCAGTCACATATGGTGTAATGTCTGGAGGTTATATCAGTACTGGAGCGTTATAAGAGGCTCATATCAGTCACATATGGTGTAATGTCTGGAGGTTATATCAGTACTGGAGCGTTATAAGAGGCTCATATCAGTCACATATGGTGTAATGTCTGGAGGTTATATCAGTACTGGAGCGTTATAAGAGGAGCGGATATCAGTCACATATGGTGTAATGTCTGGAGGTTATATCAGTACTGGAGAGTTATAAGAGGGGCTGATATCAGTCACATATGATGTAATGTCTGGAGGTTATATCAGTACTGGAGCGTTATAAGAGGAGCTGATATCAGTCACATATGGTGTAATGTCTGGAGGTTATATCAGTACTGGAGAGTTATAAGAGGGGCTGATATCAGTCACATATGATGTAATGTCTGGAGGTTATAACAGTACTGGAGCGTTATAAGAGGAGCTGATATCAGTCACATATGATGTAATGTCTGGAGGTTATATCAGTACTGGAGCGTTATAAGAGGAGCTGATATCAGTCACATATGGTGTAATGTCTGGAGGTTATATCAGTACTGGAGCGTTATAAGAGGGGCTGATATCAGTCACATATGGTGTAATGTCTGGGGGTTATATCAGTACTGGAGCATTATAAGAGAGGCTGATATCAGTCACATATGATGTAATGTCTGGAGGTTATATCAGTGCTGGAGAGTTATAAGAGGGGCTGATATCAGTCACATATGATGTAATGTCTGGAGGTTATATCAGTACTGGAGCGTTATAAGAGGAGCTGATATCAGTCACATATGATGTAATGTCTGGAGGTTATATCAGTACTGGAGCATTATAAGAGGCTGATATCAGTCACATATGATGTAATGTCTGGAGGTTATATCAGTACTGGAGCATTATAAGAGGCTGATATCAGTCACATATGATGTAATGTCTGGAGGTTATATCAGGGCTGGAGAGTTATAAGAGGGGCTGATATCAGTCACATACGATGTAATGTCTGGGGGTTATATCAGTACTGGAGCATTATAAGAGAGGCTGATATCAGTCACATATGATGTAATGTCTGGAGGTTATATCAGTACTGGAGAGTTATAAGAGGGGCTGATATCAGTCACATATGATGTAATGTCTGGAGGTTATATCAGTACTGGAGCGTTATAAGAGGAGCTGATATCAGTCGCATATGGTGTAATGTCTGGAGGTTATATCAGTACTGGAGCGTTATAAGAGGAGCTGATATCAGTCGCATATGGTGTAATGTCTGGAGGTTATATCAGTGCTGGAGAGTTATAAGAGGGGCTGATATCCGTCACATACGATGTAATGTCTGGGGGTTATATCAGTACTGGAGCGTTATAAGAGAGGCTGATATCAGTCACATATGATGTAATGTCTGGAGGTTATATCTGTACTGGAGCGTTATAAGAGACTGATATCAGTCACATATGATGTAATGTCTGGAGGTTATATCAGTACTGTAGCGTTATAAGAGACTGATATCAGTCACATATGGTGTAATGTCTGGAGGTTATATCAGTACTGGAGCGTTATAAGAGGCTGATATCAGTCACATATGGTGTAATGTCTGGAGGTTATATCTGTACTGGAGCGTTATAAGAGGCTGATATCAGTCACATATGATGTAATGTCTGGAGGTTATATAAGTACTGGAGCGTTATAAGAGGCTGATATCAGTCACATATGGTGTAATGTCTGGAGGTTATATCTGTACTGGAGCGTTATAAGAGGCTGATATCAGTCACATATGATGTGATGTCTGGAGGTTATATCAGTACTGGAGCGTTATAAGAGGCTGATATCAGTCACATATGGTGTAATGTCTGGAGGTTATATCAGTACTGGAGCGTTATAAGAGGGGCTGATATCAGTCACATATGATGTAATGTCTGGAGGTTATATCAGTACTGGAGCGTTATAAGAGGAGCTGATATCAGTCACATATGATATAATGTCTGGAGGTTATATCAGTACTGGAGCGTTATAAGAGGGGCTGATATCAGTCACATATGATGTAATGTCTGGAGGTTATATCAGTACTGAAGCGTTATAAGAGGGGCTGATATCCGTCACATATGATATAATGTCTGGAGGTTATATCAGTACTGGAGTGTTATAAGAGGCTGATATCAGTCACATATGATGTAATGTCTGGAGGTTATATCAGTACTGGAGCGTTATAAGAGGCTGATATCAGTCACATATGATGTAATGTCTGGAGGTTATATCAGTACTGGAGCGTTAAAAGAGGAGCTGTTATCAGTGACATATGGTGTAATGTCTGGAGGTTATATCAGTGCTGGAGCGTTATAAGAGGAGCTGATATCACTCACATATGGTGTAATATCTGGAGGTTATATCAGTACTGGAGTGTTATAAGAGGCTGATATCAGTCACATATGATGTAATGTCTGGAGGTTATATCAGTACTGGAGTGTTATAAGAGGCTGATATCAGTCACATATGATGTAATGTCTGGAGGTTATATCAGTACTGGAGTGTTATAAGAGGCTGATATCAGTCACATATGATGTAATGTCTGGAGGTTATATCAGTACTGGAGCGTTATAAGAGGCTGATATCAGTCACATATGGTGTAATGTCTGGAGGTTATATCAGTACTGGAGCGTTATAAGAGGGGCTGATATCAGTCACATATGGTGTAATGTCTGGAGGTTATATCAGTACTGGAGCGTTATAAGAGGCTTATATCAGTCACATATGGTGTAATGTCTGGAGGTTATATCAGAACTGGAGCGTTATAAGAGGGGCTGATATCAGTCACATATGATATAATGTCTGGAGGTTATATCAATACTGGAGCGTTATAAGAGGCTGATATCAGTCACATATGGTGTAATGTCTGGGGGTTATATCACTACTGGAGCATTATAAGAGTGGCTGATATCAGTCACATATAGTGTAATGTCTGGAGGTTATATCAGTACTGGAGCGTTATAAGAGGAGCTGATATCAGTCACATATGGTGTAATGTCTGGAGGTTATATCAGTGCTGGAGCGTTATAAGAGGCTGATATCAGTCACATATGATGTAACGTCTGGAGGTTATATCAGTGCTGGAGCGTTATAAGAGGCTGATATCAGTCACATATGATGTAATGTCTGGAGGTTATATCAGTACTGGAGCGTTATAAGAGGCTGATATCAGTCACATATGATGTAACGTCTGGAGGTTATATCAGTGCTGGAGCGTTATAAGAGGCTGATATCAGTCACATATGATGTAATGTCTGGAGCTTATATCAGTACTGGAGCGTTATAAGAGGGGCTGATATCAGTCACATATGGTGTAATGTCTGGAGCTTATATCAGTACTGGAGCGTTATAAGAGGAGCTGATATCAGTCACATATGGTGTAATGTCTGGAGGTTATATCAGTACTGGAGCGTTATAAGAGGAGCTGATATCAGTCACATATGGTGTAATGTCTGGAGGTTATATCAGTACTGAAGAGTTATAAGAGGGGCTGATATCAGTCACATATGATGTAATGTCTGGAGGTTATATCAGTACTGGAGCGTTATAAGGGGCTGATATCAGTCACATATGGTGTAATGTCTGGAGGTTATATCAGTACTGGAGCGTTATAAGAGAGGCTGATATCAGTCACATATGGTGTAATGTCTGGAGGTTATATCAGTACTGGAGCGTTATAAAAGGGGCTGATATCAGTCACATATGGTGTAATGTCTGGAGGTTATATCAGTACTGGAGCGTTATAAGAGGGGCTGATATCAGTCACATATGATGTAATGTCTGGAGGTTATATCAGTACTGGAGCGTTATAAGAGGGGCTGATATCAGTCACATATGATGTAATGTCTGGAGGTTATATCAGTACTGGAGCGTTATAAGACGGGCTGATATTAGTCACATATGGTGTAATGTCTGGAGGTTATATCAGTACTGGAGCGTTATAAGAGGAGCTGATATCAGTCACATATGATGTAATGTCTGGAGGTTATATCAGTACTGGAGCGTTATAAGAGGCTGATATCAGTCACATATGGTGTAATGTCTGGACGTTATAGCAGTACTGGAGCGTTATAAGAGGCTGATATCTGTCACATATGGTGTAATGTCTGGAGGTTATATCAGTACTGGAGCGTTATAAGAGGCTGATATCAGTCACATATGGTGTAATGTCTGGAGGTTATATCAGTAGTGGAGCATTATCAGAGGGGCTGATATCAGCCACATATGATGTAAAGTCTGGAGGTTATATCGGTACTGGAGCGTTATAAGAGGGGCTGATATCAGTCACATATGGTGTAATGTCTGGAGGTTATATCAGTACTGGAGCGTTATAAGAGGAGCTGATATCAGTCACATATGGTGTAATGTCTGGAGGTTATATCAGTACTGGAGCGTTATAAGAGGCTGATATCAGTCACATATGATGTAATGTCTGGAGGTTGTATCAGTACAGGAGCGTTATAAGAGGCTGAAATCAGTCACATATGGTGTAATGTCTGGAGTTTATATCAGTACTGGAGTGTTATAAGAGACTGATATCAGTCACATATGGTCTAATGTCTGGAGGTTATATCAGTACTGGAGCGTTATAAGAGGCTCATATCAGTCACATATGGTGTAATGTCTGGAGGTTATATCAGTACTGGAGCATTATAAGAGGGGCTGATATCAGTCACATATGGTGTAATGTCTGGAGGTTATATCAGTACTGGAGCGTTATAAGAGGAGCGGATATCAGTCACATATGGTGTAATGTCTGGAGGTTATATCAGTACTGGAGAGTTATAAGAGGGGCTGATATCAGTCACATATGATGTAATGTCTGGAGGTTATATCAGTACTGGAGCGTTATAAGAGGAGCTGATATCAGTCACATATGGTGTAATGTCTGGAGGTTATATCAGTACTGGAGAGTTATAAGAGGGGCTGATATCAGTCACATATGATGTAATGTCTGGAGGTTATAACAGTACTGGAGCGTTATAAGAGGAGCTGATATCAGTCACATATGATGTAATGTCTGGAGGTTATATCAGTACTGGAGCGTTATAAGAGGAGCTGATATCAGTCACATATGGTGTAATGTCTGGAGGTTATATCAGTACTGGAGAGTTATAAGAGGGGCTGATATCAGTCACATATGGTGTAATGTCTGGGGGTTATATCAGTACTGGAGCATTATAAGAGAGGCTGATATCAGTCACATATGATGTAATGTCTGGAGGTTATATCAGTGCTGGAGAGTTATAAGAGGGGCTGATATCAGTCACATATGATGTAATGTCTGGAGGTTATATCAGTACTGGAGCGTTATAAGAGGAGCTGAGATCAGTCACATATGATGTAATGTCTGGAGGTTATATCAGTACTGGAGCAATATAAGAGGCTGATATCAGTCACATATGATGTAATGTCTGGAGGTTATATCAGTACTGGAGCATTATAAGAGGCTGATATCAGTCACATATGATGTAATGTCTGGAGGTTATATCAGTACTGGAGCATTATAAGAGAGGCTGATATCAGTCACATATGATGTAATGTCTGGAGGTTATATCAGTGCTGGAGAGTTATAAGAGGGGCTGATATCAGTCACATATGATGTAATGTCTGGAGGTTATATCAGTACTGGAGCGTTATAAGAGGAGCTGATATCAGTCGCATACGATGTAATGTCTGGGGGTTATATCAGTACTGGAGCATTATAAGAGAGGCTGATATCAGTCACATATGATGTAATGTCTGGAGGTTATATCAGTGCTGGAGAGTTATAAGAGGGGCTGATATCAGTCACATATGATGTAATGTCTGGAGGTTATATCAGTACTGGAGCGTTATAAGAGGAGCTGATATCAGTCGCATATGGTGTAATGTCTGGAGGTTATATCAGTACTGGAGCGTTATAAGAGGAGCTGATATCAGTCGCATATGGTGTAATGTCTGGAGGTTATATCAGTGCTGGAGAGTTATAAGAGGGGCTGATATCAGTCACATACGATGTAATGTCTGGGGGTTATATCAGTACTGGAGCGTTATAAGAGAGGCTGATATCAGTCACATATGATGTAATGTCTGGAGGTTATATCTGTACTGGAGCGTTATAAGAGACTGATATCAGTCACATATGATGTAATGTCTGGAGGTTATATAAGTACTGTAGCGTTATAAGAGACTGATATCAGTCACATATGGTGTAATGTCTGGAGGTTATATCAGTACTGGAGCGTTACAAGAGGCGGATATCAGTCACATATGATGTAATGTCTGGAGGTTATATAAGTACTGGAGCGTTATAAGAGGCTGATATCAGTCACATATGGTGTAATGTCTGGAGGTTATATCTGTACTGGAGCGTTATAAGAGGCTGATATCAGTCACATATGATGTAATGTCTGGAGGTTATATCAGTACTGGAGCGTTATAAGAGGGGCTGATATCAGTCACATATGATGGAATGTCTGGAGGTTATATCAGTACTGGAGCGTTATAAGAGGAGCTGATATCAGTCACATATGATATAATGTCTGGAGGTTATATCAGTACTGGAGCGTTATAAGAGGGGCTGATATCAGTCACATATGATGTAATGTCTGGAGGTTATATCAGTACTGAAGCGTTATAAGAGGGGCTGATATCCGTCACATATGATATAATGTCTGGAGGTTATATCAGTACTGGAGTGTTATAAGAGGCTGATATCAGTCACATATGATGTAATGTCTGGAGGTTATATCAGTACTGGAGCGTTATAAGAGGCTGATATCAGTCACATATGATGTAATGTCTGGAGGTTATATCAGTACTGGAGCGTTAAAAGAGGAGCTGTTATCAGTGACATATGGTGTAATGTCTGGAGGTTATATCAGTGCTGGAGCGTTATAAGAGGAGCTGATATCACTCACATATGGTGTAATATCTGGAGGTTATATCAGTACTGGAGTGTTATAAGAGGCTGATATCAGTCACATATGATGTAATGTCTGGAGGTTATATCAGTACTGGAGTGTTATAAGAGGCTGATATCAGTCACATATGATGTAATGTCTGGAGGTTATATCAGTACTGGAGTGTTATAAGAGGCTGATATCAGTCACATATGATGTAATGTCTGGAGGTTATATCAGTACTGGAGCGTTATAAGAGGCTGATATCAGTCACATATGGTGTAATGTCTGGAGGTTATATCAGTACTGGAGCGTTATAAGAGGGGCTGATATCAGTCATATAGGGTGTAATGTCTGGAGGTTATATCAGTACTGGAGCGTTATAAGAGGCTTATATCAGTCACATATGGTGTAATGTCTGGAGGTTATATCAGAACTGGAGCGTTATAAGAGGGGCTGATATCAGTCACATATGATATAATGTCTGGGGGTTATATCACTACTGGAGCATTATAAGAGTGGCTGATATCAGTCACATATAGTGTAATGTCTGGAGGTTATATCAGTACTGGAGCGTTATAAGAGGAGCTGATATCTGTCACATATGGTGTAATGTCTGGAGGTTATATCAGTGCTGGAGCGTTATAAGAGGCTGATATCAGTCACATATGATGTAACGTCTGGAGGTTATATCAGTGCTGGAGCGTTATAAGAGGCTGATATCAGTCACATATGATGTAATGTCTGGAGGTTATATCAGTACTGGAGCGTTATAAGAGGCTGATATCAGTCACATATGATGTAACGTCTGGAGGTTATATCAGTGCTGGAGCGTTATAAGAGGCTGATATCAGTCACATATGATGTAATGTCTGGAGCTTATATCAGTACTGGAGCGTTATAAGAGGGGATGATATCAGTCACATATGGTGTAATGTCTGGAGCTTATATCAGTACTGGAGCGTTATAAGAGGAGCTGATATCAGTCACATATGGTGTAATGTCTGGAGGTTATATCAGTACTGGAGCGTTATAAGAGGAGCTGATATCAGTCACATATGGTGTAATGTCTGGAGGTTATATCAGTACTGAAGAGTTATAAGAGGGGCTGATATCAGTCACATATGATGTAATGTCTGGAGGTTATATCAGTACTGGAGCGTTATAAGGGGCTGATATCAGTCACATATGGTGTAATGTCTGGAGGTTATATCAGTACTGGAGCGTTATAAGAGAGGCTGATATCAGTCACATATGGTGTAATGTCTGGAGGTTATATCAGTACTGGAGCGTTATAAGGGGCTGATATCAGTCACATATGATGTAATATCTAGAGGTTATATCAGTGCTGGAGCGTTATAAGAGAGGCTGATATCAGTCACATATGATGTAATGTCTGGAGGTTATATCAGTACTGGAGCGTTATAAGAGGCTGATATCAGTCACATATGATGTAACGTCCGGAGGTTATATCAGTGCTGGAGCGTTATAAGAGGCTGATATCAGTCACATATGATGTAATGTCTGGAGGTTATATCAGTACTGGAGCGTTATAAGAGGGGCTGATATCAGTCACATATGATGTAATGTCTGGAGGTTATATCAGTACTGGAGCGTTATAAGAGGAGCTGATATCAGTCACATATTGTGTAATGTCTGGAGCTTATATCAGTACTGGAGCGTTATAAGAGGAGCTGATATCAGTCACATATGGTGTAATGTCTGGAGGTTATATCAGTACTGGAGCGTTATAAGAGGAGCTGATATCAGTCACATATGGTGTAATGTCTGGAGGTTATATCAGTACTGAAGAGGTATAAGAGGGGCTGATATCAGTCACATATGATGTAACGTCTGGAGGTTATATCAGTACTGGAGCGTTATAAGGGGTTGATATCAGTCACATATGGTGTAATGTCTGGAGGTTATATCATTACTGGAGCGTTATAAGAGGGGCTGATATCAGTCACATATGGTGTAATGTCTGGAGGTTATATCAGTACTGGAGCGTTATAAGGAGCTGATATCAGTCACATATGATGTAATGTCTAGAGGTTATATCAGTGCTGGAGCGTTATAAGAGAGGCTGATATCAGTCACATATGATGTAATGTCTGGAGGTTATATCAGTACTGGAGCGTTATAAGAGGCTGATATCAGTCACATATGATGTAATGTCTGGAGGTTATATCAGTACTGGAGCGTTAAAAGAGGAGCTGATATCAGTCACATATGGTGTAATGTCTGGAGGTTATATCAGTACTGGAGCGTTATAAGAGGCTGATATCAGTCACATATGATGTAATGTCTGGAGGTTATATAAGTACAGGAGTGTTATAAGAGGCTGATATCAGTCACATATGATGTAATGTCTGGAGGTTATATCAGTACTGGAGTGTTATAAGAGGCTGATATCAGTCACATATGATGTAATGTCTGGAGGTTATATCAGTACTGGAGTGTTATAAGAGGCTGATATCAGTCACATATGATGTAATGTCTGGAGGTTATATCAGTACTGGAGTGTTATAAGAGGCTGATATCAGTCACATATGATGTAATGTCTGGAGGTTATATCAGTACTGGAGCGTTATAAGAGGCTGATATCAGTCACATATGGTGTAATGTCTGGAGGTTATATCAGTACTGGAGCGTTATAATAGGGGCTGATATCAGTCACATATGGTGTAATGTCTGGAGGTTATATCAGTACTGGAGCGTTATAAGAGGGGCTGATATCAGTCACATATGATATAATGTCTGGAGGTTATATCAGTACTGGAGCGTTATAAGAGGCTGATATCAGTCACATATGGTGTAATGTCTGGGGGTTATATCAGTACTGGAGCATTATTAGAGGGGCTTATATCAGTCACATATGGTGTAATGTCTGGAGGTTATATCAGAACTGGAGCGTTATAAGAGGGGCTGATATCAGTCACATATGATATAATGTCTGGAGGTTATATCAGTACTGGAGCGTTATAAGAGGCTGATATCAGTCACATATGGTGTAATGTCTGGGGGTTATATCAGTACTGGAGCATTATTAGAGGGGCTGATATCAGTCACATAAAGTGTAATGTCTGGAGGTTATATCAGTACTGGAGCGTTATAAGAGGAGCTGATATCAGTCACATATGGTGTAATGTCTGGAGGTTATATCAGTACTGGAGCGTTATAAGAGGCTGATATCAGTCACATATGATGTAACGTCTGGAGGTTATATCAGTGCTGGAGCGTTATAAGATGCTGATATCAGTCACATATGATGTAATGTCTGGAGGTTATATCAGTACTGGAGCGTTATAAGAGGGGCTGATATCAGTCACATATGGTGTAATGTCTGGAGCTTATATCAGTACTGGAGCGTTTTAAGAGGAGCTGATATCAGTCACATATGGTGTAATGTCTGGAGGTTATATCAGTACTGGAGCTTTATAAGAGGAGCTGATATCAGTCACATATGATGTAATGTCTGGAGGTTATATCAGTACTGGAGCGTTATAAGAGGCTGATATCAGTCACATATGATGTAATGTCTGGAGGTTATATCAGTACTGGAGCTTTATAAGAGGAGCTGATATCAGTCACATATGATGTAATGTCTGGAGGTTATATCAGTACTGGAGCGTTATAAGAGGCTGATATCAGTCACATATGATGTAATGTCTGGAGGTTATATCAGTACTGGAGCGTTATAAGAGGCTGATATCAGTCACTTATGGTGTAATGTCTGGAGGTTATATCAGTACTGGAGCGTTATAAGAGGCTGATATCAGTCACATATGATGTAATGTCTGGAGGTTATAACAGTATTGGAGCGTTATAAGAGGCTGATATCAGTCACATATGATGTAATGTCTGGAGGTTATATCAGTATTGGAGCGTTATAAGAGGCTGATATCAGTCACATATGATGTAATGTCTGGAGGTTATATCAGTACTGGAGCGTTATAAGAGGAGCTGATATCAGTTACATATGGTGTAATGTCTGGAGGTTATATCAGTACTGGAGCGTTATAAGAGGCTGATATCAGTCACATATGGTGTAATGTCTGGAGGTTATATCAGTACTGGAGCGTTATAAGAGGGGCTGATATCAGTCACATATGATGTAATGTCTGGAGGTTATATCAGTACTGGAGCGTTATAAGAGGCTGATATCAGTCACATATGGTGTAATGTCTGGAGGTTATATCAGTACTGGAGTGTTATAAGAGGAGCTGATATCAGTCACATATGATGTAATGTCTGGAGGTTATATCAGTACTGGAGCGTTATAAGAGGAGCTGATATCAGTTACATATGGTGTAATGTCTGGAGGTTATATCAGTACTGGAGCGTTATAAGAGGCTGATATCAGTCACATATGATGTAATGTCTGGAGGTTATATCAGTACTGGAGTGTTATAAGAGGAGCTGATATCAGTCACATATGATGTAATGTCTGGAGGTTATATCAGTACTGGAGCGTTATAAGAGGCTGATATCAGTCACATATGATGTAATGTCTGGGGGTTATATCAGTACTGGAGCATTATAAGAGGGGCTGATATAAGTCACATATGATGTAATGTCTGAAGGTTATATCAGTACTGGAGCGTTATAAGAGGCTGATATCAGACACATATGATGTAATGTCTGGAGGTTAAATCAGTACTGGAGCGTTATAAGATGCTGATATCAGTCACATATGGTGTAATGTCTGGAGGTTATATCAGTACTGGAGCATTATAAGAGGCTGATATCAGTCACATATGGTGTAATGTCTGGAGGTTATATCAGTACTGGAGCGTTATAAGAGGCTGATATCAGTCACATATGATGTAATGTCTGGAGGTTATATCAGTACAGGAGCGTTATAAGAGGCTGATATCAGTCACATATCATGTAATGTCTGGAGGTTATATCAGTACTGGAGCGTTATGAGAGGCTGATATCAGTCACATATGATGTAATGTCTGGAGGTTATATCAGTACTGGAGCGTTATAAGAGGCTGATATCAGTCACATATGATATAATGTATGGAGGTTATATCAGTACTGGAGCGTTATAAGAGGGGCTGATATCAGTCACATATGGTGTAATGTCTGGAGGTTATATCAGTACTGGAGCATTATAAGAGGCTGATATCAGTCACATATGGTGTAATGTCTGGAGGTTATATCAGTACTGGAGCGTTATAAGAGGGGCTGATATCAGTCACATATGGTGTAATGTCTTGAGGTTATATCAGTACTGGAGCGTTATAAGAGGCTGATGTCAGTCACATATGATGTAATGACTGGAGGTTATATCAGTACTGGAGCGTTATAAGAGGCTGATATCAGTCACATATGGTGTAATGTCTGCAGGTTATATCAGTACTGGAGCGTTATAAGAGGGGCTGATATCAGTCACATATGGTGTAATGTCTGGAGGTTATATCAGTACTGGAGCGTTATAAGAGGCTGATATCAGTCACATATGATGTAATGTCTGGAGGCTATATCAGTAGTGGAGCGTTATAAGAGGAGCTGATATCAGTCACATATGATGTAATGTCTGGAGGTTATATCAGTACTGGAGCGTTATAAGAGGCTGATATCAGTCACATATGGTGTAATGTCTAGAGGTTATATCAGTACTGGAGCATTATAAGAGGGGCTGATATCAGTCACATATGGTGTAATGTCTGGAGGCTATATCAGTACTGGAGCGTTATAAAAGGCTGATATCAGTCACATGTGGTGTAATGTCTGGAGGTTATATCAGTACTGGAGCATTATAAGAGGCTGATATCAGTCACATATGGTGTAATGTCTGGAGGTTATATCAGTACTGGAGCGTTATAAGAGGCTGATATCAGTCACATATGATGTAATGTCTGGAGGTTATATCAGTACTGGAGCGTTATAAGAGGCTGATATCAGTCACATATCATGTAATGTCTGGAGGTTATATCAGTACTGGAGCGTTATGAGAGGCTGATATCAGTCACATATGATGTAATGTCTGGAGGTTATATCAGTACTGGAGCGTTATAAGAGGCTGATATCAGTCACATATGATGTAAGGTCTGGAGGTTTTATCAGTACTGGAGCGTTATAAGAGGCTGATATCAGTCACATATGATATAATGTATGGAGGTTATATCAGTACTGGAGCGTTATAAGAGGGGCTGATATCAGTCACATATGGTGTAATGTCTGGAGGTTATATCAGTACTGGAGCGTTATAAGAGGGGCTGATATCAGTCACATATGGTGTAATGACTGGAGGTTATATCAGTACTGGAGCGTTATAAGAGGCTGATATCAGTCACATATGGTGTAATGTCTGCAGGTTATATCAGTACTGGAGCGTTATAAGAGAGGCTGATATCAGTCACATATGGTGTAATGTCTGGAGGTTATATCAGTACTGGAGCGTTATAAGAGGCTGATATCAGTCACATATGATGTAATGTCTGGAGGCTAGATCAGTACTGGAGCGTTATAAGAGGAGCTGATATCAGTCACATATGATGTAATGTCTGGAGGTTATATCAGTACTGGAGCGTTATAAGAGGCTGATATCAGTCACATATGGTGTAATGTCTAGAGGCTATATCAGTACTGGAGCATTATAAGAGGGGCAGATATCAGTCACATATGGTGTAACGTCTGGAGGTTGTATCAGAACTGGAGCGTTATAAGAGGGGCTGATATAAGTCACATATGGTGTAATGTCTGGAGGTTATATCAGTACTGGAGCGTTATAAGAGGCTGATATCAGTCACATATGATGTAATTTCTGGAGGTTATATCAGTACTAGAGCGTTATAAGAGGGGCTGATATCAGTCACATATGATGTAATGTCTGGAGGTTATAACAGTACTGGAGCGTTATAAGATGGGCTGATATCAATCACATATGATGTAATGTCTGGAGGTTACATCAGTACTGGAGCGTTATAAGAGGGGCTGATATCAGTCACATATGGTGTAATGTCTGGAGGTTATATCAATACTGGAGCGTTATAAGAGGGGCTGATATCAGTCACATATGGTGTAATGTCTGGAGGTTATATCAGTACTGGAGCGTTATAAGAGGCTGATATCAGTCACATATGGTGTAATGTCTGGAGGTTATATCAGTACTGGAGCGTTATAAAAGGCTGATATCAGTCACATATGATGTAATGTCTGGAGGTTATATCAGTACTGGAGCGTTATAAGAGGGGCTGATATCAGTCACATATTGTGTAATGTCTGGAGGATATATCAGTACTGGAGCGTTATAAGAGGGGCTGATATCAGTCACATATGATGTAATGTCTGGAGGTTATATCAGTACTGGAGCGTTATAAGAGGAGCTGATATCAGTCACAAATGGTGTAATGTCTGGAGGTTATATCAGTACTGGAGCGTTATAAGAGGCTGATATCAGTCACATATGATGTAATGTCTGGAGGTTATATCAGTACTGGAGCGTTATAAGAGGCTGATATCAGTCACATATGATGTAATGTCTGGAGGTTATATCAGTACTGGAGCGTTATAAGAGGCTGATATCAGTCACATATGGTGTAATGTCTGGAGGTTATATCAGTACTGGAGCGTTATAAGAGGCTGATATCAGTCACATATGATGTAATGTCTGGAGGTTATATCAGTACTGGAGCGTTATAAGAGGCTGATATCAGTCACATATGATGTAATGTCTGGAGGTTATATCAGTACTGGAGCATTATGAGAGGCTGATTTCAGTCACATATGATGTAATGTCTGGAGGTTATATCAGTACTGGAGCGTTATAAGAGGCAGATATCAGTCACATATGGTGTAATGTCTGGAGGTTATATCAGTACTGGAGCGTTATAAGAGGGGCTGATGTCAGTCACATATGGTGTAATGACTGGAGGTTATATCAGTACTGGAGTGTTATAAGAGGCTGATATCAGTCACATATGATGTAATGTCTGGAGGTTATATCAGTACTGGAGTGTTATAAGAGGCTGACATCAGTCACATATGATGTAATGTCTGGAGGTTATATCAGTACTGGAGCGTTATAAGAGGCTGATATCAGTCACATATGATGTAATGTCTGGAGGTTATATCAGTACTGGAGTGTTATAGGAGGCTGATATCAGTCACATATGATGTAATGTCTGGAGGTTTTATCAGTACTGGAGTTTTATAAGAGAGGCTGATATCAGTCACATATGATGTAATGTCTGGAGGTTATATCAGTACTGGAGCGTTATAAGAGGCTGATATCAGTCACATATGGTGTAATGTCTAGAGGTTATATCAGTACTGGAGCATTATAAGAGGGGCTGATATCAGTCACATATGGTGTAACGTCTGGAGGTTATATCAGTACTGAAGCGTTATAAGAGGGGCTGATATAAGTCACATATGGTGTAATGTCTGGAGGTTATATCAGTACTGGAGCGTTATAAGAGGCTGATATCAGTCACATATGATGTAATTTCTGGAGGTTATATCAGTACTGGAGCGTTATAAGAGGCTGATATTAATCACATATGATATAATGTCTGGAGGTTATATCAGTACTGGAGCATTATAAGAGGCTGATATCAGTCACATATGATGTAATGTCTGGAGGTTATATCAGTACTGGAGCGTTATAAGAGGGGCTGATATCAGTCACATATGGTGTAATGTCTGGAGGTTATATCAGTACTGGAGCGTTATAAGAGGGGCTGATATCAGTCACATATGGTGTAATGTCTGGAGGTTATATCAGTACTGGAGCGTTATAAGAGGCTGATATCAGTCACATATGGTGTAATGTCTGGAGGTTATATCAGTACTGGAGCGTTATAAAAGGCTGATATCAGTCACATATGATGTAATGTCTGGAGGTTATATCAGTACTGGAGCGTTATAAGAGGGGCTGATATCAGTCACATATTGTGTAATGTCTGGAGGTTATATCAGTACTGGAGCGTTATAAGAGGAGCTTATATCAGTCACATATGGTGTAATGTCTGGAGGTTATATCAATACTGGAGTGTTATAAGAGGGGCTGATATCAGTCACATATTGTGTAATGTCTGGAGGTAATATCAGTACTGGAGCGTTATAAGAGGCTGATATCAGTCACATATGATGTAATGTCTGGGGGTTATATCAGTACTGGAGCGTTATAAGAGGGGCTGATATCAGTCACATATGATGTAATGTCTGGAGGTTATATCAGTACTGGAGCGTTATAAGAGGCTGATATCAGTCACATATGTTGTAATGTCTGGAGGTTATATCAGCGCTGGAGCGTTATAAGAGGCTGATATCAGTCACATATGATGTAATGTCTGGAGGTTATATCAGTACTGGAGCGTTATAAGAGGCTGATATCAGTCACATATGATGTAATGTCTGGAGGTTATATCAGTACTGGAGCGTTATAAGAGGCTGATATCAGTCACATATGATGTAATGTCTGGAGGTTATATCAGTACTGGAGCGTTATAAGAGGGGCTGATATCAGTCACATATGGTGTAATGACTGGAGGTTATATCAGTACTGGAGCGTTATAAGAGACTGATATCAGTCACATATGATGTAATGTCTGGAGGTTATATCAGTACTGGAGTGTTATAAGAGGCTGACATCAGTCACATATGATGTAATGTCTGGAGGTTATATCAGTACTGGAGCGTTATAAGAGGCTGATATCAGTCACATATGATGTAATGTCTGGAGGTTATATCAGTACTGGAGTGTTATAGGAGGCTGATATCAGTCACATATGATGTAATGTCTGGAGGTTTTATCAGTACTGGAGTTTTATAAGAGAGGCTGATATCAGTCACATATGATGTAATGTCTGGAGGTTATATCAGTACTGGAGCGTTATAAGAGGCTGATATCAGTCACATATGATATAATGTCTGGAGGTTATATCAGTACTGGAGCGTTATAAGAGGCTGATATCAGTCACATATGATGTAATGTCTGGAGGTTATATCAGTACTGGAGCGTTATAAGAGGCTGATATCAGTCACATATGATGTAATTTCTGGAGGTTATATCAGTACTGGAGCGTTATGAGAGGCTGATATTAATCACATATGATATAATGTCTGGAGGTTATATCAGTACTGGAGCATTATAAGAGGGGCTGATATCAGTCACATATGGTGTAATGTCTGGAGGTTATATCAGTACTGGATCGTTATAAGAGGAGCTGATATCAGTCACATATGGTGTAATGTCTGGAGGTTATATCAGTACTGGAGCGTTATAAGATGGGCTGATATCAGTCACATATGATGTAATGTCTGGAGGTTATATCAGTACTGGAGCGTTATAAAAGGCTGATATCAGTCACATATGATGTAATGTCTGGAGGTTATATCAGTACTGGAGCGTTATAAGAGGGGCTGATATCAGTCACATATTGTGTAATGTCTGGAGGTTATATCAGTACTGGAGCGTTATAAGAGGAGCTTATATCAGTCACATATGGTGTAATGTCTGGAGGTTATATCAGTACTGGAGCGTTATAAGAGGAGCTTATATCAGTCACATATGGTGTAATGTCTGGAGGTTATATCAGTACTGGAGTGTTATAAGAGGGGCTGATATCAGTCACATATGATGTAATGTCTGGGGGTTATATCAGTACTGGAGCGTTATAAGAGGGGCTGATATCAGTCACATATGATGTAATGTCTGGAGGCTATATTAGTACTGGAGCGTTATAAGAGGCTGATATCAGTCACATATGGTGTAATGTCTGGAGGTTATATCAGCGCTGGAGCGTTATAAGAGGCTGATATCAGTCACATATGATGTAATGTCTGGAGGTTATATCAGTACTGGAGCGTTATAAGAGGCTGATATCAGTCACATATGATGTAATGTCTGGAGGTTATATCAGTACTGGAGCGTTATAAGAGGCTGATATCAGTCACATATGATGTAATGTCTGGAGGTTATATCAGTACTGGAGCATTATAAGAGGCTGATATCAGTCACATATGATGCAATGTCTGGAGGTTATATCAGTACTGGAGCGTTATAAGAGGAGCTGATATCAGTCACATATGGTGTAATGTCTGGAGGTTATATCAGTACTGAAGCGTTATAAGAGGAGCTGATATCAGTCACATATGATGTAATGTCTGGAGGTTATATCAGTACTGGAGCGTTATAAGAGGCTGATATCAGTCACATATGGTGTAATGTCTGGAGGTTATATCAGTACTGGAGCGTTATAAGAGGCTGATATCAGTCACATATGGTGTAATGTCTGGAGGTTATATCAGTACTGGAGCGTTATAAGAGGCTGATATCAGTCACATATGGTGTAATGTCTGGAGGTTATATCAGTACTGGAGCGTTATAAGAGGCTGATATCAGTCACATATGGTGTAATGTCTGGAGGTTATATCAGTACTGGAGCGTTATAAGAGGCTGATATCAGTTACATATGGTGTAATGTCTGGAGGTTATATCAGTACTGGAGCGTTATAAGAGGCAGATATCAGTCACATATGGTGTAATGTCTGGAGGTTATATCAGTACTGGAGCGTTATAAGAGGGGCTGATATCAGTCACATATGGAGTAATGTCTGGAGGTTATATCAGTACTGGAGCGTTATAAGAGGAGCTGATATCAGTCACATATGATGTAATGTCTGGAGGTTATATCAGTACTGGAGCGTTATAAGAGGAGCTGATATTAGTCACATATGATGTAATGTCTGGAGGTTAGATCAGTACTGGAGCGTTATAAGAGGGGCTGATATCAGTCACATATGGTGTAATGTCTGGAGGTTATATCAGTACTGGAGCGTTATAAGAGGGGCTGATATCAGTCACATATGGTGTAATGACTGGAGGTTATATCAGTACTGGAGCGTTATAAGAGGCTGATATCAGTCACATATGGTGTAATGTCTGCAGGTTATATCAGTACTGGAGCGTTATAAGAGGGGCTGATATCAGTCACATATGGTGTAATGTCTGGAGGTTATATCAGTACTGGAGCGTTATAAGAGGCTGATATCAGTCACATATGATGTAATGTCTGGAGGCTAGATCAGTACTGGAGCGTTATAAGAGGAGCTGATATCAGTCACATATGATGTAATGTCTGGAGGTTATATCAGTACTGGAGCGTTATAAGAGGCTGATATCAGTCACATATGGTGTAATGTCTAGAGGCTATATCAGTACTGGAGCATTATAAGAGGGGCAGATATCAGTCACATATGGTGTAACGTCTGGAGGTTGTATCAGAACTGGAGCGTTATAAGAGGGGCTGATATAAGTCACATATGGTGTAATGTCTGGAGGTTATATCAGTACTGGAGCGTTATAAGAGGCTGATATCAGTCACATATGATGTAATTTCTGGAGGTTATATCAGTACTAGAGCGTTATAAGAGGGGCTGATATCAGTCACATATGATGTAATGTCTGGAGGTTATAACAGTACTGGAGCGTTATAAGATGGGCTGATATCAATCACATATGATGTAATGTCTGGAGGTTACATCAGTACTGGAGCGTTATAAGAGGGGCTGATATCAGTCACATATGGTGTAATGTCTGGAGGTTATATCAATACTGGAGCGTTATAAGAGGGGCTGATATCAGTCACATATGGTGTAATGTCTGGAGGTTATATCAGTACTGGAGCGTTATAAGAGGCTGATATCAGTCACATATGGTGTAATGTCTGGAGGTTATATCAGTACTGGAGCGTTATAAAAGGCTGATATCAGTCACATATGATGTAATGTCTGGAGGTTATATCAGTACTGGAGCGTTATAAGAGGGGCTGATATCAGTCACATATTGTGTAATGTCTGGAGGATATATCAGTACTGGAGCGTTATAAGAGGGGCTGATATCAGTCACATATGATGTAATGTCTGGAGGTTATATCAGTACTGGAGCGTTATAAGAGGAGCTGATATCAGTCACAAATGGTGTAATGTCTGGAGGTTATATCAGTACTGGAGCGTTATAAGAGGCTGATATCAGTCACATATGATGTAATGTCTGGAGGTTATATCAGTACTGGAGCGTTATAAGAGGCTGATATCAGTCACATATGATGTAATGTCTGGAGGTTATATCAGTACTGGAGCGTTATAAGAGGCTGATATCAGTCACATATGGTGTAATGTCTGGAGGTTATATCAGTACTGGAGCGTTATAAGAGGCTGATATCAGTCACATATGATGTAATGTCTGGAGGTTATATCAGTACTGGAGCGTTATAAGAGGCTGATATCAGTCACATATGATGTAATGTCTGGAGGTTATATCAGTACTGGAGCATTATGAGAGGCTGATTTCAGTCACATATGATGTAATGTCTGGAGGTTATATCAGTACTGGAGCGTTATAAGAGGCAGATATCAGTCACATATGGTGTAATGTCTGGAGGTTATATCAGTACTGGAGCGTTATAAGAGGGGCTGATGTCAGTCACATATGGTGTAATGACTGGAGGTTATATCAGTACTGGAGCGTTATAAGAGGCTGATATCAGTCACATATGATGTAATGTCTGGAGGTTATATCAGTACTGGAGTGTTATAAGAGGCTGACATCAGTCACATATGATGTAATGTCTGGAGGTTATATCAGTACTGGAGCGTTATAAGAGGCTGATATCAGTCACATATGATGTAATGTCTGGAGGTTATATCAGTACTGGAGTGTTATAGGAGGCTGATATCAGTCACATATGATGTAATGTCTGGAGGTTTTATCAGTACTGGAGTTTTATAAGAGAGGCTGATATCAGTCACATATGATGTAATGTCTGGAGGTTATATCAGTACTGGAGCGTTATAAGAGGCTGATATCAGTCACATATGGTGTAATGTCTAGAGGTTATATCAGTACTGGAGCATTATAAGAGGGGCTGATATCAGTCACATATGGTGTAACGTCTGGAGGTTATATCAGTACTGAAGCGTTATAAGAGGGGCTGATATAAGTCACATATGGTGTAATGTCTGGAGGTTATATCAGTACTGGAGCGTTATAAGAGGCTGATATCAGTCACATATGATGTAATTTCTGGAGGTTATATCAGTACTGGAGCGTTATGAGAGGCTGATATTAATCACATATGATATAATGTCTGGAGGTTATATCAGTACTGGAGCATTATAAGAGGCTGATATCAGTCACATATGATGTAATGTCTGGAGGTTATATCAGTACTGGAGCGTTATAAGAGGGGCTGATATCAGTCACATATGGTGTAATGTCTGGAGGTTATATCAGTACTGGAGCGTTATAAGAGGGGCTGATATCAGTCACATATGGTGTAATGTCTGGAGGTTATATCAGTACTGGAGCGTTATAAGAGGCTGATATCAGTCACATATGGTGTAATGTCTGGAGGTTATATCAGTACTGGAGCGTTATAAAAGGCTGATATCAGTCACATATGATGTAATGTCTGGAGGTTATATCAGTACTGGAGCGTTATAAGAGGGGCTGATATCAGTCACATATTGTGTAATGTCTGGAGGTTATATCAGTACTGGAGCGTTATAAGAGGAGCTTATATCAGTCACATATGGTGTAATGTCTGGAGGTTATATCAATACTGGAGTGTTATAAGAGGGGCTGATATCAGTCACATATTGTGTAATGTCTGGAGGTTATATCAGTACTGGAGCGTTATAAGAGGCTGATATCAGTCACATATGGTGTAATGTCTGGAGGTTATATCAGTACTGGAGTGTTATAAGAGGGGCTGATATCAGTCACATATGGTGTAATGTCTGGAGGTTATATCAGTACTGGATCGTTATAAGAGGAGCTGATATCAGTCACATATGGTGTAATGTCTGGAGGTAATATCAGTACTGGAGCGTTATAAGAGGCTGATATCAGTCACATATGATGTAATGTCTGGGGGTTATATCAGTACTGGAGCGTTATAAGAGGGGCTGATATCAGTCACATATGATGTAATGTCTGGAGGTTATATCAGTACTGGAGCGTTATAAGAGGCTGATATCAGTCACATATGTTGTAATGTCTGGAGGTTATATCAGCGCTGGAGCGTTATAAGAGGCTGATATCAGTCACATATGATGTAATGTCTGGAGGTTATATCAGTACTGGAGCGTTATAAGAGGCTGATATCAGTCACATATGATGTAATGTCTGGAGGTTATATCAGTACTGGAGCGTTATAAGAGGCTGATATCAGTCACATATGATGTAATGTCTGGAGGTTATATCAGTACTGGAGCGTTATAAGAGGGGCTGATATCAGTCACATATGGTGTAATGACTGGAGGTTATATCAGTACTGGAGCGTTATAAGAGACTGATATCAGTCACATATGATGTAATGTCTGGAGGTTATATCAGTACTGGAGTGTTATAAGAGGCTGACATCAGTCACATATGATGTAATGTCTGGAGGTTATATCAGTACTGGAGCGTTATAAGAGGCTGATATCAGTCACATATGATGTAATGTCTGGAGGTTATATCAGTACTGGAGTGTTATAGGAGGCTGATATCAGTCACATATGATGTAATGTCTGGAGGTTTTATCAGTACTGGAGTTTTATAAGAGAGGCTGATATCAGTCACATATGATGTAATGTCTGGAGGTTATATCAGTACTGGAGCGTTATAAGAGGCTGATATCAGTCACATATGATATAATGTCTGGAGGTTATATCAGTACTGGAGCGTTATAAGAGGCTGATATCAGTCACATATGATGTAATGTCTGGAGGTTATATCAGTACTGGAGCGTTATAAGAGGCTGATATCAGTCACATATGATGTAATTTCTGGAGGTTATATCAGTACTGGAGCGTTATGAGAGGCTGATATTAATCACATATGATATAATGTCTGGAGGTTATATCAGTACTGGAGCATTATAAGAGGGGCTGATATCAGTCACATATGGTGTAATGTCTGGAGGTTATATCAGTACTGGATCGTTATAAGAGGAGCTGATATCAGTCACATATGGTGTAATGTCTGGAGGTTATATCAGTACTGGAGCGTTATAAGATGGGCTGATATCAGTCACATATGATGTAATGTCTGGAGGTTATATCAGTACTGGAGCGTTATAAAAGGCTGATATCAGTCACATATGATGTAATGTCTGGAGGTTATATCAGTACTGGAGCGTTATAAGAGGGGCTGATATCAGTCACATATTGTGTAATGTCTGGAGGTTATATCAGTACTGGAGCGTTATAAGAGGAGCTTATATCAGTCACATATGGTGTAATGTCTGGAGGTTATATCAGTACTGGAGCGTTATAAGAGGAGCTTATATCAGTCACATATGGTGTAATGTCTGGAGGTTATATCAGTACTGGAGTGTTATAAGAGGGGCTGATATCAGTCACATATGATGTAATGTCTGGGGGTTATATCAGTACTGGAGCGTTATAAGAGGGGCTGATATCAGTCACATATGATGTAATGTCTGGAGGCTATATTAGTACTGGAGCGTTATAAGAGGCTGATATCAGTCACATATGGTGTAATGTCTGGAGGTTATATCAGCGCTGGAGCGTTATAAGAGGCTGATATCAGTCACATATGATGTAATGTCTGGAGGTTATATCAGTACTGGAGCGTTATAAGAGGCTGATATCAGTCACATATGATGTAATGTCTGGAGGTTATATCAGTACTGGAGCGTTATAAGAGGCTGATATCAGTCACATATGATGTAATGTCTGGAGGTTATATCAGTACTGGAGCATTATAAGAGGCTGATATCAGTCACATATGATGCAATGTCTGGAGGTTATATCAGTACTGGAGCGTTATAAGAGGAGCTGATATCAGTCACATATGGTGTAATGTCTGGAGGTTATATCAGTACTGAAGCGTTATAAGAGGAGCTGATATCAGTCACATATGATGTAATGTCTGGAGGTTATATCAGTACTGGAGCGTTATAAGAGGCTGATATCAGTCACATATGGTGTAATGTCTGGAGGTTATATCAGTACTGGAGCGTTATAAGAGGCTGATATCAGTCACATATGGTGTAATGTCTGGAGGTTATATCAGTACTGGAGCGTTATAAGAGGCTGATATCAGTCACATATGGTGTAATGTCTGGAGGTTATATCAGTACTGGAGCGTTATAAGAGGCTGATATCAGTCACATATGGTGTAATGTCTGGAGGTTATATCAGTACTGGAGCGTTATAAGAGGCTGATATCAGTTACATATGGTGTAATGTCTGGAGGTTATATCAGTACTGGAGCGTTATAAGAGGCAGATATCAGTCACATATGGTGTAATGTCTGGAGGTTATATCAGTACTGGAGCGTTATAAGAGGGGCTGATATCAGTCACATATGGAGTAATGTCTGGAGGTTATATCAGTACTGGAGCGTTATAAGAGGAGCTGATATCAGTCACATATGATGTAATGTCTGGAGGTTATATCAGTACTGGAGCGTTATAAGAGGAGCTGATATTAGTCACATATGATGTAATGTCTGGAGGTTAGATCAGTACTGGAGCGTTATAAGAGGGGCTGATATCAGTCACATATGGTGTAATGTCTGGAGGTTATATCAGTACTGGAGCGTTATGAGAGGCTGATTTCAGTCACATATGATGTAATGTCTGGAGGTTATATCAGTACTGGAGTGTTATAAGAGGCAGATATCAGTCACATATGGTGTAATGTCTGGAGGTTATATCAGTACTGGAGCGTTATAAGAGGGGCTGATATCAGTCACATATGGTGTAATGTCTGGAGGCTATATCAGTACTGGAGCGTTATAAGAGGAGCTGATATCAGTCACATATGATGTAATGTCTGGAGGTTATATCAGTACTGGAGAGTTATAAGAGGCTGATATCAGTCACATATGATGTAATGTCTGGAGGTTATATCAGTACTGGAGCGTTATAAGAGGCTGATATCAGTCACATATGATGTAATGTCTGGAGGTTATATCAGTACTGGAGCGTTATAAGAGGGGCTGATATCAGTCACATATGGTGTAATGACTGGAGGTTATATCAGTACTGGAGCATTATAAGAGGCTGATATCAGTCACATATGATATAATGTCTGGAGGTTATATCAGTACTGGAGCGTTATAAGAGGGGCTGATATCAGTCACATATGGTGTAATGTCTGGAGGTTATATCAGTACTGGAGTGTTATAAGAGGCTGACATCAGTCACATATGATGTAATGTCTGGAGGTTATATCAGTACTGGAGTGTTATAAGAGGCTGACATCAGTCACATATGATGTAATGTCTGGAGGTTATATCAGTACTGGAGCGTTATAAGAGGCTGATATCAGTCAGATATGATGTAATGTCTGGAGGTTATATCAGTACTGGAGTGTTATAGGAGGCTGATATCAGTCACATATGATGTAATGTCTGGAGGTTTTATCAGTACTGGAGTTTTATAAGAGAGGCTGATATCAGTCACAAATGATGTAATGTCTGGAGGTTATATCAGTACTGGAGCGTTATAAGAGGCTGATATCAGTCACATATGATATAATGTCTGGAGGTTATATCAGTACTGGAGCGTTATAAGAGGCTGATATCAGTTACATATGGTGTAATGTCTGGAGGTTATATCAGTACTAGAGCGTTATAAGAGGCTGATATCAGTCACATATGGTGTAATGTCTGGAGGTTATATCAGTACTGGAGCGTTATAAGAGGCTGATATCAGTCACATATGGTGTAATGTCTGGAGGTTATATCAGTACTGGAGCGTTATAAGAGGCTGATATCAGTTACATATGGTGTAATGTCTGGAGGTTATATCAGTACTGGAGCGTTATAAGAGGCAGATATCAGTCACATATGGTGTAATGTCTGGAGGTTATATCAGTACTGGAGCGTTATAAGAGGGGCTGATATCAGTCACATATGGTGTAATGTCTGGAGGTTATATCAGTACTGGAGCGTTATAAGAGGAGCTGATATCAGTCACATATGATGTAATGTCTGGAGGTTATATCAGTACTGAAGCGTTATAAGAGGCTGATATCAGTCACATATGATGTAATGTCTGGAGGTTATATCAGTACTGGAGTGTTAGAAGAGGCTGATATCAGTCACATATGATGTAATGTCTGGAGGTTATATCAGTACTGGAGCGTTATAAGAGGCTGATATCAGTCACATATGATGCAATGTCTGGAGGTTATATCAGTACTGGAGCGTTATAACAGGGGCTGATATCAGTCACATATGGTGTAATGTCTGGAGGTTATATCAGTACTGGAGCGTTATAAGAGGAGCTGATATCAGTCACATATGATGTAATGTCTGGAGGTTAGATCAGTACTGGAGCGTTATAAGAGGCTGATATCAGTTACATATGGTGTAATGTCTGGAGGTTATATCAGTACTGGAGCGTTATGAGAGGCTGATTTCAGTCACATATGATGTAATGTCTGGAGGTTATATCAGTACTGGAGTGTTATAAGAGGCAGATATCAGTCACATATGGTGTAATGTCTGGAGGTTATATCAGTACTGGAGCGTTATAAGAGGGGCTGATATCAGTCACATATGGTGTAATGTCTGGAGGTTATATCAGTACTGGAGCGTTATAAGAGGAGCTGATATCAGTCATATATGATGTAATGTCTGGAGGTTATATCAGTACTGGAGCGTTATAAGAGGCTGATATCAGTCACATATGATGTAATGTCTGGAGGTTATATCAGTACTGGAGCGTTATAAGAGGCTGATATCAGTCACATATGATGTAATGTCTGGAGGTTATATCAGTACTGGAGCGTTATAAGAGGGGCTGATATCAGTCACATATGGTGTAATGTCTGGAGGTTATATCAGTACTGGAGCGTTATAAGAGGGGCTGATATCAGTCACATATGATGTAATGTCTAGAGGTTATATCAGTACTGGAGCGCTATAAGAGGAGCTGATATCAGTCACATATGATGTAATGTCTGGAGGTTATATCAGTACTGGAGCGTTATAAGAGGCTGATATCAGTCACATATGATGTAATGTCTGGAGGTTATATCAGTACTGGAGCGTTATAAGAGGCTGATATCAGTCACATATGGTGTAATGTCTGGAGGTTATATCAGTACTGGAGCGTTATAAGAGGCTGATATCAGTCACATATGATGTAATGTCTGGAGGTTATATCAGTACTGGAGCGTTATAAGAGGAGCTGATATCAGTCACATATGATGTGATGTCTGGAGGTTATATCAGTACTGGAGCGTTATAAGAGGCTGATATCAGTCACATATGGTGTAAGGTCTAGAGGTTATATCAGTACTGGAGCATTATAAGAGGGGCTGATATCAGTCACATATGATGTGATGTCTGGAGGTTATATCAGTACTGGAGCAATATAAGAGGTGCTGATATCAGTCACATATGGTGTAATGTCTTGAGGTTATATCAGTACTGGAGCATTATAAGAGGGGCTGATATCAGTCACATATGGTGTAATGTCTGGAGGTTATATCAGTACTGGAACGTTATAAGAGGGGCTGATATCAGTCACATATGGTGTAATGTCTGGAGGTTATATCAGTACTGGAGCATTATAAGAGGCTGAAATTAGTCACATATGATATAATGTCTGGAGGTTATATCAGTACTGGAGCGTTATAAGAGGGGCTGATATCAGTCACATATGATGTAATGTCTGGAGGTTATAGCAGTACTGGAGCGTTATAAGAGGGGCTGATATCAGTCACATATGGTGTAATGTCTGGAGGTTATATCAGTACTGGAGCGTTATAAGAGGCTGATATCAGTCACATATGGTGTAATGTCTGGAGGTTATATCAGTACTGGAGCGTTATAAGAGGGGCAGATATCAGTCACATATGGTGTAATGTCTGGAGGTTATATCAGTACTGGAGTGTTATAAGAGGCTGATATCAGTCACATATGGTGTAATGTCTGGAGGTTATATCAGTACTGGAGCGTTATAAGAGGGGCTGATATCAGTCACATATGATGTAATGTCTGGAGGTTATATCAGTACTGGAGCGTTATAAGAGGCTGATATCAGTCACATATGGTGTAATGTCTGGAGGTTATATCAGTACTGGAGCGTTATAAAAGGCTGATATCAGTCACATATGATGTAATGTCTGGAGGTTATATCAGTACTGGAGCGTTATAAGAGGAGCAGATATCAGTCACATATGGTGTAATGTCTGGAGGTTATATCAGTACTGGAGCGTTATAAGAGGGGCTGATATCAGTCACATATGGTGTAATGTCTGGAGGTTATATCAGTACTGGAGCGTTATAAGAGGCAGATATCAGTCACATATGGTGTAATGTCTGGAGGTTATATCAGTACTGGAGCGTTATAAGAGGGGCTGATATCAGTCACATATGGTGTAATGTCTGGAGGTTATATCAGTACTGGAGCGTTATAAGAGGAGCTGATATCAGTCACATATGATGTAATGTCTGGAGGTTATATCAGTACTGAAGCGTTATAAGAGGCTGATATCAGTCACATACGATGTAATGTCTGGAGGTTATATCAGTACTGGAGTGTTAGAAGAGGCTGATATCAGTCACATATGATGTAATGTCTGGAGGTTATATCAGTACTGGAGCGTTATAAGAGGCTGATATCAGTCACATATGATGTAATGTCTGGAGGTTATATCAGTACTGGAGCGTTATAAGAGGGGCTGATATCAGTCACATATGGTGTAATGTCTGGAGGTTATATCAGTACTGGAGCGTTATAAGAGGAGCTGATATCAGTCACATATGATGTAATGTCTGGAGGTTAGATCAGTACTGGAGCGTTATAAGAGGCTGATATCAGTTACATATGGTGTAATGTCTGGAGGTTATATCAGTACTGGAGCGTTATGAGAGGCTGATTTCAGTCACATATGATGTAATGTCTGGAGGTTATATCAGCACTGGAGTGTTATAAGAGGCAGATATCAGTCACATATGGTGTAATGTCTGGAGGTTATATCAGTACTGGAGCGTTATAAGAGGGGCTGATATCAGTCACATATGGTGTAATGTCTGGAGGTTATATCAGTACTGGAGCGTTATAAGAGGAGCTGATATCAGTCACATATGATGTAATGTCTGGAGGTTATATCAGTACTGGAGCGTTATAAGAGGCTGATATCAGTCACATATGATGTAATGTCTGGAGGTTATATCAGTACTGGAGCGTTATAAGAGGCTGATATCAGTCACATATGATGTAATGTCTGGAGGTTATATCAGTACTGGAGCGTTATAAGAGGGGCTGATATCAGTCACATATGGTGTAATGTCTGGAGGTTATATCAGTACTGGAGCGTTATAAGAGGGGCTGATATCAGTCACATATGGTGTAATGACTGGAGGTTATATCAGTACTGGAGCATTATAAGAGGCTGATATCAGTCACATATGATATTGTAGCACCCTGAGGATTCGGCTGCTACAGGAGTATTGCACCTCAACCCAGAGGTGTGATATTCCACTCCCGGGTAAGGATGGAGTGTGGACCTGAGCTCGGTAGGCTGCATGCACTACATACATCCCATTTCCGAGGAACAGGCCGACGGTACTCCCACTTAGAAATGTGCAGGTACGACCGAGTCTGTTCCTGGCTGGAGTGGGAGGGGGGTGGAACATCCCAAGTAGTGTAGGGGCAGATAGGGGGAGCAGCCTGGGTAAAGATAGGAGCTCATTGGGTGCTGGTCACCTGAGCTCACACATAGAGGGTGTATATAAGGTGGGCACCAACTAAGAACAGGGTCAGTTGCAGAGAGAAAGTCAGCGAGCGGAGGAGAAGAGAGACCCAGAGTGAGAGAGGAGAGAGAGAGACCCAGAGGGGGAACCAGAAGAAAAGGACTCCAAGAACCCAACTTAAATCCCCGGGTGAAGAGTCGGCACAGGGTACCGGAACCCAAGCTGGTGGGGGCAAAAACACTCCCCAGCCAGAGACCGGAGACCGTGGGCAGCGTTTGTCACGGTCACCCACCACATCCACCACGAAGGCATACCACGAGGAGGGTCAGGGAACCCCAGGCCAAGGGTCTCCCCACAGAAGGCCCGAGGGAGCTGGACCTGGGTGGATCAATAGTGGGGACGGCCAGAGAAAGGACAGAAGGAGAGCTCAGGGTCACGCTCCAGACTTATTTGGGAGTTGGCTGGATCCAGAACCTGGTGGACGCAGCACGGCTCGGGAGGTCACTCGAAGCTGGAGTGACCAGAACATCAGCAGTGAGTAAACATCCTAAACTGCATAACCCGACTCTGTCTCTGATTGCCGTCTACACTGCATCACCACAACTCCCATCCTCTGCACCTGATCCCCCTGAGGCTATACCCCACCCGTTGGGGGTTATACCATCACAAGCTGCACCTACACCATCAGCCTCAGCGGACCCTGCTGCAGCGGCGGCCATAGTGACCGCAACACAACGGGTGGCGTAGTCGACATTAAGAACTTATTAACATCTGTAGGACTGCCACATACAACTGAGTTTGACACCCTGGGCACGGACCGGGTCACAGCCACTCGGAAGACTACAACTCCCATCTGATCCGGCTCCGGGTATTCCCCTAAAGAATATGGCCCAGGGGGTGCGTCAACTTTGGCGTAGTCGGCAGGATTACGTGCCCGCAACACCCGGGTACTGCGTGCCTGAAGAAAAGTGCAAGTTTACCTCAAAAAGAAGTCTCCTGCCGGTTCCGGAGGGTCCCCGCCATCGGACCCCATCACCAGTCGATTCCAGCCGGTTGTCCGCCATTAACAGCGTTTTCCCGCCATCTGCAGAGTTTCCCGCCACTGGGAAGCGATTCCCGCCATTTCCAAAGGTTTCCCGCCTTGGAAGAGCGGACGCCATTATGGGCTTGCCAGAGGGTGGCAAGAGGCCACCTCCCATCGTGGGCCAGGACCGAAAATGGCGCCAAAAGAGGAAACCGCCCCCACCAACACAGACTGTGATGCTAGAGGTGTCTGTCAGCGTGAAAGAACCGCCCCTGGAGCTGACAATCACCAAGTGGCCCCGGGACCGCCCTCGAAGGGGGAGGAGACGAAAGGAAAGAGCAAAGATGGGTGCCGCCTGGAGCAGTCTAGAGCGAGCGCACCCGGAGGCAAGAAGCCTGGAGAGGAGTAGCAGAGAAGCTCACCCGGAGATGGCCAGAGAGCAGAGCAGCACCGGCCCGCTGGCCAGGAGCCTGCTGGAGACAACTGAAGAAGAGCAGAGCAGCACCGACCCGTTGGTCAGGAGCCTGCTGGAAACCACGACCCCACTAGGCCTAGTGGAGGTCCTCGCACAGCTCCCCCGAGACCGGGAGTGTGCACAGACTGCCCTGGAGGGCCTCGCACGGAGGATGGCCCGGGTACAGCGAGAGACATTGGCGGAGTGGAGCCGAGAGATGGCCCAGCAAACCAAGACCCGGAGCACGCCAGCCAAGATGAGGAGACAGACCGCCTCTGAGGATGGCGCGGGAGGACCCAAGGCCGGAGACGGCGCCGAGAAGGGAGCCGAACGCATGGAGGCAGGTAAAGGGGACGTCTATACCCCAAACCGGGACACCGCTTACCTGCCCCAGCTCCCCGTCGCAGAGCCCGAAAGTCCCCCTGCTGTGCCCGAAAACGCCATGTCACCGACGCAGGCTAGGCCCCAACCGGAAGCCGCCGCCGCGACCCCTGTGACGCCATGCGCACCGACCCCGAGCGTGGCAAAACAGGAAGTAACACCAGCCTGGTCGCAAGGCCTAGTACCCCCGGGCGCCGCAATACCAACAGCGCCCCCTACCTCCGCGGAGCCCCCGGCCTGGTCGCAGGGCCAGGTAGCCCAGGGCGCCGCCGTCCTAACGGTGCCCTTCACCTTCCAGGTGCCCCAGGCCTGGCCGCAAGGCCTGGGCAACCCGGGCGCCACCACCACCGCGCCCGCACCCGTAAAACCAAGGGTGCCGCGTCTGGGAGAGGACTTGTTTGCCCAGCACACGTGGCCGGACGGGCAGCCTTTCATCTGGCCCCAGAGATATTATGAACTGGAGCACCAGAGGAGAGTTGGGGCCATGTGTGCACCCCTGATTCCGGCTCCGAAGCCCGTGATAAGGATCTCGCCCCCGCTTGAAGAGACCCAATTTGAGTGGGACCCCACCGGAGAAGACCTCATGGGGTTCACTCAGGAGACTCGGGCAGCTGCAGCGGAGCGTGCTGAGTGCTGCCGCCAACAGCTCGAGGTCTTCGAGAGGGAGCGGAGAGAGAGGCGGGTCCGGGAACAACAGGCCCAAATAAGGAGCGCCGAGCAGAAGAGCCGAACCAGGAGGGACTCCCGTGCAGCGCACAGTCCCCGCACCACCGGGACTGTAATTAAGTTCAACATGCAGCATGGGTGGGGCTTCATTAGAGACCACAACACCCCTGGCGACGTCTTTGTCACGCGCAGAGATGTGGAGTCCCATCTGCCGGAGGGGCACAGAGGTCGTGACCTTTATATCGGGGACGAGGTCACCTTCACCCGGCACAAGTGTGCCAAAGGACCTTACGCCTTCCATGTGCATCGCCTGACAGAGGAGGAGCTGCGATGTGAGGAGGAAGAGCAAGAGGATCCGGACGGGTCTGAAGCTGAGATCCCCAAAGCAGGAGCAGGAGGAAGACGTTGTTGAGTACAGCGGAGTAGGTGCTGTAAATAGTTACCCGATCGGGGTATAAAGAAACTGTTACTGCAAATATAGTCCCCGTTGGGACCAGCTGAGTGAACTGTTAACCCGTTTACCCTTAATCCCACAGGCTGAGGACTGTGAGCAGCCATTCTCTTTTCCTCCTTACCTGGCCGAGGACTGAGAGCGGCCATATCCCTGTATATAGTTGCGCGTCCTAAAGCGCCCCCTACCGGTTTTATAGGGAAAACCAGTTTTCCTAAGAGACTGTCGCACTTTACCCAGTCACACGTTGCACAGTGACCGGAGGAGGAGCCAGAGGCGACGAGAATGTTTTATCTGCTAGGATATGTTGTTTAATATGTTTTATATGTTTATAAAAAAAAAATGTATGTTTGGTGTTGTTTTTATCTTACAGCCCGAGGACGTGCTGTGATTTACCAGGGGGGAATGTAGCACCCTGAGGATTCGGCTGCTACAGGGGTATTGCACCTCAACCCAGAGGTGTGATATTCCACTCCCGGGTAAGGATGGAGTGTGGACCTGAGCTCGGTAGGCTGCATGCACTACATACATCCCATTTCCGAGGAACAGGCCGACGGTACTCCCACTTAGAAATGTGCAGGTACGACCGAGTCTGTTCCTGGCTGGAGTGGGAGGGGGGTGGAACATCCCAAGTAGTGTAGGGGCAGATAGGGGGAGCAGCCTGGGTAAAGATAGGAGCTCATTGGGTGCTGGTCACCTGAGCTCACACATAGAGGGTGTATATAAGGTGGGCACCAACTAAGAACAGGGTCAGTTGCAGAGAGAAAGTCAGCGAGCGGAGGAGAAGAGAGACCCAGAGTGAGAGAGGAGAGAGAGAGACCCAGAGGGGGAACCAGAAGAAAAGGACTCCAAGAACCCAACTTAAATCCCCGGGTGAAGAGTCGGCACAGGGTACCGGAACCCAAGCTGGTGGGGGCAAAAACACTCCCCAGCCAGAGACCGGAGACCGTGGGCAGCGTTTGTCACGGTCACCCACCACATCCACCACGAAGGCATACCACGAGGAGGGTCAGGGAACCCCAGGCCAAGGGTCTCCCCACAGAAGGCCCGAGGGAGCTGGACCTGGGTGGATCAATAGTGGGGACGGCCAGAGAAAGGACAGAAGGAGAGCTCAGGGTCACGCTCCGGACTTATTTGGGAGTTGGCTGGATCCAGAACCTGGTGGACGCAGCACGGCTCGGGAGGTCACTCGAAGCTGGAGTGACCAGAACATCAGCAGTGAGTAAACATCCTAAACTGCATAACCCGACTCTGTCTCTGATTGCCGTCTACACTGCATCACCACAACTCCCATCCTCTGCACCTGATCCCCCTGAGGCTATGCCCCACCCGTTGGGGGTTATATCACCAAAGCTGCACCTACACCAACAGCCTCAGCGGACCCTGCTGCAGCGGCGGCCACAGTGACCGCAATACAACGGGTGGCGTAGTCGACATTAAGAACTTATTAACATCTGTAGGACTGCCACATACAACTGAGTTTGACACCCTGGGCACGGACCGGGTCACAGCCACTCGGAAGACTACAACTCCCATCTGATCCGGCTCCGGGTATTCCCCTAAAGAATATGGCCCAGGGGGTGCGTCAATATAATGTCTGGAGGTTATATCAGTACTGGAGCGTTATAAGAGGGGCTGATATCAGTCACATATGGTGTAATGTCTGGAGGTTATATCAGTACTGGAGCGTTATAAGAGGGGCTGATATCAGTCACATATGATGTAATGTCTAGAGGTTATATCAGTACTGGAGCGCTATAAGAGGAGCTGATATCAGTCACATATGATGTAATGTCTGGAGGTTATATCAGTACTGGAGTGTTATAAGAGGCTGATATCAGTCACATATGATGTAATGTCTGGAGGTTATATCAGTACTGGAGCGTTATAAGAGGCTGATATCAGTCACATATGGTGTAATGTCTGGAGGTTATATCAGTACTGGAGCGTTATAAGAGGCTGATATCAGTCACATATGATGTAATGTCTGGAGGTTATATCAGTACTGGAGCGTTATAAGAGGAGCTGATATCAGTCACACATGATGTGATGTCTGGAGGTTATATCAGTACTGGAGCGTTATAAGAGGCTGATATCAGTCACATATGGTGTAAGGTCTAGAGGTTATATCAGTACTGGAGCAATATAAGAGGGGCTGATATCAGTCACATATGGTGTAATGTCTTGAGGTTATATCAGTACTGGAGCATTATAAGAGGGGCTGATATCAGTCACATATGGTGTAATGTCTGGAGGTTATATCAGTACTGGAGCGTTATAAGAGGGGCTGATATCAGTCACATATGGTGTAATGTCTGGAGGTTATATCAGTACTGGAGCATTATAAGAGGCTGATATCAGTCACATATGATATAATGTCTGGAGGTTATATCAGTACTGGAGCGTTATAAGAGGGGCTGATATCAGTCACATATGATGTAATGTCTGGAGGTTATATCAGTACTGGAGCGTTATAAGAGGGGCTGATATCAGTCACATATGGTGTAATGTCTGGAGGTTATATCAGTACTGGAGCGTTATAAGAGGCTGATATCAGTCACATATGGTGTAATGTCTGGAGGTTATATCAGTACTGGAGCGTTATAAGAGGGGCAGATATCAGTCACATATGGTGTAATGTCTGGAGGTTATATCAGTACTGGAGTGTTATAAGAGGCTGATATCAGTCACATATGGTGTAATGTCTGGAGGTTATATCAGTACTGGAGCGTTATAAGAGGGGCTGATATCAGTCACATATGATGTAATGTCTGGAGGTTATATCAGTACTGGAGCGTTATAAGAGGCTGATATCAGTCACATATGGTGTAATGTCTGGAGGTTATATCAGTACTGGAGCGTTATAAGAGGCTGATATCAGTCACATATGATGTAATGTCTGGAGGTTATATCAGTACTGGAGCGTTATAAGAGGAGCAGATATCAGTCACATATGATGTAATGTCTGGAGGTTATATCAGTACTGGAGCGTTATAAGAGGTTGATATCAGTCACATATGGTGTAATGACTGGAGGTTATATCAGTACTGGAGCATTATAAGAGGCTGATATCAGTCACATATGATATAATGTCTGGAGGTTATATCAGTACTGGAGCGTTATAAGAGGGGCTGATATCAGTCACATATGGTGTAATGTCTGGAGGTTATATCAGTACTGGAGCGTTATAAGAGGGGCTGATATCAGTCACATATGATGTAATGTCTAGAGGTTATATCAGTACTGGAGCGCTATAAGAGGAGCTGATATCAGTCACATATGATGTAATGTCTGGAGGTTATATCAGTACTGGAGTGTTATAAGAGGCTGATATCAGTCACATATGATGTAATGTCTGGAGGTTATATCAGTACTGGAGCGTTATAAGAGGCTGATATCAGTCACATATGGTGTAATGTCTGGAGGTTATATCAGTACTGGAGCGTTATAAGAGGCTGATATCAGTCACATATGATGTAATGTCTGGAGGTTATATCAGTACTGGAGCGTTATAAGAGGAGCTGATATCAGTCACATATGATGTGATGTCTGGAGGTTATATCAGTACTGGAGCGTTATAAGAGGCTGATATCAGTCACATATGGTGTAAGGTCTAGAGGTTATATCAGTACTGGAGCAATACAAGAGGGGCTGATATCAGTCACATATGTTGTAATGTCTTGAGGTTATATCAGTACTGGAGCATTATAAGAGGGGCTGATATCAGTCACATATGGTGTAATGTCTGGAGGTTATATCAGTACTGGAGCGTTATAAGAGGGGCTGATATCAGTCACATATGGTGTAATGTCTGGAGGTTATATCAGTACTGGAGCATTATAAGAGGCTGATATCAGTCACATATGATATAATGTCTGGAGGTTATATCAGTACTGGAGCGTTATAAGAGGGGCTGATATCAGTCACATATGATGTAATGTCTGGACGTTATATCAGTACTGGAGCGTTATAAGAGGGGCTGATATCAGTCACATATGGTGTAATGTCTGGAGGTTATATCAGTACTGGAGCGTTATAAGAGGCTGATATCAGTCACATATGGTGTAATGTCTGGAGGTTATATCAGTACTGGAGCGTTATAAGAGGGGCAGATATCAGTCACATATGGTGTAATGTCTGGAGGTTATATCAGTACTGGAGTGTTATAAGAGGCTGATATCAGTCACATATGGTGTAATGTCTGGAGGTTATATCAGTACTGGAGCGTTATAAGAGGCTGATATCAGTCACATATGATGTAATGTCTGGAGGTTATATCAGTACTGGAGCGTTATAAGAGGAGCTGATATCAGTCACATATGATGTAATGTCTGGAGGTTATATCAGTACTGGAGCGTTATAAGAGGCTGATATCAGTCACATATGGTGTAAGGTCTAGAGGTTATATCAGTACTGGAGCATTATAAGAGGGGCTGATATCAGTCACATATGGTGTAATGTCTGGAGGTTATATCAGTACTGGAGCGTTATAAGAGGAGCTGATATAAGTCACATATGGTGTAATGTCTGGAGGTTATATCAGTACTGGAGCGTTATAAGAGGCTGATATCAGTCACATATGATGTAATGTCTGGAGGTTATATCAGTACTGGAGCGTTATGAGAGGCTGATATCAGTCACATATGATATAATGTCTGCAGGTTATATCAGTACTGGAGCATTATAAGAGGCTGATATCAGTCACATATGATGTAATGTCTGGAGGTTATATCAGTACTGGAGTGTTATAAGAGGGGCTGATATCAGTCACATATGGTGTAATGTCTGGAGGTTATATCAGTACTGGAGCGTTATAAGAGGGGCTGATATCAGTCACATATGATGTAATGTCTGGAGGTTATATCAGTAGTGGAGCGTTATAAGAGGGGCTGATATCAGTCACATACGGTGTAATGTCTGGAGGTTATATCAGTACTGGAGCGTTATAAGATGGACTGATATCAGTCACATATGATGTAATGTCTGTAGGTTATATCAGTACTGGAGCGTTATAAGAGGGGCTGATATCAGTCACATGTGGTGTAATGTCTGGAGGTTATATCAGTACTGGAGCGTTATAAGAGGGGCTGATATCAGTCACAAATGGTGTAATGTCTGGAGGTTATATCAGTACTGGAGAGTTATAAGAGGCTGATATCAGTCACATATGGTGTAATGTCTGGAGGTTATATCAGTACTGGAGCGTTATAAGAGGGGCTGATATCAGTCACATATGATGTAATGTCTGGAGGTTATATCAGTACTGGAGCGTTATAAGAGGGGCTGATATCAGTCACATATGGTGTAATGTCTGGAGGTTATATCAGTACTGGAGTGTTATAAGAGGCTGATATCAGTCACATATGATGTAATGTCTGGAGGTTATATCAGTACTGGGGCGTTATAAGAGGCTGATATCAGTCACATATGGTGTAATGTCTGGAGGTTATATCACTACTGGAGCGTTATAAGAGGCTGATATCAGTCACATATGATGTAATGTCTGGAGGTTATATCAGTACTGGAGCGTTATAAGAGGAGCTGATATCAGTCACATATGATGTAATGTCTGGAGGTTATATCAGTACTGGAGCGTTATAAGAGGAGCTGATATCAGTCACATTTGATGTAATGTCTGGAGGTTATATCAGTACTGGAGCGTTATAAGAGGCTGATATCAGTCACATATGATGTAATGTCTGGAGGTTATCTCAGTACTGGAGCGTTATAAGAGGGGCTGATATCAGTCACATATGATGTAATGTCTGGAGGTTATATCAGTACTGGAGCGTTATAAGAGGCTGATATCAGTCACATATGGTGTAATGTCTGGAGGTTATATCAGTACTGGAGCGTTATAAAAGGCTGATATCAGTCACATATGGTGTAATGTCTGGAGGTTATATCAGTACTGGAGCGTTATAAAAGGCTGATATCAGTCACATATGATGTAATGTCTAGAGGTTATATCAGTACTGGAGCGTTATAAGAGGAGCTGATATCAGTCACATATGATGTAATGTCTGGAGGTTATCTCAGTACTGGAGCATTATAAGAGCGGCTGATATCAGTCACATATGGTGTAATGTCTGGAGGTTATATCAGTACTGGAGCGTTATAAGAGGGGCTGATATCAGTCACATATGATGTAATGTCTGGAGGTTATATCAGTACTGGAGCGTTATAAGAGGGGCTGATATCAGTCACATATGGTGTAATGTCTGGAGGTTATATCAGTACTGGAGCGTTATAAGATGGGCTGATATCAGTCACATATGATGTAATGTCTGTAGGTTATATCAGTACTGGAGCGTTATAAGAGGGGCTGATATCAGACACATATGGTGTAATGTCTGGAGGTTATATCAGTACTGGAGCGTTATAAGAGGGGCTGATATCAGTCACATATGGTGTAATGTCTGGAGGTTATATCAGTACTGGAGAGTTATAAGAGGCTATCAGTCACATATGGTGTAATGTCTGGAGGTTATATCAGTACTGGAGCGTTATAAGAGGGGCTGATATCAGTCACATATGATGTAATGTCTGGAGGTTATATCAGTACTGGAGCGTTATAAGAGGGGCTGATATCAGTCACATATGGTGTAATGTCTGGAGGTTATATCAGTACTGGAGTGTTATAAGAGGCTGATATCAGTCACATATGATGTAATGTCTGGAGGTTATATCAGTACTGGGGCGTTATAAGAGGCTGATATCAGTCACATATGGTGTAATGTCTGGAGGTTATATCACTACTGGAGCGTTATAAGAGGCTGATATCAGTCACATATGATGAAATGTCTGGAGGTTATATCAGTACTGGAGCGTTATAAGAGGCTGATATCAGTCACATATGATGTAATGTCTGGAGGTTATCTCAGTACTGGAGCGTTATAAGAGGAGCTGATATCAGTCACATATGATGTAATGTCTGGAGGTTATATTAGTACTGGAGTGTTATAAGAGGCTGATATCAGTCACATATGGTGTAATGTCTGGAGGTTATATCAGTACTGGAGCGTTATAAGAGGCTGATATCAGTCACATATGATGTAATGTCTGGAGGTTATATCTGTACTGGAGCGTTATAAGAGGAGCTGATATCAGTCACATATGGTGTAATGTCTGGAGGTTATATCAGTACTGGAGCGTTACAAGAGGCTGATATCAGTCACATATGATGTAATGTCTAGAGGTTATATCTGTACTGGAGCGTTATAAGAGGGGCTGATATCAGTCACATATGATGGAATGTCTGGAGGTTATATCAGTACTGGAGCGTTATAAGAGGCTGATATCAGTCACATATGATGTAATGTCTGGAGGTTATATCAGTACTGGAGCGTTATAAGAGGCTGATATCAGTCACATATGATGTAATGTCTGGAGGTTATATCAGTACTGGAGCGTTATAAGAGGAGCTGATATCAGTCACATATGGTGTAATGACTGGAGGTTATATCAGTACTGGAGCGTTATAAGAGGAGCTGATATCAGTCACATATGATGTAATGTCTGGAGGTTATATCAGTGCTGGAGCGTTATAAGAGGAGCTGATATCAGTCACATATGATGTAATGTCTGGAGGTTATGTCAGTACTGGAGCGTTATAAGAGGGGCTGATATCAGTCACATATGGTGTAATGTCTGGAGGTTATATCAGTACTGGAGCATTATAAGAGGCTGATATCAGTCACATATGGTGTAATGTCTGGGGGTTATATCAGTACTGGAGCGTTATAAGAGGGGCTGATATCAGTCACATATGGTGTAATGTCTGGAGGTTATATCAGTACTGGAGCGTTATAAGAGCAGCTGATATCAGTCACATTTGATGTAATGTCTGGAGGTTATATCAGTACTGGAGCGTTATAAGAGGAGCTGATATCAATCACATATGGTGTAATGTCTGGAGGTTATATCAGTACTGGAGCGTTATAAGAGGGGCTGATATCAGTCACATATGGTGTAATGTCTGGAGGTTATATCAGTACTGGAGCGTTATAAGAGGCTGATATCAGTCACATAGGATGTAATGTCTGGAGGTTATATCAGTACTGGAGCGTTATAAGAGGGGCTGATATCAGTCACATATGATGTAATGTCTGGAGGTTATATCAGTAATGGAGCGTTATAAGAGGCTGATATCAGTCACATATGATGTAATGTCTGGAGGTTATATCAGTACTGGAGCGTTATAAGAGGCTGATATCAGTCACATATGATGTAATGTCTGGAGGTTATATCAGTACTGGAGCGTTATAAAAGGGGCTGATATCAGTCACATATGGTGTAATGTCTGGTGGTTATATCAGTACTGGAGCAATATAAGAGGCTGATATCAGTCACATATGGTGTAATGTCTGGGGGTTATATCAGAACTGAAGCTTTATAAGAGGGGCTGATATCGGTCTCATATGATGTAATGTCTGGAGGTTATATCAGTACTGGAGCGTTATAAGAGGAGCTGATATCAGTCACATATGGTGTAATGTCTGGAGATTATATCAGTACTGGAGCTTTATAAGAGGGGCTGATATCGGTCTCATATGATGTAATGTCTGGAGGTTATATCAGTACTGGAGCGTTATAAGAGGGGCTGATATCAGTCACATATGATGTAATGTCTGGAGGTTATATCAGTACAGGACCGTTATAAGAGGGGCTGATATCAGTCACATATGGTGTAATGTCTGGAGGTTATATCAGTACTGGAGCGTTATAAGAGGCTGATATCAGTCACATATGATGTAATGTCTGGAGGTTATATCAGTACTGGAGCATTATAAGAGGCTAATATCAGTCACATATGGTGTAATGTCTGGAGGTTATATCAGTACTGGAGCGTTATAAGAGGCTGATATCAGTCACATATGGTGTAATGTCTGGAGGTTATATCAGTACTGGAGCGTTATAAGAGGGGCTGATATCAGTCACATATTGTGTAATGTCTGGAGGTTATATCAGTACTGGAGCGTTATAAGAGGAGCTGATATCAGTCACATATGGTGTAATGTCTGGAGGTTATATCAGTACTGGAGCGTTATAAGAGGCTGATATCAGTCACATATGGTGTAATGTCTGGAGGTTATATCAGTACTGGAGCGTTATAAGAGGCTGATATCAGTCACATATGATGTAATGTCTGGAGGTTATATCAGTACTGGAGCGTTATAAGAGGCTGATATCAGTCATATATGGTGTAATGTCTGGGGGTTATATCAGTACTGGAGCGTTATAAGAGGGGCTGATATCAGTCACATATGATGTAATGTCTGGAGGTTATATCAGTACTGGAGCGTTATAAGAGGGGCTGATATCAGTCACATATGCTGTAATGTCTGCAGGTTATATCAGTACAGGAGCGTTATAAGAGGAGCTGATATCAGTCACATATGATGTAATGTCTGGAGGTTATATCAATACTGGAGCGTTATAAGAGGCTGATATCAGTCACATATGATGTAATGTCTGGAGGTTATATCAGTACTGGAGCGTTATAAGAGGCTGATATCAGTCACATATGATGTAATGTCTGGAGGTTATATCAGTACTGGAGCGTTATAAGAGGGGCTGATATCAGTCACACATGGTGTAATGTCTGGAGGTTATATCAGAACTGGAGCGTTATAAGAGGAGCTGATATCAGTCACATATGATGTAATGTCTGGAGGTTATATCAGTACTGGAGCATTATAAGAGGAGCTGATATCAGTCACATATGGTGTAATGTCTGGAGGTTATATCAGTACTGGGGCGTTATAAGAGGAGCTGATATCAGTCACATATGATGTAATGTCTGGAGGTTATATCAGTACTGGAGAGTTATAAAAGGCTGATATCAGTCACATATGATGTAATGTCTAGAGGTTATATCTGTACTGGAGCGTTATAAGAGGCTGATATCAGTCACATATGGTGTAATGTCTGGAGGTTATATCAGTACTGGAGCGTTATAAAAGGCTGATATCAGTCACATATGATGTAATGTCTAGAGGTTATATCAGTACTGGAGCGTTATAAGAGGCTGATATCAGTCACATATGGTGTAATGTCTGGAGGTTATATCAGTACTGGAGCGTTATAAGAGGGGCTGATATCAGTCACATATTGTGTAATGTCTGGAGGTTATATCAGTACTGGAGCGTTATAAAAGGCTGATATCAGTCACATATGATGTAATGTCTAGAGGTTATATCTGTACTGGAGCGTTATAAGAGGCTGATATCAGTCACATATGATGTAATGTCTGGAGGTTATATCAGTACTGGAGCGTTATAAGAGGCTGATATCAGTCACATATGATGTAATGTCTGGAGGTTATATCTGTATTGGAGCGTTATAAGAGGGGCTGATATCAGTCACATATGATGTAATGTCTGGAGGTTATATCAGTACTGGAGCGTTATAAGAGGCTGATATCAGTCACATATGATGTAATGTCTGGAGGTTATCTCAGTACTGGAGCGTTATAAGAGGAGCTGATATCAGTCACATATGATGTAATGTCTGGAGGTTATATTAGTACTGGAGTGTTATAAGAGGCTGATATCAGTCACATATGGTGTAATGTCTGGAGGTTATATCAGTACTGGAGCGTTATAAGAGGCTGATATCAGTCACATATGATGTAATGTCTGGAGGTTATATCTGTACTGGAGCGTTATAAGAGGAGCTGATATCAGTCACATATGGTGTAATGTCTGGAGGTTATATCAGTACTGGAGCGTTACAAGAGGCTGATATCAGTCACATATGATGTAATGTCTAGAGGTTATATCTGTACTGGAGCGTTATAAGAGGGGCTGATATCAGTCACATATGATGGAATGTCTGGAGGTTATATCAGTACTGGAGCGTTATAAGAGGCTGATATCAGTCACATATGATGTAATGTCTGGAGGTTATATCAGTACTGGAGCGTTATAAGAGGCTGATATCAGTCACATATGATGTAATGTCTGGAGGTTATATCAGTACTGGAGCGTTATAAGAGGAGCTGATATCAGTCACATATGGTGTAATGACTGGAGGTTATATCAGTACTGGAGCGTTATAAGAGGAGCTGATATCAGTCACATATGATGTAATGTCTGGAGGTTATATCAGTGCTGGAGCGTTATAAGAGGAGCTGATATCAGTCACATATGATGTAATGTCTGGAGGTTATGTCAGTACTGGAGCGTTATAAGAGGGGCTGATATCAGTCACATATGGTGTAATGTCTGGAGGTTATATCAGTACTGGAGCATTATAAGAGGCTGATATCAGTCACATATGGTGTAATGTCTGGGGGTTATATCAGTACTGGAGCGTTATAAGAGGGGCTGATATCAGTCACATATGGTGTAATGTCTGGAGGTTATATCAGTACTGGAGCGTTATAAGAGCAGCTGATATCAGTCACATTTGATGTAATGTCTGGAGGTTATATCAGTACTGGAGCGTTATAAGAGGAGCTGATATCAATCACATATGGTGTAATGTCTGGAGGTTATATCAGTACTGGAGCGTTATAAGAGGGGCTGATATCAGTCACATATGGTGTAATGTCTGGAGGTTATATCAGTACTGGAGCGTTATAAGAGGCTGATATCAGTCACATAGGATGTAATGTCTGGAGGTTATATCAGTACTGGAGCGTTATAAGAGGGGCTGATATCAGTCACATATGATGTAATGTCTGGAGGTTATATCAGTAATGGAGCGTTATAAGAGGCTGATATCAGTCACATATGATGTAATGTCTGGAGGTTATATCAGTACTGGAGCGTTATAAGAGGCTGATATCAGTCACATATGATGTAATGTCTGGAGGTTATATCAGTACTGGAGCGTTATAAAAGGGGCTGATATCAGTCACATATGGTGTAATGTCTGGAGGTTATATCAGTACTGGAGCAATATAAGAGGCTGATATCAGTCACATATGGTGTAATGTCTGGGGGTTATATCAGAACTGAAGCTTTATAAGAGGGGCTGATATCGGTCTCATATGATGTAATGTCTGGAGGTTATATCAGTACTGGAGCGTTATAAGAGGAGCGGATATCAGTCACATATGGTGTAATGTCTGGAGATTATATCAGTACTGGAGCTTTATAAGAGGGGCTGATATCGGTCTCATATGATGTAATGTCTGGAGGTTATATCAGTACTGGAGCGTTATAAGAGGGGCTGATATCAGTCACATATGATGTAATGTCTGGAGGTTATATCAGTACAGGACCGTTATAAGAGGGGCTGATATCAGTCACATATGGTGTAATGTCTGGAGGTTATATCAGTACTGGAGCGTTATAAGAGGCTGATATCAGTCACATATGATGTAATGTCTGGAGGTTATATCAGTACTGGAGCATTATAAGAGGCTAATATCAGTCACATATGGTGTAATGTCTGGAGGTTATATCAGTACTGGAGCGTTATAAGAGGCTGATATCAGTCACATATGGTGTAATGTCTGGAGGTTATATCAGTACTGGAGCGTTATAAGAGGGGCTGATATCAGTCACATATTGTGTAATGTCTGGAGGTTATATCAGTACTGGAGCGTTATAAGAGGAGCTGATATCAGTCACATATGGTGTAATGTCTGGAGGTTATATCAGTACTGGAGCGTTATAAGAGGCTGATATCAGTCACATATGGTGTAATGTCTGGAGGTTATATCAGTACTGGAGCGTTATAAGAGGCTGATATCAGTCACATATGATGTAATGTCTGGAGGTTATATCAGTACTGGAGCGTTATAAGAGGCTGATATCAGTCATATATGGTGTAATGTCTGGGGGTTATATCAGTACTGGAGCGTTATAAGAGGGGCTGATATCAGTCACATATGATGTAATGTCTGGAGGTTATATCAGTACTGGAGCGTTATAAGAGGGGCTGATATCAGTCACATATGCTGTAATGTCTGCAGGTTATATCAGTACAGGAGCGTTATAAGAGGAGCTGATATCAGTCACATATGATGTAATGTCTGGAGGTTATATCAGTACTGGAGCGTTATAAGAGGCTGATATCAGTCACATATGATGTAATGTCTGGAGGTTATATCAGTACTGGAGCGTTATAAGAGGCTGATATCAGTCACATATGATGTAATGTCTGGAGGTTATATCAGTACTGGAGCGTTATAAGAGGGGCTGATATCAGTCACACATGGTGTAATGTCTGGAGGTTATATCAGAACTGGAGCGTTATAAGAGGAGCTGATATCAGTCACATATGATGTAATGTCTGGAGGTTATATCAGTACTGGAGCATTATAAGAGGAGCTGATATCAGTCACATATGGTGTAATGTCTGGAGGTTATATCAGTACTGGGGCGTTATAAGAGGAGCTGATATCAGTCACATATGATGTAATGTCTGGAGGTTATATCAGTACTGGAGAGTTATAAAAGGGTGATATCAGTCACATATGATGTAATGTCTAGAGGTTATATCTGTACTGGAGCGTTATAAGAGGCTGATATCAGTCACATATGGTGTAATGTCTGGAGGTTATATCAGTACTGGAGCGTTATAAAAGGCTGATATCAGTCACATATGATGTAATGTCTAGAGGTTATATCAGTACTGGAGCGTTATAAGAGGCTGATATCAGTCACATATGGTGTAATGTCTGGAGGTTATATCAGTACTGGAGCGTTATAAAAGGCTGATATCAGTCACATATGATGTAATGTCTAGAGGTTATATCTGTACTGGAGCGTTATAAGAGGCTGATATCAGTCACATATGATGTAATGTCTGGAGGTTATATCAGTACTGGAGCGTTATAAGAGGCTGATATCAGTCACATATGATGTAATGTCTGGAGGTTATATCTGTATTGGAGCGTTATAAGAGGGGCTGATATCAGTCACATATGGTGTAATGTCTGGAGGTTATATCAGTACTGGAGCCTTACAAGAGGCTGATATCAGTCACATATGATGTAATGTCTAGAGGTTATATCTGTACTGGAGCGTTATAAGAGGGGCTGATATCAGTCACATATGATGTAATGTCTGGAGGTTATATCAGTACTGGAGCGTTATAAGAGGCTGATATCAGTCACATATGATGTAATGTCTGGAGGTTATATCAGTACTGGAGCGTTATAAGAGCCTGATATCAGTCACATATGATGTAATGTCTGGAGGTTATATCAGTACTGGAGCGTTATAAGAGGAGCTGATATCAGTCACATATGATGTAATGTCTGGAGGTTATATCAGTACTGGAGCGTTATAAGAGGAGCTGATATCAGTCACATATGGTGTAATGTCTGGAGGTTATATCAGTACTGGAGCGTTATAAGAGGAGCTGATATCAGTCACATATGGTGTAATGTCTGGAGGTTACATCAGTACTGGGGCGTTATAAGAGGCTGATATCAGTCACATATGGTGTAATGTCTGGAGATTATATCACTACTGGAGCGTTATAAGAGGCTGATATCAGTCACATATGATGTAATGTCTGGAGGTTATATCAGTACTGGAGTGTTATAAGAGGAGCTGATATCAGTCACATATGATGTAATGTCTGGAGGTTATATCAGTACTGGAGCGTTATAAGAGGAGCTGATATCAGTCACATATGATGTAATGTCTGGAGGTTATATCAGTACTGGAGCGTTATAAGAGGCTGATATCAGTCACATATGATGTAATGTCTGGAGGTTATCTCAGTACTGGAGTGTTATAAGAGGGGCTGATATCAGTCACATATGATGTAATGTCTAGAGGTTATATCTGTACTGGAGCGTTATAAGAGGCTGATATCAGTCACATATGGTGTAATGTCTGGAGGTTATATCAGTACTGGAGCGTTATAAAAGGCTGATATCAGTCACATATGATGTAATATCTAGAGGTTATATCAGTACTGGAGCGTTATAAGAGGCTGATATCAGTCACATATGATGTAATGTCTGGAGGTTATATCAGTACTGGAGCGTTATAAGAGGCTGATATCAGTCCCATATGATGTAATGTCTGGAGGTTATATCAGTACTGGAGCCTTACAAGAGGCTGATATCAGTCACATATGATGTAATGTCTAGAGGTTATATCTGTACTGGAGCGTTATAAGAGGGGCTGATATCAGTCACATATGATGTAATGTCTGGAGGTTATATCAGTACTGGAGCGTTATAAGAGGCTGATATCAGTCACATTTGATGTAATGTCTGAAGGTTATATCAGTACTGGAGCGTTATAAGAGGCTGATATCAGTCACATATGATGTAATGTCTGGAGGTTATATCAGTACTGGAGCGTTATAAGAGGCTGATAACAGTCACATATGATGTAATGTCTGGAGGTTATATCAGTACTGGAGCGTTATAAGAGGAGCTGATAACAGTCACATATGATGTAATGTCTGGAGGTTATATCAGTACTGGAGCGTTATAAGAGGAGCTGATATCAGTCACATATGGTTTAATGTCTGGAGGTTATATCAGTACTGTAGCGTTATAAGAGGAGCTGATATCAGTCACATATGATGTAATGTCTGGAGGTTATATCAGTACTGGAGCGTTATAAGAGGAGCTGATATGAGTCACATATGGTGTAATGACTGGAGGTTATATCAGTACTGGAGCGTTATAAGAGGAGCTGATATCAGTCACATATGATGTAATGTCTGGAGGTTATATCAGTGCTGGAGCGTTATAAGAGGAGCTGATATCAGTCACATATGATGTAATGTCTGGAGGTTATGTCAGTACTGGAGCGTTATAAGAGGGGCTGATATCAGTCACATATGGTGTAATGTCTGGAGGTTATGTCAGTACTGGAGCATTATAAGAGGCTGATATCAGTCACATATGGTGTAATGTCTGGGGGTTATATCAGTACTGGAGCGTTATAAGAGGAGCTGATATCAGTCACATATGGTGTAATGTCTGGAGGTTATATCAGTACTGGAGCGTTATAAGAGGAGCTGATATCAGTCACATATGGTGTAATGTCTGGAGGTTATATCAGTACTGGAGCGTTATAAGAGCAGCTGATATCAGTCACATATGATGTAATGTCTGGAGGTTATATCAGTACTGGAGCGTTATAAGAGGAGCTGATATCAATCACATATGGTGTAATGTCTGGAGGTTATATCAGTACTGGAGCGTTATAAGAGGGGCTGATATCAGTCACATATGGTGTAATCTCTGGAGGTTATATCAGTACTGGAGCGTTATAAGAGGCTGATATCAGTCACATATGATGTAATGTCTGGAGGTTATATCAGTACTGGAGCGTTATAAGAGGGGCTGATATCAGTCACATATGATGTAATGTCTGGAGGTTATATCAGTAATGGAGCGTTATAAGAGGCTGATATCAGTCACATATGATGTAATGTCTGGAGGTTATATCAGTACTGGAGCGTTATAAGAGGCTGATATCAGTCACATATGGTGTAATGTCTGTAGGTTATATCAGTACTGGAGCAATATAAGAGGCTGATATCAGTCACATATGGTGTAATGTCTGGGGGTTATATCAGTACTGGAGCATTATAAGAGGGGCTGATATCAGTCACATATGGTGTAATGTCTGGAGGTTATATCAGTACTGGAGCGTTATAAGAGGCTGATATCAGTCACATATGGTGTAATTTCTGGAGGTTATATCAGTACTGGAGCGTCATAAGAGGGGCTGATATCAGTCACATATGAAGTAATGTCGGGAGGTTATATCAGTACAGGAGCGTTATAAGAGGGGCTGATATCAGTCACATATGGTGTAATGTCTGGAGGTTATATCAGTACTGGAGCGTTATAAGAGGCTGATATCAGTCACATATGATGTAATGTCCGGAGGTTATATCAGTACTGGAGCATTATAAGAGGCTAATATCAGTCACATATGGTGTAATGTCTGGAGGTTATATCAGTACTGGAGCGTTATAAGAGGCTGATATCAGTCACATATGGTGTAATGTCTGGAGGTTATATCAGTACTGGAGCTTTATAAGAGGGGCTGATATCAGTCACATATTTTGTAATGTCTGGAGTTTATATCAGTACTGGAGCGTTATAAGAGGCTGATATCAGTCACATATGGTGTAATGTCTGGAGGTTATATCAGTACTGGAGCTTTATAAGAGGGGCTGATATCGGTCTCATATGATGTAATGTCTGGAGGTTATATCAGTACTGGAGCGTTATAAGAGGAGCTGCTATCAGTCACATATGGTGTAATGTCTGGAGATTATATCAGTACTGGAGCTTTATAAGAGGGGCTGATATCGGTCTCATATGATGTAATGTCTGGAGGTTATATCAGTACTGGAGCGTTATAAGAGGGGCTGATATCAGTCACATATGATGTAATGTCTGGAGGTTATATCAGTACAGGAGCGTTATAAGAGGGGCTGATATCAGTCACATATGGTGTAATGTCTGGAGGTTATATCAGTACTGGAGCATTATAAGAGGCTAATATCAGTCACATATGGTGTAATGTCTGGAGGTTATATCAGTACTGGAGCGTTATAAGAGGCTGATATCAGTCACATATGGTGTAATGTCTGGAGGTTATATCAGTACTGGAGCTTTATAAGAGGGGCTGATATCAGTCACATATTGTGTAATGTCTGGAGGTTATATCAGTACTGGAGCGTTATAAGAGGGGCTGATATCAGTCACATATGGTGTAATGTCTGGAGGTTACATCAGTACTGGAGCTTTATAAGAGGCTGATATCAGTCACATATGATGTAATGTCTGGAGGTTATATCAGTACTGGAGCGTTATAAGAGGGGCTGATATCAGTCACATATGGTGTAACGTCTGGAGGTTATATCAGTACTGGAGTGTTATAAGAGGGGCTGATATCAGTCACATATGGTGTAATGTCTGGAGGTTATATCAGTACTGGAGCGTTATAAGAGGCTGATATCAGTCACATATGATGTAATGTCTGGAGGTTATATCAGTACTGGAGCATTATAAGAGGCTAATATCAGTCACATATGGTGTAATGTCTGGAGGTTATATCAGTACTGGAGCGTTATAAGAGGCTGATATCAGTCACATATGGTGTAATGTCTGGAGGTTATATCAGTACTGGAGCTTTATAAGAGGGGCTGATATCAGTCACATATTGTGTAATGTCTGGAGGTTATATCAGTACTGGAGCGTTATAAGAGGGGCTGATATCAGTAACATATGGTGTAATGTCTGGAGGTTATATCAGTACTGGAGCTTTATAAGAGGCTGATATCAGTCACATATGATGTAATGTCTGGAGGTTATATCAGTACTGGAGCGTTATAAGAGGGGCTGATATCAGTCACATATGGTGTAATGTCTGGAGGTTATATCAGTACTGGAGTGTTATAAGAGGCTGATATCAGTCACATATGGTGTAATGTCTGGAGGTTATATCAGTACTGGAGCGTTATAAGAGGGGCTGATATCAGTCACATATGATGCAATGTCTGGAGGTTATATCAGTACTTGACCGTTATAAGAGGAGCTGATATCAGTCACATATGATGTAATGTCTGGAGGTTATATCAGTACTGGAGCGTTATAAGAGGGGCTGATATCAGTCACATATGGTGTAATGTCTGGAGGTTATATCAGTACTGGAGCGTTATAAGAGGCTGATATCAGTCACATATGGTGTAATGTCTGGAGGTTATATCAGTACTGGAGCGTTATAAGAGGAGCTGATATCAGTCACATATGGTGTAATGTCTGGAGGTTATATCAGTACTGGAGCGTTATAAGAGGAGCTGATATCAGTCACATATGGTGTAATGTCTGGAGGTTATATCAGTACTGGAGCGTTATAAGAGGCTGATATCAGTCACATATGGTGTAATGTCTGGAGGTTATATCAGTACTGGAGCGTTATAAGAGGCTGATATCAGTCACATATGATGTAATGTCTGGAGGTTATATCAGTACTGGAGCGTTATAAGAGGCTGATATCAGTCATATATGGTGTAATGTCTGGGGGTTATATCAGTACTGGAGCGTTATAAGAGGGGCTGATATTAGTCACATATGATGTAATGTCTGGAGGTTATATCAGTACTGGAGCGTTATAAGAGGGGCTGATATCAGTCACATATGCTGTAATGTCTGCAGGTTATATCAGTACAGGAGCGTTATAAGAGGAGCTGATATCAGTCACATATGATGTAATGTCTGGAGGTTATATCAGTACTGGAGCGTTATAAGAGGCTGATATCAGTCACATATGATGTAATGTCTGGAGGTTATATCAGTACTGGAGCGTTATAAGAGGCTGATATCAGTCACATATGATGTAATGTCTGGAGGTTATATCAGTACTGGAGCGTTATAAGAGGGGCTGATATCAGTCACATATGTTGTAATGTCTGGAGGTTATATCAGTACTGGAGTGTTATAAGAGGAGCTGATATCAGTCACATATGATGTAATGTCTGGAGGTTATATCAGTACAGGAGCGTTATAAGAGGAGCTGATATCAGTCACATATGATGTAATGTCTGGAGGTTATATCAGTACTGGAGCGTTATAAGAGGCTGATATCAGTCACATATGATGTAATGTCTGGAGGTTATATCAGTACTGGAGCGTTATAAGAGGCTGATATCAGTCACATATGATGTAATGTCTGGAGGTTATATCAGTACTGGAGCGTTATAAGAGGCTGATATCAGTCACATATGATGTAATGTCTGGAGGTTATCTCAGTACTGGAGTGTTATAAGAGGAGCTGATATCAGTCACATATGATGTAATGTCTGGAGGTTATATCAGCACTGGGGCGTTATAAGAGGGGCTGATATCAGTCACATATGGTGTAATGTCTGGAGGTTATATCAGTACTGGAGCGTTATAAGAGGCTGATATCAGTCACATATGATGTAATGTCTGGAGGTTATATCAGTACTGGAGTGTTATAAGAGGAGCTGATATCAGTCACATATGATGTAATGTCTGGAGGTTATATCAGTACTGGAGCGTTATAAGAGGAGCTGATATCAGTCACATATGATGTAATGTCTGGAGGTTATATCAGTACTGGAGCGTTATAAGAGGCTGATATCAGTCACATATGATGTAATGTCTGGAGGTTATCTCAGTACTGGAGTGTTATAAGAGGGGCTGATATCAGTCACATATGATGTAATGTCTGGAGGTTATATCAGTACTGGAGAGTTATAAAAGGCTGATATCAGTCACATATGATGTAATGTCTAGAGGTTATATCTGTACTGGAGCGTTATAAGAGGCTGATATCAGTCACATATGGTGTAATGTCTGGAGGTTATATCAGTACTGGAGCGTTATAAAAGGCTGATATCAGTCACATATGATGTAATATCTAGAGGTTATATCAGTACTGGAGCGTTATAAGAGGCTGATATCAGTCACATATGATGTAATGTCTGGAGGTTATATCAGTACTGGAGCGTTATAAGAGGCTGATATCAGTCCCATATGATGTAATGTCTGGAGGTTATATCTGTACTGGAGCGTTATAAGAGGGGCTGATATCAGTCACATATGGTGTAATGTCTGGAGGTTATATCAGTACTGGAGCCTTACAAGAGGCTGATATCAGTCACATATGATGTAATGTCTAGAGGTTATATCTGTACTGGAGCGTTATAAGAGGGGCTGATATCAGTCACATATGATGTAATGTCTGGAGGTTATATCAGTACTGGAGCGTTATAAGAGGCTGATATCAGTCACATTTGATGTAATGTCTGAAGGTTATATCAGTACTGGAGCGTTATAAGAGGCTGATATCAGTCACATATGATGTAATGTCTGGAGGTTATATCAGTACTGGAGCGTTATAAGAGGCTGATAACAGTCACATATGATGTAATGTCTGGAGGTTATATCAGTACTGGAGCGTTATAAGAGGAGCTGATATCAGTCACATATGATGTAATGTCTGGAGGTTATATCAGTACTGGAGCGTTATAAGAGGAGCTGATATCAGTCACATATGGTGTAATGTCTGGAGGTTATATCAGTACTGTAGCGTTATAAGAGGAGCTGATATCAGTCACATATGATGTAATGTCTGGAGGTTATATCAGTACTGGAGCGTTATAAGAGGAGCTGATATCAGTCACATATGGTGTAATGACTGGAGGTTATATCAGTACTGGAGCGTTATAAGAGGCTGATATCAGTCACATATGGTGTAATGTCTGGAGGTTATATCAGTACTGGAGCGTTATAAGAGGAGCTGATATCAGTCACATATGATGTAATGTCTGGAGGTTATATCAGTGCTGGAGCGTTATAAGAGGAGCTGATATCAGTCACATATGATGTAATGTCTGGGGGTTATATCAGTACTGGAGTGTTATAAGAGAGGCTGATATCAGTCACATATGGTGTAATGTCTGGAGGTTATATCAGTACTGGAGCGTTATAAGAGGAGCTGATATCAGTCACATATGGTGTAATGTCTGGAGGTTATATCAGTACTGGAGCGTTATAAGAGCAGCTGATATCAGTCACATATGATGTAATGTCTGGAGGTTATATCAGTACTGGAGCGTTATAAGAGGAGCTGATATCAATCACATATGGTGTAATGTCTGGAGGTTATATCAGTACTGGAGCGTTATAAGAGGGGATGATATCAGTCACATATGGTGTAATCTCTGGAGGTTATATCAGTACTGGAGCGTTATAAGAGGCTGATATCAGTCACACATGATGTAATGTCTGGAGGTTATATCAGTACTGGAGCGTTATAAGAGGGGCTGATATCAGTCACATATGATGTAATGTCTGGAGGTTATATCAGTACTGGAGCGTTATAAGAGGCTGATATCAGTCACATATGATGTAATGTCTGGAGGTTATATCAGTACTGGAGCGTTATAAGAGGCTGATATCAGTCACATATGATGTAATGTCTGGAGGTTATATCAGTACTGGAGCGTTATAAGAGGGGCTGATATCAGTCACATATGGTGTCATGTCTGTAGGTTATATCAGTACTGGAGCAATATAAGACGCTGATATCAGTCACATATGGTGTAATGTCTGGGGGTTATATCAGTACTGGAGCATTATAAGAGGGGCTGATATCAGTCACATATGGTGTAATGTCTGGAGGTTATATCAGTACTGGAGCGTTATAAGAGGCTGATATCAGTCACATATGGTGTAATGTCTGGAGGTTATATCAGTACTGGAGCGTCATAAGAGGGGCTGATATCAGTCACATATGATGTAATGTCTGGAGGTTATATCAGTACAGGAGCGTTATAAGAGGGGCTGATATCAGTCACATATGGTGTAATGTCTGGAGGTTATATCAGTACTGGAGCGTTATAAGAGGCTGATATCAGTCACATATGATGTAATGTCTGGAGGTTATATCAGTACTGGAGCATTATAAGAGGCTAATATCAGTCACATATGGTGTAATGTCTGGAGGTTATATCAGTACTGGAGCGTTATAAGAGGCTGATATCAGTCACATATGGTGTAATGTCTGGAGGTTATATCAGTACTGGAGCTTTATAAGAGGCTGATATCAGTCACATATGATGTAATGTCTGGAGGTTATATCAGTACTGGAGCGTTATAAGAGGGGCTGATATCAGTCACATATGGTGTAATGTCTGGAGGTTATATCAGTACTGGAGTGTTATAAGAGGCTGATATCAGTCACATATGGTGTAATGTCTGGAGGTTATATCAGTACTGGAGCGTTATAAGAGGGGCTGATAACAGTCACATATGATGTAATGTCTGGAGGTTATATCAGTACTTGAGCGTTATAAGAGGAGCTGATATCAGTCACATATGATGTAATGTCTGGAGGTTATATCAGTACTGGAGCGTTATAAGAGGGGCTGATATCAGTCACATATGGTGTAATGTCTGGAGGTTATATCAGTACTGGAGCGTTATAAGAGGCTGATATCAGTCACATATGGTGTAATGTCTGGAGGTTATATCAGTACTGGAGCGTTATAAGAGGAGCTGATATCAGTCACATATGATGTAATGTCTAGAGGTTATATCTGTACTGGAGCGTTATAAGAGGGGCTGATATCAGTCACATATGATGTAATGTCTGGAGTTTATATCAGTACTGGAGCGTTATAAGAGGCTGATATCAGTCACATATGATGTAATGTCTGGAGGTTATATCAGTACTGGAGCGTTATAAGAGGCTGATATCAGTCACATATGATGTAATGTCTGGAGGTTATATCAGTACTGTAGCGTTATAAGAGGCTGATATCAGTCACATATGATGTAATGTCTGGAGGTTATATCAGTACTGGAGCGTTATAAGAGGCTGATATCAGTCACATATGGTGTAATGTCTGGAGGTTATATCAGTACTGGAGCGTTATAAGACGAGCTGATATCAGTCACATATGATGTAATGTCTAGAGGTTATATCTGTACTGGAGCGTTATAAGAGGGGCTGATATCAGTCACATATGATGTAATGTCTGGAGTTTATATCAGTACTGGAGCGTTATAAGAGGCTGATATCAGTCACATATGATGTAATGTCTGGATGTTATATCAGTACTGGAGCGTTATAAGAGGAGCTGATATCAGTCACATATGATGTAATGTCTGGAGGTTATATCAGTACTGGAGCGTTATAAGAGGAGCTGATATCAGTCACATATGGTGTAATGTCTGGAGGTTATATCAGTAATGTAGCGTTATAAGAGGAGCTGATATCAGTCACATATGATGTAATGTCTGGAGGTTATATCAGTACTGGAGCGTTATAAGAGGAGCTGATATCAGTCACATATGGTGTAATGACTGGAGGTTATATCAGTACTGGAGCGTTATAAGAGGAGCTGATATCAGTCACATATGATGTAATGTCTGGAGGTTATATCAGTGCTGGAGCGTTATAAGAGGAGCTGATATCAGTCACATATGATGTAATGTCTGGAGGTTATGTCAGTACTGGAGCGTTATAAGAGGGGCTGATATCAGTCACATATGGTGTAATGTCTGGAGGTTATATCAGTACTGGAGCATTATAAGAGGCTGATATCAGTCACATATGGTGTAATGTCTGGGGGTTATATGAGTACTGGAGTGTTATAAGAGAGGCTGATATCAGTCACATATGGTGTAATGTCTGGAGGTTATATCAGTACTGGAGCATTATAAGAGGCTGATATCAGTCACATATGGTGTAATGTCTGGAGGTTATATCAGTACTGGAGCGTTATAAGAGCAGCTGATATCAGTCACATATGATGTAATGTCTGGAGGTTATATCAGTACTGGAGCGTTATAAGAGGAGCTGATATCAATCACATATGGTGTAATGTCTGGAGGTTATAGCAGTACTGGAGCGTTATAAGAGAGGCTGATATCAGTCACATATGGTGTAATGTCTGGAGGTTATATCAGTACTGGAGCGTTATAAGAGGCTGATATCAGTCACATATGATGTAATGTCTGGAGGTTATATCAGTAATGGAGCGTTATAAGAGGCTGATATCAGTCACATATGATGTAATGTCTGGAGGTTATATCAGTACTGGAGCGTTATAAGAGGCTGATATCAGTCACATATGATGTAATGTCTGGAGGTTATATCAGTACTGGAGCGTTATAAGAGGGGCTGATATCAGTCACATATGGTGTAATGTCTGGAGGTTATATCAGTACTGGAGCAATATAAGAGGCTGATATCAGTCACATATGGTGTAATGTCTGGGGGTTATATCAGTACTGGAGCATTATAAGAGGGGCTGATATCAGTCACATATGATGTAATGTCTGGAGGTTATATCAGTACTGGAGCGTTATAAGAGGAGCTGCTATCAGTCACATATGGTGTAATGTCTGGAGATTATATCAGTACTGGAGCTTTATAAGAGGGGCTGATATCGGTCTCATATGATGTAATGTCTGGAGGTTATATCAGTACAGGAGCGTTATAAGAGGAGCTGCTATCAGTCACATATGGTGTAATGTCTGGAGGTTATATCAGTACTGGAGCGTTATAAGAGGGGCTGATATCAGTCACATATGATGTAATGTCTGGAGGTTATATCAGTACAGGAGCGTTATAAGAGGGGCTGATATCAGTCACATATGGTGTAATGTCTGGAGGTTATATCAGTACTGGAGCATTATAAGAGGCTAATATCAGTCACATATGGTGTAATGTCTGGAGGTTATATCAGTACTGGAGCGTTATAAGAGGCTGATATCAGTCACATATGGTGTAATGTCTGGAGGTTATATCAGTACTGGAGCTTTATAAGAGGGGCTGATATCAGTCACATATTGTGTAATGTCTGGAGGTTATATCAGTACTGGAGCGTTATAAGAGGGGCTGATATCAGTCACATATGGTGTAATGTCTGGAGGTTACATCAGTACTGGAGCTTTATAAGAGGCTGATATCAGTCACATATGATGTAATGTCTGGAGGTTATATCAGTACTGGAGCGTTATAAGAGGGGCTGATATCAGTCACATATGGTGTAATGTCTGGAGGTTATATCAGTACTGGAGTGTTATAAGAGGGGCTGATATCAGTCACATATGATGTAATGTCTGGAGGTTATATCAGTACTGGAGCGTTATAAGAGGCTGATATCAGTCACATATGATGTAATGTCTGGAGGTTATATCAGTACTGGAGCATTATAAGAGGCTAATATCAGTCACATATGGTGTAATGTCTGGAGGTTATATCAGTACTGGAGCGTTATAAGAGGCTGATATCAGTCACATATGGTGTAATGTCTGGAGGTTATATCAGTACTGGAGCGTTATAAGAGGGGCTGATATCAGTCACATATTGTGTAATGTCTGGAGGTTATATCAGTACTGTAGCGTTATAAGAGGGGCTGATATCAGTAACATATGGTGTAATGTCTGGAGGTTATATCAGTACTGGAGCTTTATAAGAGGCTGATATCAGTCACATATGATGTAATGTCTGGAGGTTATATCAGTACTGGAGCGTTATAAGAGGGGCTGATATCAGTCACATATGATGTAATGTCTGGAGGTTATATCAGTACTGGAGTGTTATAAGAGGCTGATATCAGTCACATATGGTGCAATGTCTGGAGGTTATATCAGTACTGGAGCGTTATAAGAGGGGCTGATATCAGTCACATATGATGTAATGTCTGGAGGTTATATCAGTACTTGAGCGTTATAAGAGGAGCTGATATCAGTCACATATGATGTAATGTCTGGAGGTTATATCAGTACTGGAGCGTTATAAGAGGCTGATATCAGTCACATATGGTGTAATGTCTGGAGGTTATATCAGTACTGGAGCGTTATAAGAGGGGCTGATATCAGTCACATATGATGTAATGTCTGGAGGTTATATCAGTACTGGAGTGTTATAAGAGGCTGATATCAGTCACATATGGTGTAATGTCTGGAGGTTATATCAGTACTGGAGCGTTATAAGAGGGGCTGATATCAGTCACATATGATGTAATGTCTGGAGGTTATATCAGTACTTGAGCGTTATAAGAGGAGCTGACATCAGTCACATATGATGTAATGTCTGGAGGTTATATCAGTACTGGAGCGTTATAAGAGGGGCTCATATCAGTCACATATGGTGTAATGTCTGGAGGTTATATCAGTACTGGAGCGTTATAAGAGGCTGATATCAGTCACATATGGTGTAATGTCTGGAGGTTATATCAGTACTGGAGCGTTATAAGAGGAGCTGATATCAGTCACATATGGTGTAATGTCTGGAGGTTATATCAGTACTGGAGCGTTATAAGAGGAGCTGATATCAGTCACATATGGTGTAATGTCTGGAGGTTATATCAGTACTGGAGCGTTATAAGAGGCTGATATCAGTCACATATGGTGTAATGTCTGGAGGTTATATCAGTACTGGAGCGTTATAAGAGGCTGATATCAGTCACATATGATGTAATGTCTGGAGGTTATATCAGTACTGGAGCGTTATAAGAGGCTGATATCAGTCATATATGGTGTAATGTCTGGGGGTTATATCAGTACTGGAGCGTTATAAGAGGGGCTGATATTAGTCACATATGATGTAATGTCTGGAGGTTATATCAGTACTGGAGCGTTATAAGAGGGGCTGATATCAGTCACATATGCTGTAATGTCTGCAGGTTATATCAGTACAGGAGCGTTATAAGAGGAGCTGATATCAGTCACATATGATGTAATGTCTGGAGGTTATATCAGTACTGGAGCGTTATAAGAGGCTGATATCAGTCACATATGATGTAATGTCTGGAGGTTATATCAGTACTGGAGCGTTATAAGAGGCTGATATCAGTCACATATGATGTAATGTCTGGAGGTTATATCAGTACTGGAGCGTTATAAGAGGGGCTGATATCAGTCACATATGTTGTAATGTCTGGAGGTTATATCAGTACTGGAGTGTTATAAGAGGAGCTGATATCAGTCACATATGATGTAATGTCTGGAGGTTATATCAGTACAGGAGCGTTATAAGAGGAGCTGATATCAGTCACATATGATGTAATGTCTGGAGGTTATATCAGTACTGGAGCGTTATAAGAGGCTGATATCAGTCACATATGATGTAATGTCTGGAGGTTATATCAGTACTGGAACGTTATAAGAGGCCGATATCAGTCACATATGATGTAATGTCTGGAGGTTATATCAGTACTGGAGCGTTATAAGAGGGGCTGATATCAGTCACATATGGTGTAATATCTGGAGGTTATATCAGTACTGGAGTGTTATAAGAGGAGCTGATATCAGTCACATATGATGTAATGTCTGGAGGTTATATCAGCACTGGGGCGTTATAAGAGGGGCTGATATCAGTCACATATGGTGTAATGTCTGGAGGTTATATCAGTACTGGAGCGTTATAAGAGGCTGATATCAGTCACATATGATGTAATGTCTGGAGGTTATATCAGTACTGGAGCGTTATAAGAGGCTGATATCAGTCACATATGATGTAATGTCTGGAGGATATATCAGTACTGGAGAGTTATAAGAGGAGCTGATATCAGTCACATATGATGTAATGTCTGGAGGTTATATCAGTACTGGAGCGTTATAAGAGGGGCTGATATCAGTCACATATGGTGTAATGTCTGGAGGTTATATCAGTATTGGAGCGTTATAAGAGGAGCTGATATCAGTCACATATGGTGTAATGTCTGGAGGTTATATCAGTACTGGAGCGTTATAAGAGGCTGATATCAGTCACATATGGTGTAATGTCTGGAGGTTATATCAGTATTGGAGCGTTATAAGAGGAGCTGATATCAGTCACATATGGTGTAATGTCTGGAGGTTATATCAGTACTGGAGCGTTATAAGAGGAGCTGATATCAGTAACATATGGTGTAATGTCTGGAGGTTATATCAGTACTGGAGCGTTATAAGAGGCTGATATCAGTCACATATGGTGTAATGTCTGGAGGTTATATCAGTACTGGAGCGTTATAAGAGGCTGATATCAGTCACATATGGTGTAATGTCTGGAGGTTATATCAGTATTGGAGCGTTATAAGAGGAGCTGATATCAGTCACATATGGTGTAATGTCTGGAGGTTATATCAGTACTGGAGCGTTATAAGAGGAGCTGATATCAGTCACATATGGTGTAATGTCTGGAGGTTATATCAGTAATGTAGCGTTATAAGAGGAGCTGATATCAGTCACATATGATGTAATGTCTGGAGGTTATATCAGTACTGGAGCGTTATAAGAGGAGCTGATATCAGTCACATATGGTGTAATGACTGGAGGTTATATCAGTACTGGAGCGTTATAAGAGGAGCTGATATCAGTCACATATGATGTAATGTCTGGAGGTTATATCAGTGCTGGAGCGTTATAAGAGGAGCTGATATCAGTCACATATGATGTAATGTCTGGAGGTTATGTCAGTACTGGAGCGTTATAAGAGGGGCTGATATCAGTCACATATGGTGTAATGTCTGGAGGTTATATCAGTACTGGAGCATTATAAGAGGCTGATATCAGTCACATATGGTGTAATGTCTGGGGGTTATATGAGTACTGGAGTGTTATAAGAGAGGCTGATATCAGTCACATATGGTGTAATGTCTGGAGGTTATATCAGTACTGGAGCATTATAAGAGGCTGATATCAGTCACATATGGTGTAATGTCTGGAGGTTATATCAGTACTGGAGCGTTATAAGAGCAGCTGATATCAGTCACATATGATGTAATGTCTGGAGGTTATATCAGTACTGGAGCGTTATAAGAGGAGCTGATATCAATCACATATGGTGTAATGTCTGGAGGTTATAGCAGTACTGGAGCGTTATAAGAGAGGCTGATATCAGTCACATATGGTGTAATGTCTGGAGGTTATATCAGTACTGGAGCGTTATAAGAGGCTGATATCAGTCACATATGATGTAATGTCTGGAGGTTATATCAGTAATGGAGCGTTATAAGAGGCTGATATCAGTCACATATGATGTAATGTCTGGAGGTTATATCAGTACTGGAGCGTTATAAGAGGCTGATATCAGTCACATATGATGTAATGTCTGGAGGTTATATCAGTACTGGAGCGTTATAAGAGGGGCTGATATCAGTCACATATGGTGTAATGTCTGGAGGTTATATCAGTACTGGAGCAATATAAGAGGCTGATATCAGTCACATATGGTGTAATGTCTGGGGGTTATATCAGTACTGGAGCATTATAAGAGGGGCTGATATCAGTCACATATGATGTAATGTCTGGAGGTTATATCAGTACTGGAGCGTTATAAGAGGAGCTGCTATCAGTCACATATGGTGTAATGTCTGGAGATTATATCAGTACTGGAGCTTTATAAGAGGGGCTGATATCGGTCTCATATGATGTAATGTCTGGAGGTTATATCAGTACAGGAGCGTTATAAGAGGAGCTGCTATCAGTCACATATGGTGTAATGTCTGGAGGTTATATCAGTACTGGAGCGTTATAAGAGGGGCTGATATCAGTCACATATGATGTAATGTCTGGAGGTTATATCAGTACAGGAGCGTTATAAGAGGGGCTGATATCAGTCACATATGGTGTAATGTCTGGAGGTTATATCAGTACTGGAGCATTATAAGAGGCTAATATCAGTCACATATGGTGTAATGTCTGGAGGTTATATCAGTACTGGAGCGTTATAAGAGGCTGATATCAGTCACATATGGTGTAATGTCTGGAGGTTATATCAGTACTGGAGCTTTATAAGAGGGGCTGATATCAGTCACATATTGTGTAATGTCTGGAGGTTATATCAGTACTGGAGCGTTATAAGAGGGGCTGATATCAGTCACATATGGTGTAATGTCTGGAGGTTACATCAGTACTGGAGCTTTATAAGAGGCTGATATCAGTCACATATGATGTAATGTCTGGAGGTTATATCAGTACTGGAGCGTTATAAGAGGGGCTGATATCAGTCACATATGGTGTAATGTCTGGAGGTTATATCAGTACTGGAGTGTTATAAGAGGGGCTGATATCAGTCACATATGATGTAATGTCTGGAGGTTATATCAGTACTGGAGCGTTATAAGAGGCTGATATCAGTCACATATGATGTAATGTCTGGAGGTTATATCAGTACTGGAGCATTATAAGAGGCTAATATCAGTCACATATGGTGTAATGTCTGGAGGTTATATCAGTACTGGAGCGTTATAAGAGGCTGATATCAGTCACATATGGTGTAATGTCTGGAGGTTATATCAGTACTGGAGCGTTATAAGAGGGGCTGATATCAGTCACATATTGTGTAATGTCTGGAGGTTATATCAGTACTGTAGCGTTATAAGAGGGGCTGATATCAGTAACATATGGTGTAATGTCTGGAGGTTATATCGGTACTGGAGCTTTATAAGAGGCTGATATCAGTCACATATGATGTAATGTCTGGAGGTTATATCAGTACTGGAGCGTTATAAGAGGGGCTGATATCAGTCACATATGATGTAATGTCTGGAGGTTATATCAGTACTGGAGTGTTATAAGAGGCTGATATCAGTCACATATGGTGCAATGTCTGGAGGTTATATCAGTACTGGAGCGTTATAAGAGGGGCTGATATCAGTCACATATGATGTAATGTCTGGAGGTTATATCAGTACTTGAGCGTTATAAGAGGAGCTGATATCAGTCACATATGATGTAATGTCTGGAGGTTATATCAGTACTGGAGCGTTATAAGAGGCTGATATCAGTCACATATGGTGTAATGTCTGGAGGTTATATCAGTACTGGAGCGTTATAAGAGGGGCTGATATCAGTCACATATGATGTAATGTCTGGAGGTTATATCAGTACTGGAGTGTTATAAGAGGCTGATATCAGTCACATATGGTGTAATGTCTGGAGGTTATATCAGTACTGGAGCGTTATAAGAGGGGCTGATATCAGTCACATATGATGTAATGTCTGGAGGTTATATCAGTACTTGAGCGTTATAAGAGGAGCTGACATCAGTCACATATGATGTAATGTCTGGAGGTTATATCAGTACTGGAGCGTTATAAGAGGGGCTCATATCAGTCACATATGGTGTAATGTCTGGAGGTTATATCAGTACTGGAGCGTTATAAGAGGCTGATATCAGTCACATATGGTGTAATGTCTGGAGGTTATATCAGTACTGGAGCGTTATAAGAGGAGCTGATATCAGTCACATATGGTGTAATGTCTGGAGGTTATATCAGTACTGGAGCGTTATAAGAGGAGCTGATATCAGTCACATATGGTGTAATGTCTGGAGGTTATATCAGTACTGGAGCGTTATAAGAGGCTGATATCAGTCACATATGGTGTAATGTCTGGAGGTTATATCAGTACTGGAGCGTTATAAGAGGCTGATATCAGTCACATATGATGTAATGTCTGGAGGTTATATCAGTACTGGAGCGTTATAAGAGGCTGATATCAGTCATATATGGTGTAATGTCTGGGGGTTATATCAGTACTGGAGCGTTATAAGAGGGGCTGATATTAGTCACATATGATGTAATGTCTGGAGGTTATATCAGTACTGGAGCGTTATAAGAGGGGCTGATATCAGTCACATATGCTGTAATGTCTGCAGGTTATATCAGTACAGGAGCGTTATAAGAGGAGCTGATATCAGTCACATATGATGTAATGTCTGGAGGTTATATCAGTACTGGAGCGTTATAAGAGGCTGATATCAGTCACATATGATGTAATGTCTGGAGGTTATATCAGTACTGGAGCGTTATAAGAGGCTGATATCAGTCACATATGATGTAATGTCTGGAGGTTATATCAGTACTGGAGCGTTATAAGAGGGGCTGATATCAGTCACATATGTTGTAATGTCTGGAGGTTATATCAGTACTGGAGTGTTATAAGAGGAGCTGATATCAGTCACATATGATGTAATGTCTGGAGGTTATATCAGTACAGGAGCGTTATAAGAGGAGCTGATATCAGTCACATATGATGTAATGTCTGGAGGTTATATCAGTACTGGAGCGTTATAAGAGGCTGATATCAGTCACATATGATGTAATGTCTGGAGGTTATATCAGTACTGGAACGTTATAAGAGGCCGATATCAGTCACATATGATGTAATGTCTGGAGGTTATATCAGTACTGGAGCGTTATAAGAGGGGCTGATATCAGTCACATATGGTGTAATATCTGGAGGTTATATCAGTACTGGAGTGTTATAAGAGGAGCTGATATCAGTCACATATGATGTAATGTCTGGAGGTTATATCAGCACTGGGGCGTTATAAGAGGGGCTGATATCAGTCACATATGGTGTAATGTCTGGAGGTTATATCAGTACTGGAGCGTTATAAGAGGCTGATATCAGTCACATATGATGTAATGTCTGGAGGTTATATCAGTACTGGAGCGTTATAAGAGGCTGATATCAGTCACATATGATGTAATGTCTGGAGGATATATCAGTACTGGAGAGTTATAAGAGGAGCTGATATCAGTCACATATGATGTAATGTCTGGAGGTTATATCAGTACTGGAGCGTTATAAGAGGGGCTGATATCAGTCACATATGGTGTAATGTCTGGAGGTTATATCAGTATTGGAGCGTTATAAGAGGAGCTGATATCAGTCACATATGGTGTAATGTCTGGAGGTTATATCAGTACTGGAGCGTTATAAGAGGCTGATATCAGTCACATATGGTGTAATGTCTGGAGGTTATATCAGTATTGGAGCGTTATAAGAGGAGCTGATATCAGTCACATATGGTGTAATGTCTGGAGGTTATATCAGTACTGGAGCGTTATAAGAGGAGCTGATATCAGTAACATATGGTGTAATGTCTGGAGGTTATATCAGTACTGGAGCGTTATAAGAGGCTGATATCAGTCACATATGGTGTAATGTCTGGAGGTTATATCAGTACTGGAGCGTTATAAGAGGCTGATATCAGTCACATATGGTGTAATGTCTGGAGGTTATATCAGTATTGGAGCGTTATAAGAGGAGCTGATATCAGTCACATATGGTGTAATGTCTGGAGGTTATATCAGTACTGGAGCGTTATAAGAGGAGCTGATATCAGTCACATATGGTGTAATGTCTGGAGGTTATATCAGTACTGGAGCGTTATAAGAGGCTGATATCAGTCACATATGGTGTAATGTCTGGAGGTTATATCAGTACTGGAGCGTTATAAGAGGCTGATATCAGTCACATATGATGTAATGTCTGGAGGTTATATCAGTACTGGAGCGTTATAAGAGGCTGATATCAGTCATATATGGTGTAATGTCTGGGGGTTATATCAGTACTGGAGCGTTATAAGAGGGGCTGATATTAGTCACATATGATGTAATGTCTGGAGGTTATATCAGTACTGGAGCGTTATAAGAGGGGCTGATATCAGTCACATATGCTGTAATGTCTGCAGGTTATATCAGTACAGGAGCGTTATAAGAGGCTAATATCAGTCACATATGATGTAATGTCTGGAGGTTATATCAGTACTGGAGCGTTATAAGAGGCTGATATCAGTCACATATGATGTAATGTCTGGAGGTTATATCAGTACTGGAGAGTTATAAGAGGAGCTGATATCAGTCACATATGATGTAATGTCTGGAGGTTATATCAGTACTGGAGCGTTATAAGAGGGGCTGATATCAGTCACATATGGTGTAATGTCTGGAGGTTATATCAGTACTGGAGCGTTATAAGAGGCTGATATCAGTCACATATTGTGTAATGTCTGGAGGTTATATCAGTACTGGAGAGTTATAAGAGGCTGATATCAGTCACATATGATGTAATGTCTGGAGGTTATATCAGTACTGGAGCGTTATAAGAGGCTGATATCAGTCATATATGGTGTAATGTCTGGGGGTTATATCAGTACTGGAGCGTTATAAGAGGGGCTGATATTAGTCACATATGATGTAATGTCTGGAGGTTATATCAGTACTGGAGCGTTATAAGAGGGGCTGATATCAGTCACATATGCTGTAATGTCTGCAGGTTATATCAGTACAGGAGCGTTATAAGAGGCTGATATCAGTCACATATGATGTAATGTCTGGAGGTTATATCAGTACTGGAGCGTTATAAGAGGCTGATATCAGTCACATATGATGTAATGTCTGGAGGTTATATCAGTACTGGAGAGTTATAAGAGGAGCTGATATCAGTCACATATGATGTAATGTCTGGAGGTTATATCAGTACTGGAGCGTTATAAGAGGGGCTGATATCAGTCACATATGGTGTAATGTCTGGAGGTTATATCAGTATTGGAGCGTTATAAGAGGAGCTGATATCAGTCACATATGGTGTAATGTCTGGAGGTTATATCAGTACTGGAGCGTTATAAGAGGAGCTGATATCAGTCACATATGGTGTAATGTTTGGAGGTTATATCAGTACTGGAGCGTTATAAGAGGCTGATATCAGTCACATATGGTGTAATGTCTGGAGGTTATATCAGTACTGGAGCGTTATAAGAGGCTGATATCAGTCACATATGATGTAATGTCTGGAGGTTATATCAGTACTGGAGCGTTATAAGAGGCTGATATCAGTCATATATGGTGTAATGTCTGGGGGTTATATCAGTACTGGAGCGTTATAAGAGGGGCTGATATTAGTCACATATGATGTAATGTCTGGAGGTTATATCAGTACTGGAGCGTTATAAGAGGGGCTGATATCAGTCACATATGCTGTAATGTCTGCAGGTTATATCAGTACAGGAGCGTTATAAGAGGAGCTGATATCAGTCACATATGATGTAATGTCTGGAGGTTATATCAGTACCGGAGCGTTATAAGAGGCTGATATCAGTCACATATGATGTAATGTCTGGAGGTTATATCAGTACTGGAGCGTTATAAGAGGCTGATATCAGTCACATATGATGTAATGTCTGGAGGTTATATCAGTACTGGAGCGTTATAAGAGGGGCTGATATCAGTCACATATGTTGTAATGGCTGGAGGTTATATCAGTACTGGAGTGTTACAAGAGGAGCTGATATCAGTCACATATGATGTAATGTCTGGAGGTTATATCAGTACAGGAGCGTTATAAGAGGAGCTGATATCAGTCACATATGATGTAATGTCTGGAGGTTATATCAGTACTGGAGCGTTATAAGAGGCTGATATCAGTCACATATGATGTAATGTCTGGAGGTTATATCAGTACTGGAGCGTTATAAGAGGCTGATATCAGTCACATATGATGTAATGTCTGGAGGTTATATCAGTACTGGAGCGTTATAAGAGGGGCTGATATCAGTCACATATGGTGTGAGATCTGGAGGTTATATCAGTACTGGAGTGTTATAAGAGGAGCTGATATCAGTCACATATGATGTAATGTCTGGAGGTTATATCAGCACTGGGGCGTTATAAGAGGGGCTGATATCAGTCACATATGGTGTAATGTCTGGAGGTTATATCAGTACTGGAGCGTTATAAGAGGCTGATGTCAGTCACATATGATGTAATGTCTGGAGGTTATATCAGTACTGGAGCGTTATAAGAGGCTGATATCAGTCACATATGATGTAATGTCTGGAGGTTATATCAGTACTGGAGAATTATAAGAGGAGCTGATATCAGTCACATATGATGTAATGTCTGGAGGTTATATCAGTACTGGAGCGTTATAAGAGGCTGATATCAGTCACATATGATGTAATGTCTGGAGGTTATATCAGTACTGGAGCGTTATAAGAGGGGCTGATATCAGTCACATATGATGTAATGTCTGGAGGTTGTATCAGTACTGGAGCATTATAAGAGGGGCTGATATCAGTCACATATGATGTAATGTCTGGAGGTTATATCAGTACTGGAGCGTTATAAGAGGGGCTGATATCAGTCACATATGGTGTAATGTCTGGAGGTTATATCAGTACTGGGGCGTTATAAGAGGCTGATATCAGTCACATATGATGTAATGTCTGGAGGTTATATCAGTACTGGAGCGTTATAAGAGGAGCTGATATCAGTCAAATATGATGTAATGTCTGGAGGTTATATCAGTACTGGAGCGTTATAAGAGGCTGATATCAGTCACATATGATGTAATGTCTGGAGGTTATATCAGTACTGGAGCGTTATAAGAGGCTGATATCAATCACATATGGTGTAAAGTCTGGAGGTTATATCAGTACTGGAGTTTTATAAGAGGGGCTGATATCAGTCACATATGGTGTAATGTCTTGAGGTTATATCAGTACTGGAGCGTTATAAGAGGGGCTGATATCAGTCACATATGATGTAATGTCTGGAGGTTATATCAGTACTGGAGCATTATAAGAGGAGCTGATATCAGTCACATATCGTGTAATGTCTGGAGGTTATATCAGTACTGGAGAGTTATCAGAGGGGCTGATATCAGTCACATATGATGTAATGTCTGGAGGTTATATCAGTACTGGAGCATTATAAGAGGAGCTGATATCAGTCACATATGGTGTAATATCTGGAGGTTATATCAGTACTGGAGCGTTATAAGAGGAGCTGATATCAGTCACATATGGTGTAATGTCTGGAGGTTATATCAGTACTGGAGAGTTATCAGAGGGGCTGATATCAGTCACATATGGTGTAATGTCTGGAGCTTATATCAGTACTGGAGCGTTATAAGAGGAGCTGATATCAGTCACATATGATGTAATGTCTGGAGGTTATATCAGTACAGGAGCGTTATAAGAGGAGCTGATATCAGTCACATATGATGTAATGTCTGGAGGTCATATCAGTACTGGAGCGTTATAAGAGGAGCTGATATCAGTCACATATGATGTAATGTCTGGAGGTTATATCAGTACTGGAGCATTATAAGAGGCTGATATCAGTCACATATGGTGTAATGTCTGGAGTTTATATCAGTACTGGAGCGTTATAAGAGGCTGATATCAGTCACATATGATGTAATGTCTGGAGGTTATATCAGTACTGGAGCGTTATAAGAGGAGCTGATATCAGTCACATATGATGTAATGTCTGGAGGTTATATCAGTACAGGAGAGTTATAAGAGGGGCTGATATCAGTCACATATGGTGTAATGTCTGGAGATTATATCAGTACTGGAGAGTTATAAGAGGAGCTGATATCAGTAACATATAATGTAATGTCTGGAGGTTATATCAGTACTGGAGCGTTATAAGAGGCTGATATCAGTCACATATGGTGTAATGTCTGGGGGTTATATCAGTACTGGAGCGTTATAAGAGGCTGATATCAGTCACATATGGTGTAATGTCTGGGGGTTATATCAGTACTGGAGCATTATAAGAGGGGCTGATATCAGTCACATATGATGTAATGTCTGGAGGTTATATCAGTACTGGAGCGTTATAAGAGGCTGATATCAGTCACATATGGTGTAATGTCTGGAGGTTATATCAGTACTGGAGAGTTATAAGAGGGGCTGATATCAGTCACATATGATGTAATGTCTGGAGGTTATATCAGTACTGGAGAGTTATAAGAGGCTGATATCAGTCACATATGGTGTAATGTCTGGAGGTTATATCAGTACTGGAGCGTTATAAGAGGAGCTGATATCAGTCACATATGATGTAATGTCTGGAGGTTATATCAGTACTGGAGCGTTATAAGAGGAGCTGATATCAGTCACATATGATGTAATGTCTGGGGGTTATATCAGTACTGGAGTGCTATAAGAGGGGCTGATATCAGTCACATATTGTGTAATGTCTGGAGGTTATATCAGTACTGGAGCGTTATAAGAGGCTGATATCAGTCACATATGATGTAATATCTGGAGGTTATATCAGTACTGGAGCGTTATAAGAGGCTGATATCAGTCACATATGGTGTAATGTCTGGAGGTTATATCAGTACTGGAGCGTTATAAGAGGCTGATATCAGTCACATATGATGTAATGTCTGGAGGTTATATCAGTACTGGAGCGTTATAAGAGGCTGATATCAGTCACATATGGTGTAATGTCTGGAGGTTATATCAGTACTGGAGCGTTATAAGAGGGGCTGATATCAGTCACATATGATGTAATGTCTGGAGGTTATATCAGTACTGGAGCGTTATAAGAGGGGCTGATATCAGTCACATATGATGTAATGTCTGGAGATTATATCAGTACTCGAGTGTTATAAGAGGCTGATATCAGTCACATATGGTGTAATGTCTGGAGGTTATATCAGTACTGGAGCGTTATAAGAGGCTGATATCAGTCACATATGGTGTAATGTCTGGAGGTTATATCAGTACTGGAGCGTTATAAGAGGGGCTGATATCAGTCACATATGGTGTAATGTCTGGGGGTTATATCAGTACTGGAGCGTTATAAGAGGGGCTGATATCAGTCACATATGATGTAATGTCTGGAGGTTATATCAGTACTGGAGCGTTATAAGAGGCGGATATCAGTCACATATGGTGTAATGTCTGGAGGTTATATCAGTACTGGAGCGTTATAAGAGGAGCTGATATCAGTCACATATGATGTAATGTCTGGGGGTTATATCAGTACTGGAGTGTTATAAGAGGGGCTGATATCAGTCACATATGATGTAATGTCTGGAGGTTATATCAGTACTGGGGCGTTATAAGAGGCTGATATCAGTCACATATGATGTAATGTCTGGAGGTTATATCAGTACTGGAGCGTTATAAGAGGCTGATATCAGTCACATATGATGTAATGTCTGGAGGTTATATCAGTACTGGAGCGTTATAAGAGGCTGATATCAGTCACATATGATGTAATGTCTGGAGGTTATATCAGTACTGGAGCGTTATAAGAGGAGCTGATATCAGTCACATATGATGTAATGTCTGGAGGTTATATCAGTAATGGAGCGTTATAAGAGGAGCTGATATCAGTCACATATGGTGTAATGTCTGGAGGTTATATCAGTACTGGAGCGTTATAAGAGGGGCTGATATCAGTCACATATGATGTAATGTCTGGAGGTGATATCAGTACTGGAGCTTTATAAGAGGGGCTGATATCAGTCACATATGGTGTAATGTCTTGAGGTTATATCAGTACTGGAGCGTTATAAGAGGCTGATATCAATCACATATGGTGTAAAGTCTGGAGGTTATATCAGTACTGGAGTTTTATAAGAGGGGCTGATATCAGTCACATATGGTGTAATGTCTTGAGGTTATATCAGTACTGGAGCGTTATAAGAGGGGCTGATATCAGTCACATATGATGTAATGTCTGGAGGTTATATCAGTACTGGAGCGTTATAAGAGGGGCTGATATCAGTCACATATGATGTAATGTCTGGAGGTTATATCAGTACTGGAGCGTTATAAGAGGAGCTGATATCAGTCACATATGGTGTAATGTCTGGAGGTTATATCAGTACTGGAGAGTTATCAGAGGGGCTGATATCAGTCACATATGGTGTAATGTCTGGAGCTTATATCAGTACTGGAGCGTTATAAGAGGAGCTGATATCAGTCACATATGATGTAATGTCTGGAGGTTATATCAGTACAGGAGCGTTATAAGAGGGGCTGATATCAGTCACATATGGTGTAATGTCTGGAGGTTATATCAGTACTGGAGCGTTATAAGAGGAGCTGATATCAGTCACATATGATGTAATGTCTGGAGGTTATATCAGTACTGGAGCATTATAAGAGGCTGATATCAGTCACATATGGTGTAATGTCTGGAGTTTATATCAGTACTGGAGCGTTATAAGAGGCTGATATCAGTCACATATGATGTAATGTCTGGAGGTTATATCAGTACTGGAGCGTTATAAGAGGAGCTGATATCAGTCACATATGATGTAATGTCTGGAGGTTATATCAGTACAGGAGAGTTATAAGAGGGGCTGATATCAGTCACATATGGTGTAATGTCTGGAGATTATATCAGTACTGGAGCGTTATAAGAGGAGCTGATATCAGTAACATATAATGTAATGTCTGGAGGTTATATCAGTACTGGAGCGTTATAAGAGGCTGATATCAGTCACATATGGTGTAATGTCTGGGGGTTATATCAGTACTGGAGCGTTATAAGAGGCTGATATCAGTCACATATGGTGTAATGTCTGGGGGTTATATCAGTACTGGAGCATTATAAGAGGGGCTGATATCAGTCACATATGATGTAATGTCTGGAGGTTATATCAGTACTGGAGCGTTATAAGACGCTGATATCAGTCACATATGGTGTAATGTCTGGAGGTTATATCAGTACTGGAGAGTTATAAGAGGGGCTGATATCAGTCACATATGATGTAATGTCTGGAGGTTATATCAGTACTGGAGAGTTATAAGAGGCTGATATCAGTCACATATGGTGTAATGTCTGGAGGTTATATCAGTACTGGAGCGTTATAAGAGGAGCTGATATCAGTCACATATGATGTAATGTCTGGAGGTTATATCAGTACTGGAGCGTTATAAGAGGAGCTGATATCAGTCACATATGATGTAATGTCTGGGGGTTATATCAGTACTGGAGTGCTATAAGAGGGGCTGATATCAGTCACATATGGTGTAATGTCTGGAGGTTATATCAGTACTGGAGCGTTATAAGAGGCTGATATCAGTCACATATGATGTAATGTCTGGAGGTTATATCAGTACTGGAGCGTTATAAGAGGCTGATATCAGTCACATATGGTGTAATGTCTGGAGGTTATATCAGTACTGCAGCATTATAAGAGGGGCTGATATCAGTCACATATGATGTAATGTCTGGAGGTTATATCAGTACTGGAGCGTTATAAGAGGGGCTGATATCAGTCACATATGATGTAATGTCTGGAGATTATATCAGTACTCGAGTGTTATAAGAGGCTGATATCAGTCACATATGGTGTAATGTCTGGAGGTTATATCAGTAGTGGAGCTTTATAAGAGGCTGATATCAGTCACATATGGTGTAATGTCTGGAGGTTATATCAGTACTGGAGCGTTATAAGAGGGGCTGATATCAGTCACATATGGTGTAATGTCTGGGGGTTATATCAGTACTGGAGCGTTATAAGAGGGGCTGATATCAGTCACATATGATGTAATGTCTGGAGGTTATATCAGTACTGGAGCGTTATAAGAGGCGGATATCAGTCACATATGGTGTAATGTCTGGAGGTTATATCAGTACTGGAGCGTTATAAGAGGAGCTGATATCAGTCACATATGATGTAATGTCTGGAGGTTATATCAGTACTGGAGTGTTATAAGAGGGGCTGATATCAGTCACATATGGTGTAATGTCTGGAGGTTATATCAGTACTGGAGTGTTATAAGAGGGGCTGATATCAGTCACATATGGTGTAATGTCTGGAGGTTATATCAGTACTGGAGCGTTATAAGAGGCTGATATCAGTCACATATGATGTAATGTCTGGAGGTTATATCAGTACTGGAGCGTTATAAGAGGCTGATATCAGTCACATATGATGTAATGTCTGGAGGTTATATCAGTACTGGAGCGTTATAAGAGGCTGATATCAGTCACATATGATGTAATGTCTGGGGGTTATATCAGTACTGGAGTGTTATAAGAGGGGCTGATATCAGTCACATATGGTGTAATGTCTGGAGGTTATATCAGTACTGGAGCGTTATAAGAGGCTGATATCAGTCACATATGATGTAATGTCTGGAGGTTATATCAGTACTGGAGCGTTATAAGAGGCTGATATCAGTCACATATGATGTAATGTCTGGAGGTTATATCAGTACTGAAGCGTTATAAGAGGCTGATATCAGTCACATATGATGTAATGTCTGGAGGTTATATCAGTACTGGAGCGTTATAAGAGGCTGATATCAGTCACATATGGTGTAATGTCTGGAGGTTATATCAGTACTGGAGCGTTATAAGAGGGGCTGATATCAGTCACATATGATGTAATGTCTGGAGGTTATATCAGTACTGGAGCGTTATAAGAGGGGCTGATATCAGTCACATATGATGTAATGTCTGGAGGTTATATCAGTACTCGAGTGTTATAAGAGGCTGATATCAGTCACATATGGTGTAATGTCTGGAGGTTATATCAGTACTGGAGCGCTATAAGAGGCTGATATCAGTCACATATGGTGTAATGTCTGGAGGTTATATCAGTACTGGAGCGTTATAAGAGGCTGATATCAGTCACATATGGTGTAATGTCTGGAGGTTATATCAGTACTGGAGCGTTATAAGAGGGGCTGATATCAGTCACATATGATGTAATGTCTGGAGGTTATATCAGTACTGGAGCGTTATACGAGAGGCTGATATCAGTCACATATGATGTAATGTCTGGAGGTTATATCAGTACTGGAGCGTTATAAGAGGGGCTGATATCAGTCACATATGATGTAATGTCTGGAGGTTATATCAGTACTGGAGCGTTATGAGAGGGGCTGATATCAGTCACATATGATGTAATGTCTGGAGGTTATATCAGTACTGGAGCGTTATAAGAGCCTGATATCAGTCACATATGGTGTAATGTCTGGAGGTTATATCAGTACTGGAGCGTTATACGAGAGGCTGATATCAGTCACATATGGTGTAATGTCTGGAGGTTATATCAGTACTGGAGCATTATAAGAGGGGCTGATATCAGTCACATATGATGCAATGTCTGGAGGTTATATCAGTACTGGAGCGTTATAAGAGGCTGATATCAGTCACATATGATGTAATGTCTGGAGGTTATATCAGTACTGGAGCGTTATAAGAGGGGCTGATATCAGTCACACATGATGCAATGTCTGGAGGTTATATCAGTACTGGAGCGTTATAAGAGGCTGATATCAGTCACATATGATGTAATGTCTGGAGGTTATATCAGTACTGGAGAGTTATAAGAGGCTGATATCAGTCACATATGGTGTAATGTCTGGAGGTTATATCAGTACTGGAGCGTTATAAGAGGAGCTGATATCAGTCACATATGATGTAATGTCTGGAGGTTATATCAGTACTGGAGCGTTATAAGAGGAGCTGATATCAGTCACATATGATGTAATGTCTGGGGGTTATATCAGTACTGGAGTGCTATAAGAGGGGCTGATATCAGTCACATATGGTGTAATGTCTGGAGGTTATATCAGTACTGGAGCGTTATAAGAGGCTGATATCAGTCACATATGATGTAATGTCTGGAGGTTATATCAGTACTGGAGCGTTATAAGAGGCTGATATCAGTCACATATGGTGTAATGTCTGGAGGTTATATCAGTACTGCAGCATTATAAGAGGGGCTGATATCAGTCACATATGATGTAATGTCTGGAGGTTATATCAGTACTGGAGCGTTATAAGAGGGGCTGATATCAGTCACATATGATGTAATGTCTGGAGATTATATCAGTACTCGAGTGTTATAAGAGGCTGATATCAGTCACATATGGTGTAATGTCTGGAGGTTATATCAGTAGTGGAGCTTTATAAGAGGCTGATATCAGTCACATATGGTGTAATGTCTGGAGGTTATATCAGTACTGGAGCGTTATAAGAGGGGCTGATATCAGTCACATATGGTGTAATGTCTGGGGGTTATATCAGTACTGGAGCGTTATAAGAGGGGCTGATATCAGTCACATATGATGTAATGTCTGGAGGTTATATCAGTACTGGAGCGTTATAAGAGGCGGATATCAGTCACATATGGTGTAATGTCTGGAGGTTATATCAGTACTGGAGCGTTATAAGAGGAGCTGATATCAGTCACATATGATGTAATGTCTGGAGGTTATATCAGTACTGGAGTGTTATAAGAGGGGCTGATATCAGTCACATATGGTGTAATGTCTGGAGGTTATATCAGTACTGGAGTGTTATAAGAGGGGCTGATATCAGTCACATATGGTGTAATGTCTGGAGGTTATATCAGTACTGGAGCGTTATAAGAGGCTGATATCAGTCACATATGATGTAATGTCTGGAGGTTATATCAGTACTGGAGCGTTATAAGAGGCTGATATCAGTCACATATGATGTAATGTCTGGAGGTTATATCAGTACTGGAGCGTTATAAGAGGCTGATATCAGTCACATATGATGTAATGTCTGGGGGTTATATCAGTACTGGAGTGTTATAAGAGGGGCTGATATCAGTCACATATGGTGTAATGTCTGGAGGTTATATCAGTACTGGAGCGTTATAAGAGGCTGATATCAGTCACATATGATGTAATGTCTGGAGGTTATATCAGTACTGGAGCGTTATAAGAGGCTGATATCAGTCACATATGATGTAATGTCTGGAGGTTATATCAGTACTGAAGCGTTATAAGAGGCTGATATCAGTCACATATGATGTAATGTCTGGAGGTTATATCAGTACTGGAGCGTTATAAGAGGCTGATATCAGTCACATATGGTGTAATGTCTGGAGGTTATATCAGTACTGGAGCGTTATAAGAGGGGCTGATATCAGTCACATATGATGTAATGTCTGGAGGTTATATCAGTACTGGAGCGTTATAAGAGGGGCTGATATCAGTCACATATGATGTAATGTCTGGAGGTTATATCAGTACTCGAGTGTTATAAGAGGCTGATATCAGTCACATATGGTGTAATGTCTGGAGGTTATATCAGTACTGGAGCGCTATAAGAGGCTGATATCAGTCACATATGGTGTAATGTCTGGAGGTTATATCAGTACTGGAGCGTTATAAGAGGCTGATATCAGTCACATATGGTGTAATGTCTGGAGGTTATATCAGTACTGGAGCGTTATAAGAGGGGCTGATATCAGTCACATATGATGTAATGTCTGGAGGTTATATCAGTACTGGAGCGTTATACGAGAGGCTGATATCAGTCACATATGATGTAATGTCTGGAGGTTATATCAGTACTGGAGCGTTATAAGAGGGGCTGATATCAGTCACATATGATGTAATGTCTGGAGGTTATATCAGTACTGGAGCGTTATGAGAGGGGCTGATATCAGTCACATATGATGTAATGTCTGGAGGTTATATCAGTACTGGAGCGTTCTAAGAGCCTGATATCAGTCACATATGGTGTAATGTCTGGAGGTTATATCAGTACTGGAGCGTTATACGAGAGGCTGATATCAGTCACATATGGTGTAATGTCTGGAGGTTATATCAGTACTGGAGCATTATAAGAGGGGCTGATATTAGTCACATATGATGCAATGTCTGGAGGTTATATCAGTACTGGAGCGTTATAAGAGGCTGATATCAGTCACATATGATGTAATGTCTGGAGGTTATATCAGTACTGGAGCGTTATAAGAGGGGCTGATATCAGTCACACATGATGCAATGTCTGGAGGTTATATCAGTACTGGAGCGTTATAAGAGGCTGATATCAGTCACATATGATGTAATGTCTGGAGGTTATATCAGTACTGGAGCGTTATAAGAGGGGCTGATATCAGTCACATATGGTGTAATGTCTGGGGGTTATATCAGTACTGGAGCGTTATAAGAGGGGCTGATATCAGTCACATATGATGTAATGTCTGGAGGTTATATCAGTACTGGAGCGTTATAAGAGGCTGATATCAGTCACATATGGTGTAATGTCTGGAGGTTATATCAGTACTGGAGCGTTATAAGAGGGGCTGATATCAGTCACATATGATGTAATGTCTGGAGGTTATATCAGTACTGGAGCGTTATACGAGAGGCTGATATCAGTCACATATGATGTAATGTCTGGAGGTTATATCAGTACTGGAGCGTTATAAGAGGGGCTGATATCAGTCACATATGATGTAATGTCTGGAGGTTATATCAGTACTGGAGCGTTATGAGAGGGGCTGATATCAGTCACATATGATGTAATGTCTGGAGGTTATATCAGTACTGGAGCGTTATAAGAGCCTGATATCAGTCACATATGGTGTAATGTCTGGAGGTTATATCAGTACTGGAGCGTTATACGAGAGGCTGATATCAGTCACATATGGTGTAATGTCTGGAGGTTATATCAGTACTGGAGCATTATAAGAGGGGCTGATATCAGTCACATATGATGCAATGTCTGGAGGTTATATCAGTACTGGAGCGTTATAAGAGGCTGATATCAGTCACATATGATGTAATGTCTGGAGGTTATATCAGTACTGGAGCGTTATAAGAGGGGATGATATCAGTCACATATGATGTAATGTCTGGAGGTTATATCAGTACTGGAGCGTTATAAGAGGCTGATATCAGTCACCTATGGTGTAATGTCTGGGGGTTATATCAGTACTGGAGCGTTATAAGAGAGGCTGATATCAGTCACATATGGTGTAATGTCTGGGGGTTATATCAGTACTGGAGCGTTATAAGAGAGGCTGATATCAGTCACATATGGTGTAATGTCTGGAGGTTATGTCAGTACTGGAGCGTTATAAGGGGCTGATATCAGTCACATATGGTGTAATGTCTGGAGGTTATATCAGTACTGGAGCGTTATAAGAGGGGCTGATATCAGTCACATATGATGTAATGTCTGGAGGTTATATCAGTGCTGGAGCGTTATAAGAGGCTGATATCAGTCACATATGGTGTAATGTCTGGAGGTTATATCAGTAATGGAGCGTTATAAGGGGCTGATATCAGTCACATATGGTGTAATGTCTGGAGGTTATATCAGTACTGGAGCGTTATAAGAGGGGCTGATATCAGTCACATATGATGTAATGTCTGGAGGTTATATCAGTACTGGAGCGTTATAAGAGGGGCTGATATCAGTCACATATGGTGTAATGTCTGCAGGTTATATCAGTACTGGAGCGTTATAAGAGGGGCTGATATCAGTCACATGTGGTGTAATGTCTGGAGGTTATATCAGTACTGGAGTGTTATAAGAGGCTGATATCAGTCACATATGATGTAATGTCTGGAGATTATATCAGTACTGGAGCGTTATAAGAGGGGCTGATATCAGTCACATATGGTGTAATGTCTGGAGGTTATATCAGTACTGGAGCATTATAAGAGGGGCTGATATCAGTCACATATTATGTAATGTCTGGAGGTTATATCAGTACTGGAGCATTATAAGAGGCTGATATCAGTCACATATGGTGTAATGTCTGGAGGTTATATCAGTACTGGAGCATTATAAGAGGGGCTGATATCAGTCACATATGGTGTAATGTCTTGAAGTTATATCAGTACTGGAGCGCTATAAGAGGGGCTGATATCAGTCACATATGGTGTTATGTCTGGAGGTTATATCAGTACTGGAGCGTTATAAGAGGAGCTGATATCAGTCACATATGGTGTAATGTCTGGAGGTTATATCAGTACTGGAGCGTTATAAGAGGCTGATATCAGTCACATATAGTGTAATGTCTGGAGGTTATATCAGTACTGGAGCGTTATAAGAGGCTGATATCAGTCACATATGATGTAATGTCTGGAGGTTATATCAGTACTGGAGCGTTATAAGAGGCTGATATCAGTCACATATGGTGTAATGTCTGGAGGTTATATCAGTACTGGAGCGTTATAAGAGGGGCTGATATCAGTCACATATGGTGTAATGTCTGGAGGTTATAGCAGTACTGAAGCGTTATAAGAGGCTGATATCAGTCACATATGGTGTAATGTCTGGAGGTTATATCAATACTGGAGCATTATAAGAGGCTGATATCAGTCACATATGATGTAATGTCTGGAGGTTATATCAGTACTGGAGCGTTATAAGAGGGGCTGATATCAGTCACATATGGTGTTATGTCTGGAGGTTATATCATTGCTGCAGCGTTATAAGAGGAGCTGATATCAGTCACATATGATGTAATGTCTGGAGGTTATATCAGTACTGGAGTGTTATAAGAGGGGCTGATATCAGTCACATATAGTGTAATGTCTGGAGGTTATATCAGTACTGGAGCGTTATAAGAGGCTGATATCAGTCACATATGGTGTAATGTCTGGAGGTTATATCAGTACTGGAGAGTTATAAGAGGGACTCATATCAGTCACATATGATGTAATGTCTGGAGGTTATATCAGTACTGGAGCGTTATAAGAGGAGCTGATATCAGTCACATATGGTGTAATGTCTGGAGGTTATATCAGTACTGGAGCGTTATACGAGAGGCTGATATCAGTCACATATGATGTAATGTCTGGAGGTTATATCAGTACTGGAGCGTTATAAGAGGGGCTGATATCAGTCACATATGATGTAATGTCTGGAGGTTATATCAGTACTGGAGCGTTATGAGAGGGGCTGATATCAGTCACATATGATGTAATGTCTGGAGGTTATATCAGTACTGGAGCGTTATAAGAGCCTGATATCAGTCACATATGGTGTAATGTCTGGAGGTTATATCAGTACTGGAGCGTTATACGAGAGGCTGATATCAGTCACATATGGTGTAATGTCTGGAGGTTATATCAGTACTGGAGCATTATAAGAGGGGCTGATATCAGTCACATATGATGCAATGTCTGGAGGTTATATCAGTACTGGAGCGTTATAAGAGGCTGATATCAGTCACATATGATGTAATGTCTGGAGGTTATATCAGTACTGGAGCGTTATAAGAGGGGCTGATATCAGTCACACATGATGCAATGTCTGGAGGTTATATCAGTACTGGAGCGTTATAAGAGGCTGATATCAGTCACATATGATGTAATGTCTGGAGGTTATATCAGTACTGGAGCGTTATAAGAGGGGCTGATATCAGTCACATATGGTGTAATGTCTGGGGGTTATATCAGTACTGGAGCGTTATAAGAGGGGCTGATATCAGTCACATATGATGTAATGTCTGGAGGTTATATCAGTACTGGAGCGTTATAAGAGGCTGATATCAGTCACATATGGTGTAATGTCTGGAGGTTATATCAGTACTGGAGCGTTATAAGAGGGGCTGATATCAGTCACATATGATGTAATGTCTGGAGGTTATATCAGTACTGGAGCGTTATACGAGAGGCTGATATCAGTCACATATGATGTAATGTCTGGAGGTTATATCAGTACTGGAGCGTTATAAGAGGGGCTGATATCAGTCACATATGATGTAATGTCTGGAGGTTATATCAGTACTGGAGCGTTATGAGAGGGGCTGATATCAGTCACATATGATGTAATGTCTGGAGGTTATATCAGTACTGGAGCGTTATAAGAGCCTGATATCAGTCACATATGGTGTAATGTCTGGAGGTTATATCAGTACTGGAGCGTTATACGAGAGGCTGATATCAGTCACATATGGTGTAATGTCTGGAGGTTATATCAGTACTGGAGCATTATAAGAGGGGCTGATATCAGTCACATATGATGCAATGTCTGGAGGTTATATCAGTACTGGAGCGTTATAAGAGGCTGATATCAGTCACATATGATGTAATGTCTGGAGGTTTTATCAGTACTGGAGCGTTATAAGAGGGGCTGATATCAGTCACATATGATGTAATGTCTGGAGGTTATATCAGTACTGGAGCGTTATAAGAGGCTGATATCAGTCACATATGGTGTAATGTCTGGGGGTTATATCAGTACTGGAGCGTTATAAGAGAGGCTGATATCAGTCACATATGGTGTAATGTCTGGGGGTTATATCAGTACTGGAGCGTTATAAGAGAGGCTGATATCAGTCACATATGGTGTAATGTCTGGAGGTTATGTCAGTACTGGAGCGTTATAAGGGGCTGATATCAGTCACATATGGTGTAATGTCTGGAGGTTATATCAGTACTGGAGCGTTATAAGAGGGGCTGATATCAGTCACATATGATGTAATGTCTGGAGGTTATATCAGTGCTGGAGCGTTATAAGAGGCTGATATCAGTCACATATGGTGTAATGTCTGGAGGTTATATCAGTAATGGAGCGTTATAAGGGGCTGATATCAGTCACATATGGTGTAATGTCTGGAGGTTATATCAGTACTGGAGCGTTATAAGAGGGGCTGATATCAGTCACATATGATGTAATGTCTGGAGGTTATATCAGTACTGGAGCGTTATAAGAGGGGCTGATATCAGTCACATATGGTGTAATGTCTGCAGGTTATATCAGTACTGGAGCGTTATAAGAGGGGCTGATATCAGTCACATGTGGTGTAATGTCTGGAGGTTATATCAGTACTGGAGTGTTATAAGAGGCTGATATCAGTCACATATGATGTAATGTCTGGAGATTATATCAGTACTGGAGCGTTATAAGAGGGGCTGATATCAGTCACATATGGTGTAATGTCTGGAGGTTATATCAGTACTGGAGCATTATAAGAGGGGCTGATATCAGTCACATATTATGTAATGTCTGGAGGTTATATCAGTACTGGAGCATTATAAGAGGCTGATATCAGTCACATATGGTGTAATGTCTGGAGGTTATATCAGTACTGGAGCATTATAAGAGGGGCTGATATCAGTCACATATGTTGTAATGTCTTGAGGTTATATCAGTACTGGAGCGCTATAAGAGGGGCTGATATCAGTCACATATGGTGTAATGTCTGGAGGTTATATCAGTACTGGAGCGTTATAAGAGGAGCTGATATCAGTCACATATGGTGTAATGTCTGGAGGTTATATCAGTACTGGAGCGTTATAAGAGGCTGATATCAGTCACATATAGTGTAATGTCTGGAGGTTATATCAGTACTGGAGCGTTATAAGAGGCTGATATCAGTCACATATGATGTAATGTCTGGAGGTTATATCAGTACTGGAGCGTTATAAGAGGCTGATATCAGTCACATATGGTGTAATGTCTGGAGGTTATATCAGTACTGGAGCGTTATAAGAGGGGCTGATATCAGTCACATATGGTGTAATGTCTGGAGGTTATAGCAGTACTGAAGCGTTATAAGAGGCTGATATCAGTCACATATGGTGTAATGTCTGGAGGTTATATCAATACTGGAGCATTATAAGAGGCTGATATCAGTCACATATGATGTAATGTCTGGAGGTTATATCAGTACTGGAGCGTTATAAGAGGGGCTGATATCAGTCACATATGGTGTTATGTCTGGAGGTTATATCATTGCTGCAGCGTTATAAGAGGAGCTGATATCAGTCACATATGATGTAATGTCTGGAGGTTATATCAGTACTGGAGTGTTATAAGAGGGGCTGATATCAGTCACATATGGTGTAATGTCTGGAGGTTATATCAGTACTGGAGCGTTATAAGAGGCTGATATCAGTCACATATGATGTAATGTCTGGAGGTTATATCAGTACTGGAGCGTTATAAGAGGCTGATATCAGTCACATATGGTGTAATGTCTGGAGGTTATATCAGTAAGGGAGCGTTATAAGAGGGGCTGATATCAGTCACATATGATGTAATGTCTGGAGGTTATATCAGTACTGGAGCATTATAAGAGGCTGATATCAGTCACATATGGTGTAATGTCTGGAGGTTATATCAGTACTGGAGAGTTATAAGAGGGACTCATATCAGTCACATATGATGTAATGTCTGGAGGTTATATCAGTACTGGAGCGTTATAAGAGGAGCTGATATCAGTCACATATGGTGTAATGTCTGGAGGTTATATCAGTACTGGAGCGTTATAAGAGGCTCATATCAGTCACATATGGTGTAATGTGTGGAGGTTATATCAGTACTGGAGCGTTATAAGAAGGGCTGATATCAGTCACATATGATGTAATGTCTGGAGGTTATATCAGTACTGGAGCATTATAAGAGGAGCTGATATCAGTCACATATGATGTAATGTCTGGAGATTATATCAGTACTGGAGCGTTATAAGAGGCTGATATCAGTCACATATGGTGTAATGTCTGGAGGTTATATCAGTACTGGAGCGTTATAAGAGGGGCTGATATCAGTCACATATGGTGTAATGTCTGGAGATTATATCAGTACTGGAGAGTTATAAGAGGCTGATATCAGTCACATATGGTGTAATGTCTGGAGGTTATATCAGTACTGGAGCGTTATAAGAGGCTGATATCAGTCACATATGATATAATGTCTGGAGGTTATATCAGTACTGGAGAGTTATAAGAGGCTGATATCAGTCACATATGGTGTAATGTCTGGAGGTTATATCAGTACTGGAGCGTTATAAGAAGGGCTGATATCAGTCACATATGATGTAATATCTGGAGGTTATATCAGTACTGGAGCGTTATAAGAAGGGCTGATATCAGTCACATATGGTGTAATGTCTGGAGGTTATATCAGTACTGGAGCGTTATAAGAGGCTGATATCAGTCACATATGATATAATGTCTGGAGGTTATATCAGTACTGGAGAGTTATAAGAGGCTGATATCAGTCACATATGGTGTAATGTCTGGAGGTTATATCAGTACTGGAGCGTTATAAGAGGGGCTGATATCAGTCACATATGGTGTAATGTCTGGAGGTTATATCAGTACTGGAGAGTTATAAGAGGCTGATATCAGTCACATATGGTGTAATGTCTGGAGGTTATATCAGTACTGGAGCGTTATAAGAGGAGCTGATATCAGTCACATATGATGTAATGTCTGGAGGTTATATCAGTACTGGAGCGTTATAAGAGGCTGATATCAGTCACATATGATGTAATGTCTGGAGTTTATATCAGTACTGGAGCGTTATAAGAGGGGCTGATATCAGTCACATATGATGTAATGTCTGGAGGTTATATCAGTACTGGAGCGTTATAAGAGGAGCTGATATCAGTCACATATGGTGTAATGTCTGGAGGTTATATCAGTACTGGAGCGTTATAAGAGGCTGATATCAGTCACATATGATGTAATGTCTGGAGGTTATATCAGTACTGGAGCGTTATAAGAGGAGCTGATATCAGTCACATATGGTGTAATGTCTGGAGGTTATATCAGTACTGGAGCTGCTGTCTCTTTAATCTCACCTGCACTGTGAGCTAATAACTCAGGTAACATGGCCATCAGTGCCCCCTGTGGGCAGGTGTTGTATGGCAGGAGGACACAGCAGATGAGAGCAGTAGTGGGTACCTGATAGGGATGATGGTCTCCGGGACGGCCGGCTCGGTCTGCGTTTCTGAAGAGCTGACCTCAGGATGAGCTTCTGTGGCTTCATTGATCACCGGCGGCTTCGAGGCTTCATCTAAAGCACAGGACGAGTGTCAGACACGGTGATCACCCGTCTTATGCAGCAGCAGCAGCAGCAGAGTGACCCCTATCCTGACATCCTCTGTGCTGCTGGGAACTCTGCTCCTTCCACTATATGATGCCCACCCTATGACCTCCTATGAGATCAGCACACTGCTCTCCTGACATACTCTGTGCTGCAGCACACCGGCACTTACCATGAGTGGCGTCCTCCGGTGTTTGGGTGTTGGCGTCTCGGAATATATCCACAGTTTCCCGTCGTTCCTCTTGGATCCCTTCTGCATGTTTCGGGGTCTCTGTGCGTCCTGAGGTCTGTTCTCGGGGTACCGGGGATCTCAGCCTCCTCAGGACGTGTCTGATCTCCTGATCTGCTCGCTGGAGAGAAGCTCGGATACAATCGTCCAATCCAGCTGCGCCCCCTACAGACGGTGGGAATGTCAGCAAGTCATGTGATGCCTGAACGCGCCTTCCTGCTGCTATGTGCAGGGTTGTGAGAGGGTGCCTGGTGGTGTGACGGGGCGGAGTCTTGTGAGGGTGTGGGGGTCGTGTGAGGGGTCATGTGACGGTGCGGGATCATGAGTGGGTGCAGGGTCGTGAGAGGGTGTGGGGTCGTGAGAGGGTGCAGGGTCGTGAGAGGGTGCAGGGTCGTGAGAGGGTGCGGGGGCTTATGACACTGTGGGGTCGTGTGAGGGTGCGGGGTCGCGTGAGGGTGCGGTGTCGTGAGACGGTGCGGTGTCGTGTAATGGGGTGGGGTCGTAAGAGGGGGCGGGGTCGTGTCAGGGTGCGGGGTCGTGTCAGGGTGCGAGGTCATGAGAGGGTGCAGGGTCATGTCAGGGTGCAGAATCGTGTGAGGCTGCAGGGTCGAGTGAGGGGGCGGGGTTGTGTCAGGGTTCGGGGACATGTGACAAGGTGGGGTCATGTGATGAGGCGGGTTCGTGTGAGGGTGCGGGGTCGTGAGAAGGTGTGGGGTCGTGTGAGGGTGCGGGTTCGTGAGATGGGACAGGGTCCGATGATGGGGCGGGGTCGTGTGAAGAGGCGGGGTCATGTGAGGGTGCGGGGTCTTGTGAGGGTTCAGGGTCGTGAGAAGGGACAGGGACGTGTGACGGGACAGGGTCGTGTGAAGAGGCGGGGTCATGTGAGGGTGCGGGGTCGTGTGAGGGTTCAGGGTCGTGAGAAGGGACAGGATCGTGTGATGGGGCGGGGTTGTGCAAGGGTGCGGGGTCATGTGAGGGTTCAGGGTTGTGAGAGGGGACAGGGACGTGTGACGGGACAGGGTCGTGTGACGGGGCGGGGTCGTGTAAGGGTGCAGAGTCATGAGAGGGTGCGGGGTCGTGAGAGGGTGCGGGGTCGTAAGAGGGTGCGGGGTCGTGAGAGGGTGCGGGAGCGCATGACACTGCGGAGTCGTGTGAGGGTGCAGGGTCATGTGAGGGTGCGGGATCGTGTGAGGGTGCGGGATCGTGTGAGGGTGCGGGGTCGTGTGAGGGTGCAGGGTCGTGTGAGGGTGCGGGGTCGTGTGAGGGTGCGGTGTCGTGTGAGGGTGCGGGGTCGTGTGATGGGGTGGGGTCATGAGAGGGGGCGGGGTCATGAGAGGGTGCAGGGTCTTGAGAGGGTGCGGGGTCGTGTGACTGGGCGGGGTCGTGTGAGGTTGTGAGAGGGTGGGGGGTTGTGAGAGGGGGCGGGGTCGTGTGACGAGGCGGCGTCGTGACAGGGTGCGAGGTCATATTATGGTGCGGGGTCGTGAGAGGGTGCGGGGTCATGAGACAGTGTAGGGTCGTGAGAGGGTGCGGGGTCGTGAGAGGGTGCGGGGTCGTGAGACAGTGCGGGGGCGCATGACACTACGGAGTCGTGTGAGGGTGCAGTGTCGTGTGAGGGTGCGGGGTCGTGTGAGGGTGTGGTGTCGTGAGAGGGTGCGGGGTCGTGTGATGGGGTGGAGTCATGAGAGGGGGCGGGGTCATGAGAGGGTGCAGGGTCTTGAGAGGGTGCGGGGTCGTGTGACTGGGCGGGGTCGTGTGAGGTTGTGAGAGGGTGGGGGGTTGTGCGAGGGGGAGGGGTTGTGTTACGAGGCGGGGTCGTGACAGGGTGCGAGGTCATATTATGGTGCGGGGTCATGAGAGGGTGCGGGGTCATGAGATGGTGTAGGGTCGTGAGAGGGTGCGGGGTCGTGAGACTGTGTAGGGTCGTGAGAGGGTGCGAGGTCGTGAGAGGGTGCGGGGTCGTGAGAGGGTGCGGGGTCGTGAGACGGTGCAGGGTCATGAGATGGTGTAGGGTCATGAGAGGGTGCGAGGTCGTGTGACTGTGCGAGGTCGTGTGAGGGGGCGGGGTTGTGCGAGCGGGCGGGGTCGTGTGACGGTGCGGGGTTGTATGACGGGGCAGGGTCATGAGAGGGTGCGTGGTCATGTGAAGGTTCAGGGTCATGAGAGGGTGCGGGGTCGTGTGACAGTGCGGGGTCGTATGACGGTGCGGGGTCGTGAGAGGGTGTGGGGTTGTGTGATGGTGGGGGGTCGTGTGAGGGTGCGGGGTCGTGAGAGGGTACGGGGTCGTGAGAGGATGCGGGATCGTGAGAGGATGCGGGGTCGTGAGAGGATGCGGGGTCGTGAGAGGGTGCGGGTCATGTGATTGAGCGGGGTAGTGTGAGGTTGTGAGAGGGTGCAGGGTCGTGAGAGGGTGCGGGGTCATGTGACGGGGCGGGATCATGTGAGTGTGCGAGGGGTCGCGTGAGACGTCATCAGAGGGTGTGGGGTCGTGAGAGGGGACGGGATCGTGTCAGGGTTCGGGGTCATGTGACGAGGCGGGGTCATGTGAGGGTAAGGGGTCATGAGGGTGCAGGGTCGTGAGAGGGTGCGGGGTCGTGAGAGGGGACGGGGTTGTATGACTGGGCGGGGTCATGTGACAAGGCGGGATCATGTGAGGGGGCGGGGTCGTGTGACGGGGTGGGGTCGTGTAAGGGTGCGGGGTCGTGTAAGGGTGCGGGGTCGTGTAAGGGTTCAGGGTCGTGTGACGGGATGGGGTCGTGTGATGGGGCGGGGTCGTGTAAGGGTTCAGGGTCGTGTGAGGGTTCAGGGTCGTGAGAGTGTGCGGGGTTGTGTGACGGTGCGGGGTCGTGAGGGGGTTCGGGGTCGTGTGAGGGCGCGGGGTCGTGTGACGGTGCGGGGTCGTATGACGGTGCGGGGTCGTGAGAGGGTGCGGGGTCATGTGACGGTGCGGGGTCGTGTGAGGGTGCGGGGTCATGAGAGGCTGCGGGGTCTTGAGAGAGTGCGGGGTCGTGAGAAGGTGTGGGGTCGTGTGAGGGTGCGGGGTCGTGTGAGGGTGCGCAGGGTCGTGTGAGGGTGTGGGGTCGTGAGAGGGTGCGGAGTCGTGAGAGGGGAAAGGATCATGTCAGGGTTCGGGGTCATGTGACGAGGCGGGGTCATGTGATGAGGCGAGGTCATGTGAGAGTGCGGGGTCGTGTGAAGGTGCGGGGTCGTGAGAGGGTGTGGGGTCGTGAGAGGGTGCGGGGTCGTGAGAGGGTGAGGGGTCGTATGATGGGGCGGGGTCGTATGACGGGGTGGGGTCATGTGACAAGGCGGGGTCATGTGAGGGTGGGGGTTGTGTAAGGGTGCAGAGTCGTGTGAGGGTTCAGGGTCGTGAAAGGGGACAGGGTTGTGTGACAGGACAGGGTCGTTTGACGGGACGGGGTCGTGTAAGGGTGCAGGATCGTGTGAGGGTACAGCGTCATTAGAGGGTGCGGATTCGTGTGACGGTGCGGGGTCGTGTGACTGTGCGGGGTCGTGAGAGGGTGCAGGGTCATGAGACGGTGCAGGGTCATGAGAAGGTGCAGGGTCATGAGAAGGTGCAGGGTCATGAGAAGGTGCAGGGTCATGAGAGGGTGCGAGGTCTTGAGAGGGTGCGGGGTTGTGTGACTGGGCGGGGTCGTGTGAGGTCGTGAGAGGGGGCGGGGTCGTGAGAGGGGGAGGTGTCGTGAGAGGGTGCGGTGTTGTGTGACGGTGTGGGGTCGTGAGAGGGTGTGGGGTCGTGTGACGGTGCGGGGTCGTGAGAGGGTGCGGGGTTGTGTCAGGGTGCAGGGTCGTGTCAGAGTGCGGGGTCGTGTGAGGGTGCGGGGTCGTGTCAGGGTGCGGGGTCGTGAGAAGGTGCGGGGTTTGTGAGAGGGTGCAGGGTCATGAGAGGGTGCAGGGTCGTGAGACGGTGCAGGGTCTTGAGAGGGTGTGAGGTCTTGAAAGGGTGCGGGGTCGTGTGACTGGGCGAGGTCGTGAGAGGGGGCGGGTCGTGTGATGGTGCGGGGTCGTATGACGGAGAGGGGTCGTGAGAGGGTGCGGGGTCGTGTGAGTGTTCAGTGTCGTGAGGGTGCGAGGTCGTGTGACGGTGCAGGGTCGTATGATGGTGCCGACTCGTGTGAGGGTGCGGGGTCATGTGAGGGTGCAGGGTCGTGTGATGGTGTGGGGTTGTGTGATGGTGCAGGATCTTGAGAGGGTGCGAGGTCTTGAGAGGGTGCGGGGTCGTGTGACGGTGCGGGGGCGTATGACACTGCGGGGTCGTGTGAGGGTGCGGGGTCATGTGACTGTGTGCGGTCGTGTGACGGTGCGGGGTCGTGAGAGGGTTTAGGATCGTGAGAGGGTGCGGGGTCGTGTGACGGTGCGGTGACGTATGACGGTGCGGGGTCGTGAGAGGGGTCGTGAGAGGGTGCGGGGTCGTGAGAGGGGTCGGGGTCGTTAGAGGGGTCGTTAGAAGGTGCGGGGTCGTTAGAGGGTACGGGGTCGTGAGAGGGTTTGGGGTCGTGAGAGGGTTCAGGGTCGTGAGAGGGTGCGGGGTCATGTGACGGGGCGGGGTCGTGAGAGGGTGTGATGTCTTCAGAGGGTCCGGGGTCGTGTGACTGGGAGGGGTCGTGTGACAGTGTGGAGTCGTGAGAGGGTTCAGGATCGTGAGAGGGTGCGGGGTCGTGTGACGGTGCGGTGGCGTATGACGGTGAGGGGTCGTGAGAGGGGTCGTGAGAGGGTGCGGGGTCATGAGAGGGGTCGTGAGAGGGTGCGGGGTTGTTAGAGGGTGCGGGGTCGTTAGAGGGTGCGGGGTCGTGAGAGGGTACGGGGTCGTGAGAGGGTACGGGGTGGTGAGAGGGTGCGGGCTCGTGAGAGGGTTCGGGGTCGTGAGAGGGTGCGGGGTTATGTGACGGGGCGGGGTCGTAAGAGGGTGCGGGGTCGTGAGAGGGTGCAGGGTCGTGAGAGGGTGCAGGGTCGTGAGAGGGTGCAGGGTCATGAGAGGGTGCAGGGTCATGAGAGGGTCCGGGGTCGTGTGACTGGGCGGGGTAGTGTGAGGTCGCGAGAGAGTGCGGGGTCGTGAGAGGGGCGGGGTCGTGTGACGGTGCGGTGTCGTGAGAGGGTGCGGGGTCGTGTCAGGGTGCAGGGTCGTGTGACGGTGTGGGGTCATGTAATGGGACGGGGTCGTGAGAGGGTTCGGGGTCGTGAGAGGGTGCGGGGTCGTGTGACGGGGCGGGTCATGTGACGGGGCGGGGTCGTGAGAGGGTGCGGGGTCATGAGAGGGTGCGGAGTCGTGAGCGGGTGTGGGATCGTGAGAGGATGCAGAGTCGTGAGACAGTGCAGGGTCATGAGAGGATGCGAGGTCGTGAGAGGGTGCGGGGTCGTGTGACTGGGCGGGGTCGTGTGAGGTCGTGAGAGGGTGCAGGGTCATGAGAGGGGGCGGGGTCGTGTGATGGTGCGGGGTAGTATGACGGATCGAGGTCGTGAGAGGGTGCGGGGTCGTGTGAGGTCGTGAGAGGGTGCGGGGTCATGAGAGGAGGCGGGGTCGTGTGATGGTGCGGGGTCGTATGACGGATCAGGGTCGTGTGAGGGTGCGGGGTCGTGTGAGGGTTCGGGGTCGTGAGAGGCCTATAGCTGATTCCCTCTCTGTCAGCCTCTAGCTTCTCTCCTCCCCACTCCATAGAATCATATAATCACCAAGTGTGATCTTTTGTCACAGTAATGAGAACTATGTCTTTTCTGAATACAGATTTTTTCCTTCCTGTGATCCCACAGTCCCGGGCGCCACGTCCGGTAATCCAGCAGTCTCAGACACCACTTCCTGTAATCCCGCAATCCTAGATGCCACTTCCTGTAATCCCGCAGTCCAGTCCATCACTTCCTGTAATCCCGCAGTCCTAAACACCATTTTCTGCTATCTCTCAATCCCCGGCACCACTTCCTGTAATCCCGCAGACCTGGGCGCCACTTTCTGTAATCCCGCAGTCCAGTTCACAACTTCCTTTAATCCCGCAGTCCAGTTCACTACTTCCTGTAATCCCGCAGTCCTAGACAACACTTCCTGTAATCCCACAGTCCAGTCCATCACTTCCTGTAATCCCACAGTCCTAGACAACACTTCCTGTAATCTCCTAGTCCCCGGCACCACTTTCGGTAATCCCACAATCCCGAACGCCATTTCCTGTTAACCTTCAATCCCTGGCGCAACTTCCTGTAATCCCGCAGTCCAGTTCACCACTTCCTGTAATCCCGCAGTCCAGTCCATCACTTCCTGTAATCCCGCAGTCCCAGACAACACTTCCTGTAATCCCACAGTCAAGTTCACCACTTCCTTTAATCCCGCAGTCCAGTCCATCACTTCCTGTAATCCCACAGTCCTAGACAACACTTCCTGTAATCTCCTAGTCCCCGGCACCACTTTCGGTAATCCCACAATCCCGAACGCTATTTCCTGTTATCCTTCAATCCCTGGCGCAACTTCCTGTAATCCCGCAGTCCAGTTCACCACTTCCGGTAATCCCGCAGTCCAGTCCATCACTTCCTGTAATCCCGCAGTCCAGTTCACCACTTCCTGTAATCCCGCAGTTCAGTTCACCACTTCCTGTAATCCCACAGTCCAGTTCACCACTTCCTGTAATCCCGCAGTCCAGTCCATCACTTCCTGTAATCCCACAGTCCAGTCCATCACTTCCTGCAATCCCGCAGTCCAGTCCATCACTTCCTGTAATCCCGCAGTCCAGTCCATCACTTCCTGTAATCCCGCAGTCCAGTCCATCACTTCCTGTAATCCCGCAGTCCAGTTCACCACTTCCTGTAATCCCACAGTCCAGTTCACCACTTCCTGTAATCCCACAGTCCAGTTCACCACTTCCTGTAATCCCGCAGTCCTAGACAACACTTCCTGTAATCTCCTAGGCCCCGGCCCCACTTTCTGTAATCCCACAGTCCCGAACGCCATTTCCTGTTATCCCTCAATCCCCGGCGCTACTTCCTGTAATCCCGCAGACCTGGGCGCCATTTCCTGTAATCCCGCAGCTCATCTCCCAGTCATCTGTCTCTGCTTCTCTGCTGCTAGAGATGGACGTAGCTCGGAGGATAAGGAGACACCTGGTGGTTGCCGCTTTGTGGCATTTTTTCTCTAGGTAAAGTGACTTTTTGCTGAATAGTTAATTCCTTGTAATGGAGATTAGGTTACTGACACCACAGTACGCATTCACCTTCCCGGCTCCGCTGAGTACTGCACAAGTGCAGATATGTCTGCACAAAACGGGGCTCCGAGCACAGGATGGCGGTGGTGGGTATATGAGGCAGGCGAGAAGGAGGAGGACGGGCGAGCGCTGTACAGATGGGAGGACAGCGGGTGATGTAGACACAGGATGTATAGATATGTGGCACCCCAGGGGTCTGGTTTCCACAGTAATGTAATGTTATGTCTGAGAGCAGGTGGGAGGTCTCTTGGTCAGGGATCCTGTGCATGCCACACCTCCTGCCCAGTCTTGGGAGGGGAAGAACTTCCCCTATATAAACCCGGGGCTGAGGCAGGGTTAGTGAGTAGAGAAGAAGTAGAGACAGAGAAGAGAAGCAGATCTAGGAAAAGAACATCAGGAGCTCTGTGGGAGCAGTGCTACAAGGAGTCAGGGGCTGGCAGCTGCAGAGCTCGCCCTGACTGAGAAGTTATCACCGGACCCGGAGTCCGAGGCTGTGGGGATTAATCTTTACCCAGCAGCAGAAACCGCCCGGCAGGGGATTTCAGGTCCTCTGGCCAAGAAACCCGAAGGCACGGTCACACGCGTGGGACCAGCACCGCCGTCGTGGAGCGGACGCCACTAGAAGGCCCCGAGTCACCGGCCATACGGGTGAGCACCACACGGTACACTCAGGGACGTGGGCTACTTATACCCGCTTCTAGCAAGGTAGCCAGAAGAGTACAGTTAGTTTGGGAGGCCTACAACTCCGCCTGGCCAGGGGAGATCCCATCTGCTCAAGGACTGACCAGGCCCCATTCACTAGCAAGTACTCCGGGAGGGTCTATCGTTGTTACCAGTAAAGACCCTGAATTACACCGCACCGTCTCTGAGTGGTTCCTGCTACCCCCATCTTCCACGTCGGCTGCCCTGAGGCCATACCCCTCCCGTTGGGGGTTATACTATCACGCTGCACAATTCTACATCGGCCTCAGCGGTCTGCCCTGCAGCGGCAGCTCCATAGCTGCAAATCAACGGGTGGCGTAGTCGACACTCAAATAACACCTATCAAGACTGCCACACACTGAGTTTGACTCCCTGGGCACGGACCGGGTCCCCGCCACTCGGAGACTACAACCCTCATCTGATCCGGTTCCGGGTAAGCCCCCGAGCGCGAGACGCTGCGCGACACAGCAGGCCCAGGGGCGCGTCAACTTTGGCGTAGTCGGCAGGATTTCGTGCCCGCAACCACCGGGTACTGCGTGCCTGAAAAAGACTGTTCAAACTTACCTGTGGTGAAGATTCCCGCCATCCGGCGCCATCTTCCGCTTCCTTCCCGCCATCGGTGGAGTTTTCCCGCCATCCGGCGCCATCTTCGGCCTTCTTCCCGCCATACGTGGAGTTTTCCCGCCATTGGACGCCATCTTGAGGACGCCGCGCGGGAAGAAGAGGGGCGTGGACTCCGAAAGCGCGCGAGAACTGAAGCCCCGCCTCACGTCCGGACGTTGCGTAAGGTCCTGGAAGGAGCCCAGCAGACGCCGACGTCACCGGAGCGCGACGGAAGGTCCTCAACCCTGACGATCCACTGCGGAGCCGCGGCCTACGGAAGAGGATCATCGCAAGGTAGGCCACGGTCCACTAGGGGGGAGAAGGATGTCGGATACGGAGGAGAGCTTCACCGCTTCAACCCCCGCCAGCGCCACCGCTGTCGTGGTCATGCCTTTCACCATGCCCTATATCCCGGGGGCAGCCTGGCTACCCCAGTACTCAGGGGAGTCACATACCCTGCAGGACTTTAGAGAAAGGCTGGATAGCCTCTTCCAGGTGTACCCCCTCACAGAAGAGCAAAAAGTGAGCATCCTGGTGGCCCAATTAACCGGAGCAGCCCGAAGGGAGGTAAAGTCCTGGCCACCTGTGGGGAGGACTGTCGCAGGGATACTAACCCGGCTGAGGGACACCTTTGATACCCGCACCTCAGCCGAGATCAAGCTTAGATTCTACGGGTGCAAACAGCGGGCCCATGAGAGTATAAGGGACTATGCCCTGAACCTACAAGAGGCCCTGAGAGCCGTTAAGCAGACCGACCCTGACGGCGTGGGAGACGAGGACAGGCTGTTGACTGAACAATTTATAGAGGGTTTATATTGCAATGCCCACCGAACCCAGTTGCGGGCAATGGCCCTACAGGACCCTCATCTGGGATTTGCACAGTTCAAGGACAGAGCCATCCGGGTGCTCCGAGAACCGGCACCGGATGGCGTTGTGACCCACAGGCGCCCAGCTATCACTTACCACCAGGAGGCGGCGCCCTTGTCGGCAGGGCCTGTAGGGGCTGATGCGCAGGCTTTGAACAATGACCCGGCTCCAGACCTGCACCATCAGGTCCAAGAGCTAGCTAAAAGCGTTGCTGCGTTAACCCGAACTGTGCAGTCTTTACAGGCTTCCACTCCAGGGAAGATCCAGCTGGCATCCGGACCGGAGAACATCCCGTGGCGTCGACCAAGGAGGACCCCACCGGCCAGAGGAAGACCCAGTGACCGGTACAACGAGGACGGACGACCCATCTGCCGCCGCTGCAATCAACCCGGACATATGGCAAGGTACTGTCCTTTAAACTGGCACAACCTGGGGGTAGAGGGCCAACCCCCAGGATAAAGACCACCAGGCCCATCGAACTGGCGCGACAAATATGTCGGAGGGCGTCCAGTCTTGCCTGTGGTACTGGATGGCATCCCTATGAGTGCCCTACTGGACACCGGGTCACAGGTCACCACCATCCCGTACGTGCTCTTCAAGCAGTACTGGAATGACTCGGATATAACCCGCTACCCTGACGACGACTTGAGTATCATCGCCAGCAATGGTCAGCCCGTGCCACAGATCGGATTTAAAGAGGCGACCATTAAAATTGGTAGAATCGAACTGGCAGCACAGGGACTGATTATTGTAGACATTGACAAACACGAGAGTCACCCAAAGATAACGCTAGGAACTAATGTGATTGAAAATTGTCTTGCAGAGGTGATTTTCCTTTTACAACAGGTTGCCAAGAACGCCAGCTCCGGCGAGCAGCGAGTGCTCCAGAAAGAGATCCGGGCACTGATGCGACGGCAACAGGTGGAACTCTCCGGCGGTGAGATTGGTAGCGTAAGAATGTGTGACCCTTTCCCTATTGCCATGCCCCCAAAAAGTGAAATGATGATTTGGTGCCGGGCAGCTATTGGTCCGAGAGGTAGGGATTACCAGGCAATGGTAGAACCAGTTTACTCAGACAGTAGGCCCACCATTTTGACAGCACGGGGGGTGGTTCATGTACGCCATGGGAGGGTGCCCGTTCGCCTAATAAATATCGGGAAGAGGGAAGTATACCTACCCCGGTATGCCACGCTAGCCAAATTATATACCATCAACCAAAACTCTATACAGTCTGTGGAACCCTTGCCTCCATCTCACCCGGAGGAAGGTAACGGCTCTAAGAAAGTAATGGAGGATTGGTGTCAGCAACTACACTTGGGAACTGACTCCACTCCCTCCCACCAGAAACAGGGAGTCTACCGGGTGGTTCAAGAGTATGAGAGAGTGTTTAGTAAACACCCGTTAGACTTCGGGCGAGTTAAGGGGGTAGAACACCGCATCCCCACGGGAGATCATCCTCCCATAAAAGAGAGGTATCGACCCGTACCCCCTGCACATTACCAACACGCCAAGGGGATGCTTAGAGACATGAAGGAGGCTGGGGTAATCCGGGATAGCTGTAGCCCCTGGGCAGCCCCACTAGTTTTAGTCAAAAAGAAAGACAACACTATGAGGATGTGTGTAGATTACCGGAAAATCAATCGTATCACACACAAGGATGCGTACCCTTTACCAAGGATAGAGGAGTCTTTGGCTGCTTTAAGATCTGCTAACTTCTTCTCTACCTTGGATCTCACTAGCGGGTACTGGCAGGTTCCTGTAGCAGAGGCGGACCGGGAGAAGACCGCATTCACCACCCCGATGGGACTTAGCGAGTTTACCTGTATGCCGTTTGGACTTTGTAACGCACCCGGAACCTTCCAACGATTAATGGAGTGCTGTCTGGGACACAAAAACTTCGAGACGGTCCTGTTGTACCTGGACGATGTCATCGTATATTCCAAGACTTATGAGGACCACCTGAAACATCTGGCGGAAGTGTTCGAAGCCCTGGCAAGTTACGGTCTGAAGGTGAAACCCTCTAAGTGTCACCTCCTGAAGCCAAAGGTGCAGTACCTGGGACACGTGGTGAGCGCTGACGGAGTGGCTCCCGACCCTGATAAGATCACCGCAATTAAGGAATGGCCAAGTCCCTCCAGTATAAAGGAAGTGCGGCAGTTCCTTGGGTTGGTAGGCTATTACCGCAGATTCATCCCCGGTTTCACCAAAAAGGCAGCTCCCATGCAGGACCTCCTGATAGGCCAGTCCCGGAAGGCCAAGAACCAGAAGCCGCCCTTCAGATGGGAGAAGTTAGAAGAAGAGTCCTTCCGCCAGCTGAAGATGGCCCTCACGGGGGATGAAATCCTGGCGTACCCCGATTACAGCCAGCCCTTTATCCTCTACACTGACGCAAGTAACATCGGGCTAGGAGCTGTGCTGTCCCAGATCCAGCAGGGGAAAGAACGAGTAATCGCTTACGCCAGCCGAAAACTGCGACCCACCGAGAGAAACCCGGAGAATTACAGCTCCTTTAAGCTAGAGTTCCTGGCAGTGGTGTGGGCAGTCACCGAACGCTTTAAGCACTACCTCGCTTCTTCCCGGTTCATCGTGTACACGGATAACAACCCGTTGACACACCTGGACACAGCAAGACTCGGTGCCCTAGAGCAGAGATGGATGGCTCGTCTGTCCAACTACGAGTTCACAATCAAATACCGGGCAGGACGCTCCAATACCAACGCGGACGCCCTGTCCAGGATGCCAAATCTACCGGACGTAGGAGAAGATCCAGAGGAACTGGAAGAAGTCGAACTCCCTGCGTTCCACCGTCATGGGACTATCCAGTGTTCCCACCGGGTAGGGAGTAAGCAAGCCGCTACGTTTAACCCCTTGCCTCACTACAACTGGGCGGAAACGCAAGACAGCGACCCTGCCGTCCGGCTGGTAAAGGAGATGCTGACTCGGCCAGAGGCTCGCCTTGACCCAGACGCTCCGGAGGAAGCCAAGCAACTGTGGGCAGAAAAGAGTAGACTGTTCCTTTACAAGGGGAAGTTGTGCCGCAGAATGGTTAACTCCCGGACGCATGAACTAATCTGGCAAGTAGTGGTGCCACGAAGAGACGCAGCCATGGTGATGGAGGCATACCACGACGGGGCTGGACACTTCGGATGGAAGAAGCTGGAGTTCCTGCTGCGCGAGCGGTTCCACTGGGTAGGCATGAGGGGAACCATCGAGAGGTGGTGCAGAGACTGTGGCCCGTGCAACCTAAGAAGGAAGGACCGTGCCAGCCAGAAGACTCCCCTGCAGTCCATCGTCACCCGGCAGCCATTGGAACTGGTAGCCTTGGATCATGTAAAACTGACCCCAAGCAGAAGTGGCTACGTCTACGCACTAACCATCGTGGATCACTACTCCCGGTTCTTGGTTGTCGTCCCCGTCAAGGACTTAACAGCTCGAACAGCAGCTAGAGCCTTCCAGCAGCATTTCTGCCGTCCACACGGGTACCCGGACCAAGTGTTGACAGACCAGGGACCTGCCTTTGAAGCGGAGGTCTTCCAAGAATTCTGCACTCTGTATGGCTGCCGGAAGATAAGGACGACACCCTATCATCCGCAAACTAATGGACTTTGTGAGAAAATGAACCAGGTGGTAATGGATCTTCTGAAAACGTTGCCCCTGGAAGAACGCGGTCTGTGGCCCGAGAAGCTGCCCGATCTGGTGGACCTATACAACCACATCCCGGTAGGTTCCACCAACTGTACCCCGGCTTACCTAATGAGGGCGAGACCTGGTAAGTTACCTGTTGACCTGGAAATGGGAGTCCTGACACCCGAGGACACTTCACCAGAAGCAGACTGGGACACAGAGAGGCAGCAGCAGTACCGGAGAGTACAGGAGAGCGTGGAGCGAAGTCTCTGTCAGGCTAGGGAAAGACAAGAGAAAACTTACAACCAGTATGCTCCCGCTGTTCCCCTGGTACCCGGAGAGCAGGTCTTGAAGAGAAAAAGACGGCTCCACAAGTTGGACGACCAGTGGGAGAAGGACCCGTACACCGTACTGCCCTCAAGCCACGACAACCCAAAGGTCTGTACCATCAGTAAAGACGGAGGGGAAACCACAACCATTGTATCCCGGGATCACCTGAAGAAGTGTCCTGAACAGCTACGGAACCCTGAAGAGGAACAAGAAGACCCTCGACCCGTAGAGGAAAGGGAAGACATGGTTAGTACTGTGCTCGGAGACTTCCCTCGGTCTTGGACTCAAGTCAATGGCGCAGTTGTGGTACCCGTACTCACCTTCCTCCAACCCGCATCCCAAGCACCTATGGAGCGACAGGTAGAGCTGGAAGAGCAGCCGGTCCAGGAGGCAGAAGACTCCACACAAGCAGAACAGGAGGATCAACCCTCTGCTTATAGTGAGCCTGCCGTACCCCTAGTGAGCCAAAGAGCCGGTAGACAGCTGCCCAGTTTACCCTTGACAGCTCCTACACCCTGTAGTTCAGGGCTAGACAGTCAGCTCCGTAGGTCCACTAGGGCCACTAGAGGCCAGTTACCCGCACGTTGGAGGATTTGAAATGTATAAGTTGTTTTATTTGTGGTTACCTGTTTTTCTTATTGCTTGTGTATAATTATGTGTTTCTAGTTGTTTATAGGAGTCTTTGGTGGATTTACCGGGAATCCTGTGTACATAGTTGGAGCGTAACCCAGGACGGACTAAAGACTGTTAAGGACTCGGGGCAGAACAGACCCCTACCTGGTTACGTCTCCCTGTTTTGGTGAAATGGACACCTTGCTTTCTTCAAAGACTGCACCCGGTTACGGATATCCGTGACCACCTTTATGTGTTTCTTCTTATTGTACTATTATTGTTGTTATATCTTGTTATGTTTTTCTAAAATATGTTTAGTCCCGGAGTACTAAATTTCACTAGGGGGGAATGTGGCACCCCAGGGGTCTGGTTTCCACAGTAATGTAATGTTATGTCTGAGAGCAGGTGGGAGGTCCTTTGGTCAGGGATCCTGTGCATGCCACACCTCCTGCCCAGTCTTGTGAGGGGAAGAACTTCCCCTATATAAACCCGGGGCTGAGGCAGGGTTAGGAGTAGAGAAGAAGCAGAGACAAGAAACAGTCATAGGAAGAAACAGCAGAAGCTCAGTGGGAGCAATACTACTACGAGTCAGGGGCTGGCAGCTGCAGAGCTCGCCCTGACTGAGAAGCTTTCTTACCGGACCCGGCGTCCGAGGCTGTGGGGACTAACTCTTACCCAGCAGCAGAAGCCGACCGGCAGGGGATTTCAGGTCCTCAGGCCCAGAAACCCGAAGGCAAGGTCACACGCGTGGGACCAGCACCGCCATCGTGGAGCGGAAGCCATTAGAAGGCCCCGAGTCACCGGGCATACGGGTGAGCACCACACGGCACACTCAGGGACGTGGGCTACTTATATCCGCTTCTAGCAAGGTAGCCAGAAGAGTACAGTCAGTTTGGGAGGCCTACAACTCCGCCTGGCCAGGGGAGATCCCATCTGCTCAAGGACTGACCAGGCCCCGTTCGCTAGCAAGTACTCCGGGAGGGTCTATCGTTGTTACCAGTAAAGACCCTGAATTACACCGCACCGTCTCTGAGTGGTTCCTGCTACCCCCATCTTCCACGTCGGCTGCCCTGAGGCCATACCCCTCCCGTTGGGGGTTATACTATCACGCTGCACAATTCTACATCGGCCTCAGCGGTCTGCCCTGCAGCGGCAGCTCCATAGCTGCAAATCAACGGGTGGCGTAGTCGACACTCAAATAACACCTATCAAGACTGCCACACACTGAGTTTGACTCCCTGGGCACGGACCGGGTCCCCGCCACTCGGAGACTACAACCCTCATCTGATCCGGTTCCGGGTAAGCCCCCGAGCGCGAGACGCTGCGCGACACAGCAGGCCCAGGGGCGCGTCAGATAGGTGTGTAGGGAAGGTGATGGGGGCAGCTCATGAGGCAGTAGGTGTATATGGGTCATGGGTAGGAGTAGGGCACCGTGCGCAGGTTACGGTAGGTACCTGAGGATGTACGTGTAATATGGAGGTATGGGAATGGGTGGGTGCTGGAGCCATTGGGGATGATGATGGTAGCAGTCGATGAGGACAATGATGTAATGGTTGCTGAGGTTTATTGGGTGATTTAGGGGTAGATGAATAAGTTGGGTATTTAGGGATTGGTGAGGACTGACGGGTTATGCAAGGGCAGGTAATGCACAGCTAGCTGAGGATTGGTGTAGGATTAATGGGTAGATGAGATGATGAGGTGGGGGATGTAGAGGAAGGTGGGTCTATGGGCAGGTCAATGATTATTTGTACGTTAAATCTAGCAGGTAATGAAGAAGGGTGGGGGATGTAGGGGTAAATAAGGATGGGTACTGGCTGTAGGGGATACAGAGGGTCCTACATCTGGGCAAGAAAAATGAAAAAAACATATACAGAATGGGAGGAATAGGACTAAGCAACAGCACGTGTGAAAAAGACTTAGGTATACTAATAGATCACAGACTGCACAGGAGTCAACAGTGTGATGCAGCAGCAAAAAAGGCAAACAGAGGCTGGACAGACATCTGTCTGAGATGGTTTAATGACTCCTGCATTGAGCCGGGGGTTGGACACGAGGACCCTGGAGGTCCCCTCCAACTCTACCTTTCTATGTTGCCATGATTCTAGGGTAGGCAGTGGCTATGGGAGTACGTACAGAGGGTGGGCAGGGGATGTTGGGGGTATGATGGGTGGGCAGTGAATGTGGGGGGTTACGGAGGGTGTGCAGTGAATGTGGGGGTATGGTGGGTCGGCAGTGAATGTGGGGGGGTACGGAGGGTGTGCAGTGAATGTGGGGGTATGGTGGGTCGGCAGTGAATGTGGGGGGGTACGGAGGGTGTGCAGTGAATGTGGGGGTATGGTGGGTCGGCAGTGAATGTGGGGGGGTACGGAGGGTGTGCAGTGAATGTGGGGGTATGGTGGGTCGGCAGTGAATGTGGGGGGGTACGGAGGGTGTGCAGTGAATGTGGGGGTATGGTGGGTCGGCAGTGAATGTGGGGGGGTACGGAGGGTGTGCAGTGAATGTGGGGGTATGGTGGGTCGGCAGTGAATGTGGGGGGGTACGGAGGGTGTGCAGTGAATGTGGGGGTATGGTGGGTCGGCAGTGAATGTGGGGGGGGTACGGAGGGTGTGCAGTGAATGTGGGGGTATGGTGGGTCGGCAGTGAATGTGGGGGGTACGGAGGCTGGGCAGTGGATTCTAGAGTAGAGTTGAATGTGGGAAGCCTCAATATGTAGGGGAAATTATAGAGATTTCCACATTTTGGGGGGCATCTGGAGGAGATGATATCAGATGTTCTCCTAGCTGGTTGTCCACATTTCTTCTCATCTCAGCTCTCTACTACGCAAGATGTGGATCTTCACAGAGCCCCAGAACGAGGAAGATTGACAGTCATCTTGTCTTTCTTCCATCTTCTAATAATTGCGCTTACAGTTGTTGCCTTCTCAACAAGCTGCTTGCCTATTGTCCTGTAGCCCATCCCAGGGTTGTTCAGGACTACAATATTGTCCCTAGTGTCCTTAGACAGCACTTTGGTCTCGACCATGGTGGAGAGGTTGGAGTGTGATTGAGTGTGTGGACAGGTGTCTTTTATACGTATAGTAACGAGTTCAAACAGGTGCAATTAATACAGGTAATGAGTGCAGAGTAGGAGGGCTTCTTAAAGAAACACTAACAGGTCTGTGATAGGCAGAATTCTTGCTGGTTGGTCGGTGATCAAATAATTAATTTGCATTTATTTCATGAATTATGTAGAAATCCTACAATGTGATTTTCTGGATCTTATTTTTAGATTCTGTCTCTCACAGGTGAAGTGACCTATGATATAAATTACAGACCTCTCCATTCTCTGTAGGTGGAAAACTTTCAAAATCAGCAGTGGATCAAATACGAGTTATTTCCCCCACTGTGTGCCCACTGCTCCAGTACAGTACAGACTATGGAAGCGGTCTGATGTGACCCTTCCCTCCTGCTGTTAGGAGACTCTGGATCGACGCTGAGTTTATTGAGGTCGTCGCCAGAGTGAAGCAGATACAGATGAATTGAGCCTCCACAAGCTATAAAGCGTCAGCTCATGTGACAAGAAGAAAAAAAAATCAACAATCTTAAAAGCCCCCAGGAATTTGGAAAGGACAGGTCTCACCCCTTTTTATCCATTACACTGACACCAGCAGCCCCACAACATTAGGGACATTACACTAGAATGTAAATGACCCTAAGCGGGTACATCAGATTACAGTCGGGTACTGAGACGTTTAGGAGCCTGCGGAACCAAGGATGAAAAACACAGATCCATTAACAGCAACTAACCTGCAAGTACATGAAGAAATACTGAGCAGGGACAGACAATCCATCAGCTACATAGCTTCATATCCTGCATCTCCAACTCCTCATCTCTGTCTACCACCTACCCGTCCTCTCCACAGTGCTGCACCGCCCTACATCTCCTCCTCATCTCTGTCTACCACCTACCCATCCTCTCCACAGTGCTGCACCGCCCTACATCTCCTCCTCATCTCTGTCTACCACCTACCCTTCCTCTCCACAGTGCTGCACCGCCCTACATCTCGTCTTCATCTGTCTACCACCTAACCGTCCTCTCCACAGTGCTGCACCACCCTACATCTCCTCCTCATCTGTCTACCAGCTACCCGTCCTCTCCACAGTGCTGCACCGCCCTACATCTCCTCCTCATCTGTCTACCACCTACCCGTTCTCTCCACAGTGCTGCACCGCCCTACATCTCCTCCTCATCTCTGTCTACCATCTACCCGTCCTCTCCACAGTGCTGCACCGCCCTACATCTCCTCCTCATCTGTCTACCACCTACCAGTCCTCTCCACAGTGCTGCACCAACCTACATCTCCTCCTCATCTGTCTACCACCTACCCGTCCTCTCCACAGTGCTGCACCGCCCTACATCTCCTCCTCTGTCTACCACCTACCTGTCCTCTCCACAGTGCTGCACCGCCCTACATCTCCTCCTCATCTCTGTCTACCATCTACCCGTCCTCTCCACAGTGCTGCACCGCCCTACATCTCCTCCTCATCCCTGTCTACCACCTACCCGTCCTCTCCGCAGTGCTGCACCGCCCTACATCTCCTCTTCCTCTGTCTACCACCTACCCGTCCTCTCCACAGTGCTGCACCGCCCTACATCTCCTCATCTGTCTACCACCTACCCGTCCTCTCCACAGTGCTGCACCGCCCTACATCTCCTCCTCATCTCTGTCTACCATCTACCCGTCCTCTCCACAGTGCTGCACCACCCTACATCTCCTCCTCATCTGTCTACCACCTACCCATCCTCTCCACAGTGCTGCACCACCCTACATCTCCTCCTCATCTGTCTACCACCTACCCGTCCTCTCCACAGTGCTGCACCGCCCTACATCTCCTCTTCATCTGTCTACCACCTTCCCGTCCTCTCCACAGTGCTGCACCACCCTACATCTCCTCCTCATCTGTCTACCACCTACCCATCCTCTCCACAGTGCTGCACCGCCCTACATCTCCTCCTCATCTCTGTCTACCATCTACCCGTCCTCGCCACAGTGCTGCACCGCCCTACATCTCCTCCTCATCTGTCTACCACCTACCCATCCTCTCCACAGTGCTGCACCACCCTACATCTCCTCCTCATCTCTGTCTACCATCTACCCGTCCTCTCCACAGTGCTGCACCGCCCTACATCTCCTCCTCATCTGTCTACCACCTACCCGTCCTCTCCACAGTGCTGCACCACCCTACATCTCCTCCTCATCTGTCTACCACCTACACGTCCTCTCCACAGTGCTGCATCGCCCTACATCTCCTCCTCATCTGTCTACCATCTACCCGTCCTCTCCACAGTGCTGTACCGCCCTACATCTCCCCTCATCTCTGTCTACCACCTACCTGTCCTCTCCACAGTGCAGCACCGCCCTACATCTCCTCCTCCTCTGTCTACCACCTACCTGTCCTCTCCACAGTGCTGCACCGCCCTACATCTCCTCCTCATCTCTGTCTACCATCTACCCGTCCTCTCCACAGCGCTGCACCGCCCTACATCTCCTCCTCATTTCTGTCTACCACCTACCGTCCTCTAAACAGTGCTGCACCGCCCTACATCTCCTCCTCATATGTCTAACATTCTAACCATCCTCTCCACAGTGCTGCACCCCCTACATCTCCTCCTCATCTGTCTACCACCTACCTGTCCTCTCCACAGTGCTGCACCGCCCTACATCTCCTCCTCATCTGTCTACCACCTACCTGTCCTCTCCACAGTGCTGCACCACCCTACATCTCCTTCTCATATGTCTAACATTCTAACCATCCTCTCCACAGTGCTGCACAGCCCTACATCTCCTCCTCATCTGTCTACCACCTACCTGTCCTCTCCACAGTGCTGCACCGCCCTACATCTCCTCCTCATCTGTCTACCACCTACCGTCCTCTCCATAGTGCTGCACAGACCTCCATCTCCTCATGTTTGTCTACCACCTACCATCCTCTCCATAGTGCTGCACCGCCCTACATTTCCTCCTCATCTCTGTCTACCACCTACCGTCCTCTCCACAGTGCTGCACCGCCCTACATCTCCTCCTCATCTCTGTCTACCACCTACCCGTCCTTTCCACAGTACTGCACCTCCCTACATCTCCTTTTCACCTCAGTCTACCACCTACCCGTCCTCTCCACAGTGCTGCACCGCCCTACAGCTCCTCCTCATCTCTGTCTACCACCTACCGTCCTCTCCACAGTGCTGCACCTACTTCTCCTCCTCATCTCTGTCTACCACCTACCCATCCTCTCCACAGTGCTGCACCGCCCTACATCTCCTCATCTCTGTCTACCACCTACCCGTCCTCTCCACAGTACTGCACCGCCCTACATCTCCTCCTCATCTCCATCTACCACCTACCCATCCTCTCCACAGTACTGCACCGCCCTACATCTCCTCCTCATCTCTGTTTACCACCTACCCGTCCTCTCCACAGTGCTGCACCGCCCTACATCTCCTCCTCATCTCCATCTACCACCTACCCATCCTCTCCACAGTACTGCACCGCCCTACATCTCCTCCTCATCTCTGTCTACCACCTACTGTCCTCTCCACAGTGCTGCACCACAATATATCTCCTTGTAGCGTCGGCGTCCTTGCCTCCTGCTAGGCAGGGACGCTGTTCCCCTCACCCCTCCGCTCTGTGCCCGGCGTCTTCCTCCCGCTCTGCTGGCAGCGCGCGCTGCTTCCCGGCCACGGTGCTTAGGGCGCGCGCGCGCTCCCCCTCTCTTAAAGGGGCCGCGCGCGCCGTCCTAAGGAGTCCCCGGCCAATGGCCGGAGGACTTCACCATATATAAGGCACCTCCTCCAAAATGGAGGTGCCCGAGCAATGTTGTTGCAAAGCCTTCACTCTGCTTCAGCCCTCAGGTCCCATTTCCAGTTACCTGCCAGTTACCTGCCTGTTACCTGCCAGTCACCTGCCAGATTCCTGCCTGTTACCTGCCAGTCACCTGCCAGATTCCTGCTTGATACCTGCCAGATATCCGTTTACCTGCTTGAAAGCCTGCGGTCCGACGGTCTGCCTTCCGACACCTGTCAGTCTGTCTATGGACCAGCCTGCCCGCTCACCTGGGAGCGCTCATCTGCTACCTGTCTGCTAGCCTACCTGGAGGCTCCGCCGTCACTTGCCGTGACCACCTGCCTGTCCAGAGACTCTTGTCTGCTCTCCTGGGAGCGCTCATCTGCTACCTACCTGCTAGCCTACCTGGAGGCTCCGCCGTCACTTGCCGTGACCACCTGCCTGTCCAGAGACTCTCGCCCGCTCACCTGGGAGCGCTCACCAGTCACCTGCCTGCTGTCCTTCTACCCAGAGACTGTCCCTGTCACTTGCCGTGAGTACCCGTCCTTCTACCCTGAGACTGTCCCTGTCACTTGCCGTGACTACCTGCCCTTCTACCCAGAGACTGTCCCTGTCACTTGCCGTGACTACCTGCCCTTCTACCCAGAGACTGTCCCTGTCACTTGCCATGACTACCTGCCCTTCTACCCAGAGACTGTCCCTGTCACTTGCCATGACTGCCTGCCCGTCTTCCCTGGGAGCCACCCGCTTCCTTACAAGGACCGCCCCCTTGTATAGTTGCTCAGAGGTTCCGCCTCCCAAACCCGTTACACTCCTCCTCATCTCTGTCTACCACCTACCCGTCCTCTCCACAGTACTTTGCGTTTCGGCAAAAGCAAAGAAAGGCCCTTTGTCGAAACGCGCGTCGGAGTTGCAGCACAGGCATCTGGGCTCGCTTTGTGGTCTTCAATCACCTCAGGTAATTTACCTATGTGCCATATGGACATTCATTTACATCCACTTAGACATCCCTGTTAGGGTGACTGCTAGCCAGCATATTTCTGTCTATTCACAGTGCATATGAGGGTTATATACAAGATTGATTTTTTTCTACAGTAATGATAGTGTTGACCCTCATATATATCCACTATTTCTTGTGATTGTCCGCCGTGTGCTGCTGTGTTTTCCACATGGATGTCGGTATATGTGTTCTCCTTCCACCCCATCTGTATGTTTTTTAATAGTGAAGTGTTTGCATTTTGATATTTCGGTCTTTCGTTCATCTTAAGGCTGTGGCCTTCTCCCCTCCTTCCAGTTTTGCATGATGAACCAGCTATATGCTGTGTCTTAGGTAGATATACCGCGAAGGAAAAAATGCGATCAAAGCTACACAGCAGGTAGTTGATCATAAAATATAGCTTTTATTAAATATATGATTTAAAAAGGAATACATCACATAATATGGCAGAACAGTGCACAACGTACATAACAAAAATATCTTAAAATACCATCATGCTCAATGGACAAAGAAGTCCACACGTGAGGCGCCCACCAAAAATATATATAGTATAGACACTAGTGGTCCTGATCAACAGATCTCTAATGTATATGTCCAAGTAGTGTATCATTGGTGGTCAGCTAGTGCTGCCCAACTGTATAGCAAGATACCCATGTCAATGACCATATAATGTAAAAGTAAAGTCTACCTGGACAGAGGGCTGACAACGAGAGTGCTCACATGTGGACCTTTTGGGGTGGACGCGTGGTCCACATGTGAGCACTTCTTTGTCCATTGAGCATGATGGTATTTTAAGATATTTTTGTTATGTACGTTGTGCACTGTTCTGCCATATTATGTGATGTATTCCTTTTTAAATCATATATTTAATAAAAGCTATATTTTATGATCAACTACCTGCTGTGTAGCTTTGATCGCATTTTTTCCTTCGCGGTATATGTATCATTAGCGATTTGCCTACAGTAAATGTCATTAGGTGCTAGCCATGGAGCTCTAATTATTAGTTAATATGCACCTGCTGAGAAACTTTGATTATGTGTCTTAGGTAGGCAGTACTCAATATGGAATTTTATTTTCACACATTTATATGGTGTATACTCCTTCTCTCTAGAAGTTTCCCTTATCTCCTCCTCATCTGTCTACCACCTACCCATCCTCTCTATAGTGCTGCACCGCCCTACATCTCCTCATCTGTCTACCTCCTACCCGTCCTCTCTATAGTGCTGCACCGCCCTACATCTCCTCATCTGTCTACCTCCTACCTGTCCTCTCTATAGTGCAGCACCACCCTACATCTCCTCATCTGTCTACCTCCTACCTGTCCTCTCTATAGTGCTGCACCACCCTACATCTCCTCATCTGTCTACCTCCTACCTGTCCTCTCTATAGTGCTGCACCACCCTACATCTCCTCATCTGTCTACCTCCTACCCGTCCTCTCTATAGTGCTGCATCGCCCTACATCTCCTCATCTGTCTACCACCTACCCGTCCACTAAGCAGTGCTGCACCACCCTACATCTCCTCATCTGTCTACCTCCTACCCGTCCTCTCTATAGTGCTGCATCGCCCTACATCTCCTCATCTGTCTACCACCTACCCGTCCACTAAGCAGTGCAGCACCACCCTACATCTCCTCATCTGTCTACCTCCTACCCGTCCTCTCTATAGTGCTGCATCGCCCTACATCTCCTCATCTGTCTACCACCTACCCGTCCACTAAGCAGTGCTGCACCGCCCTACATCTCCTCATCTGTCTACCTCCTACCCGTCCTCTCTATAGTGCTGCATCGCCCTACATCTCCTCATCTGTCTACCACCTACCCATCCTCTCTATAGTGCTGCATCGCCCTACATCTCCTCATCTGTCTACCTCCTACCTGTCCTCTCTATAGTGCAGCACCACCCTACATCTCCTCATCTGTCTACCTCCTACCCGTCCTCTCTATAGTGCTGCATCGCCCTACATCTCCACATCTGTCTACCACCTACCCGTCCACTAAGCAGTGCTGCACCACCCTACATCTCCTCATCTGTCCACCTCCTACCTGTCCTCTCTATAGTGCTGCACCACCCTACATCTCCTCATCTGTCTACCTCCTACCTGTCCTCTCTATAGTGCAGCACCACCCTACATCTCCTCATCTGTCTACCTCCTACCCGTCCTCTCTATAGTGCTGCATCGCCCTACATCTCCACATCTGTCTACCACCTACCCGTCCACTAAGCAGTGCTGCACCACCCTACATCTCCTCATCTGTCTACCTCCTACCTGTCCTCTCTATAGTGCTGCACCACCCTACATCTCCTCATCTGTCTACCTCCTACCTGTCCTCTCTATAGTGCTGCATCGCCCTACATCTCCTCATCAGTCTACCACCCTACCCGTCCACTAAGCAGTGCAGCACCACCCTACATCTCCTCATCTGTCTACCTCCTACCCGTCCTCTCTATAGTGCTGCATCGCCCTACATCTCCTAATCTGTCTACCACCTACCTGTCCTCTCTATAATGCTGCATCGCCCTACATCTCCTCATCTGTCTACCACCTACCTGTCCTCTCTATAGTGCTGCATCGCCCTACATCTCCTCATCTGTCTACCACCTACCCGTCCTCTCTATAGTGCTGCATCGCCCTACATTTCCTCATCTGTCTACCACCTACCCGTCCTCTCTATAGTGCTGCATCGCCCTACATTTCCTCATCTGTCTACCACCTACCCGTCCTCTCTATAGTGCTGCATCGCCCTACATCTCCTCATCTGTCTACCACCTACCCGTCCTCTCTATAGTGGTGCATCGCCCTACATCTCCTCATCTGTCTACCACCTACCCGTCCTCTCTATAGTGCTGCATCGCCCTACATCTCCTCATCTGTCTACCACCTACCCGTCCTCTCTATAGTGCTGCTTCGCCCTACATTTCCTCATCTGTCTACCACCTACCCGTCCTCTCTATAGTGCTGCATCGCCCTACATCTCCTCATCTGTCTACCACCTACCCGTCCTCTCTATAGTGCTGCTTCGCCCTACATTTCCTCATCTGTCTACCACCTACCCGTCCTCTCTATAGTGCTGCATCGCCCTACATCTCCTCATCTGTCTACCACCTACCCGTCCTCTCTATAGTGCTGCTTCGCCCTACATTTCCTCATCTGTCTACCACCTACCCGTCCTCTCTATAGTGCTGCATCGCCCTACATCTCCTCATCTGTTTACCACCTACCCGTCCTCTCTATAGTGCTGCATCGCCCTACATCTCCTCATCTGTCTACCACCTACCCGTCCTCTCTATAGTGCTGCTTCGCCCTACATTTCCTCATCTGTCTACCACCTACCCGTCCTCTCTATAGTGCTGCATCGCCCTACATCTCCTCATCTGTCTACCACCTACCCGTCCTCTCTATAGTGCTGCTTCGCCCTACATTTCCTCATCTGTCTACCACCTACCCGTCCTCTCTATAGTGCTGCATCGCCCTACATCTCCTCATCTGTCTACCACCTACCCGTCCTCTTTATAGTGCTGCATCGCCCTACATCTCCTCATCTGTCTACCACCCCACCCGTACACTAAGCAGTGCTGCATCGCCCTACATCTCTTCCATCACTCATTTTCTCTACAATGCCAATGATCTCAGACTATCATTAATCTTAATCTGCCACTCCAGCCTCCAGGATTTCTCTCGTGCTGCAGAAATTATCTTGAGTGGACTGCCCCAAGAAACTAGAATAATTCCCAACCTTCACTGATTTAGTTGTCCTCTAAAAACAAAATCTTTAGGCACTTCTACCACAACTCAGCCATCCAGATTTAACTACACACATCATTCTTGTATGCAAAGTATACGTCACATAAAGTTCTGGGCTATGAAAGCAAGATGAAGGCTCCTGTCAGGGGTCTATAGCTGAACATCTGAGTCTGGAGCAATGATCTCATGGTGACCTCGTTGTGTCTGTGCTGGAGACCAAACTAATGAGCTGTCCGGTATTACATCCTTTAACATCAAGGGTTCTTCAAGCATATTCAGTAAAGCAGGAAAAATGCAGTACAGAAATACTTACCTGTAGGGGCCTCCATAACCAAAGATATTTACTTTAGAGAAAGACCCCACAGCTGCTATGGGGGTAGCCGAGAACAAGCGAGGATAACAAATTGTGTAATATATTTCACCAGAGAACTATTATAGCAGATTACAGCTGAGAGCAGGGGAGAATGGGGGAGCAGAGTGAGAGACTACGGTAAAGACACTCAGAGAGATTGTGCTGCTTTTTAATGTGTTTTATTTCACCCCAGAGCTGGATTCACAGCAACACTGCTCAATACTTCTGTATAATATCCTCCATACTGCTGCTGCTTTCTAGTTAGTGTTTATCCTATTCCAGAGCGGGATTCACAGCCACATTGCTCAATATTTTTGTATAATATCCTCCATACTGCTGCTTTCTAGTTAGTGTTTATCCTATTCCAGAGCTGGATTCACAGCCACATTGCTCAGTATTGTTGTTAATATCCTCCATACTGCTGCTGCTTTCTAGTTAGTGTTTATCCTATTCCAGAGCTGGATTCACAACCACATTGCTCAGTATTGTTGTATAATATCCTCCATACTACTGCTGCTTTCTAGTTAGTGTTTATCCTATTCCAGAGCTGGATTCACAACCACATTGCTCAGTATTGTTGTATAATATCCTCCATACTGCTGCTGCTTTCTAGTTAGTGTTTATCCTATTCCAGAGCTGGATTCACAACCACATTGCTCAGTATTGTTGTATAATATCCTCCACACTGCTGCTGCTTTCTAGTTAGTGTTTATCCTATTCTAGAGCTGGATTCACAGCCACATTGCTCAGTATTGTTGTATAATATCCTCCATACTGCTGCTGTTTTCTAGTTAGTGTTTATCATATTCCTGAGTTGGATTCACAGCCACATTGCTCAGTATTTTTGTATAATATCCTCCATACTGCTACTGCTTTCTAGTTAGTGTTTATCCTATTCCAGAGTTGGATTCACAGCTACATTGCTCAGTAATGTTGTATAATATCCTCCATACTGCTGCTGCTTTCTAGTTAGTGTTTATCCTATTCCAGAGTTGGATTCACAGCTACATTGCTCAGTATTGTTGTATAATATCCTCCATACTGCTGCTGCTTTCTAGTTAGTGTTTATCCTATTCCAGAGCTGGATTCACAGCCACATTGCTCAGTATTGTTGTATAATATCCTCCACACTGCTGCTGCTTTCTAGTTAGTGTTTATCCTATTCTAGAGCAGGATTCACCGCCACATTGCTCAGTATTGTTGTATAATATCCTCCATACTGCTGCTGCTTTCTAGTTAGTGTTTATCCTATTCCAGAGCTGGATTCACAGCTACATTTCTCAGTAATGTTGTATAATATGCTCCATACTGCTGCTGCTTTCTAGTTAGTGTTTATCCTATTCCAGAGTTGGATTCACAGCTACATTGCTCAGTATTGTTGTATAATATCCTCCATACTGCTGCTGCTTTCTAGTTAGTGTTTATCCTATTCCAGAGCTGGATTCACAGCCACATTGCTCAGTATTGTTGTATAATATCCTCCATACTGCTGCTGCTTTCTAGTTAGTGTTTATCCTATTCCAGAGCAGGATTCACAGCCACATTGCTCAGTATTGTTGTATAATATCCTCCATACTGCTGCTGCTTACAGTAAGTGACTCTTTTGTTAATCTCATTGGTTTCCACTCACGAGCAGATACCATTTCCCATATCACATTATATTTACGACCCTGACACATACTGAAGAGAGGAGGCAGACAACGGTCAATCCCCAAGTAGAGGTTTATTATACTCAGCAGAACTTGTCACTGGAACATCATTTCTCTAAGGAACAAAAACATAAAATATCTGCAGAAACCTAACAGGAAAGCAGTGAGGATGTGATCCATCGTCTGCTTCGAGGCAGCAGTATCATAGACCGTGCGGGATCACTCCTGGACTCGAAGAGTTAATAAACAACTTTATCACAATCTAAAACTTCATGCTGTGAGAAGAATCTGCAGAAATGACACAAAAACAAACCTAAAAGCAGCTTATAAATAAGAAGCTTTTCCCTGCGCGATGTGTGGACAGAGACGTGAAGAACTGGGGATATACATCTGCCGCATTACAGCCACATCCCGTCACACAGGGGTTAAGCTCTATGACTTAATAATGAATAGTGTCCATGGTGAAGATCTGGTGTTATCAGTAGATCGGTGTCCTCCAGAGCGGAGGACAGGCAGTGTAACACGGTGCAATGGTTGTCATGTATTCGCAGCATTCATGACATATTTCGGAGGAAATGTAATTAGTCCGTGTGATCTCAATGCATATTATTTCCCGGTTCTGTATTGTAAATGACGTGAATCGTAGATTTGGCAGCGCTGACGCGTTTCGCATCTGCCATTGACAACGGTCGATGTTTCAATGTAAACATTCAGATTTATTTCCGACAGATCCTTTGAATTATACATGTCCAGATGGCATAGTAGAGGAAAGAAGGCTGGAAGCACCAACCACTCAAAGATGACTACAAGGAGGAGAGGCCAATCTTTCACGGTGACTCTTGTCCACTTCCTCGTCTCGTCAACACCATTTTGTTTGTTTTTTTGATGGAATGACACTTTAGCGATCACTGATATCATTTGTATATAAGATTAAGTGTTCCCATTAAGACTGGAAAATTCTCATGAAACGTCTTCTGTGTCTTCTAGATCTCCTCCTCGTCTTCTCAAGGTACAGTAGGTTCTGAACTTAACTTTGTGAAGGGTCATTTTTACTTATGTGTAAAGTAACCGTTTCGCCCAAGGTTCCGTAACTTCGAGTTCTTGTAGAAACTTCTGTCTTAAAGCTGGGAGGTCCGTTATCTACTGAACGTTGGACCTCAGTGCAGAAAGAGGGCTTAATGTTAAATGATGGTTGACTGGTCGATGAAGCTCCGGCAGTTGCTGCTGACATGGGAGTTTCCTTCATGCGAAAGGAAACATTTGCAGATCCCATGACATCCATCCTACTCACTCTTGATCCCGCCGTGAACATGCTTCCGATACCTTCTTTTAAGTGGCTGAAGACGCTCTGTCTTTGTTTCGGCACCACAGGTCTCCCCACATTTAGCAGAACAGGTTTGCCAATGATTGGCTGGTTTATTTCTGCCTGTAGTACAGAGATTTCACATGGGGTGCTTCCCGAAATGTTTGCTACATTTTCATCACATCCGTAAGTCTCTCCCTGACCCGGAACATAATCCTCAAGATCTTCTAAAGTCAGAACTTTCCCATCAAGAGTGAGAATTTTTTGATCTCTGTTTTGTAAATCTTCAGTGCCTTCGTCTACTAGGTGTTCTACCATGAAATCTTCTACCTCTACGGACACAATTTGGTCAGGATCTCCTGATTCTACCTCAACTGGAACTTTTTGATATTTATCACTAATATCTTTCGCCACTGCTGGAGGAGACCTTTCATCTTCTGGAATATTAAAGATCTCATGAGCAGCTAACGGTGACTCTGGCTCAATGATGATACCACGACCTTCATCTACATCTTCATTTTTCTCTGAGACATCCTGAGGAGCAAGTTCATCCTCAGTCTCGGATCCTGGTTCTATAAGTTCATACTCCATTGACGGGATGTCCACTTCCGATAAGCTACAAGATGTTATTGAGGACTTTGACACTTCCACCAGTTTATTGTTGGAGTTGTTGGTGTTGGGATCAGCACCGGGGAATCCTCTTGATCTTGAGCCGTATTGGGTGAACTTCTTACCAGCTCGGTCATCTTTCTCTGGCTTGGCTGGAGAAGTTCCTCTTTTTCTTGGTGGTTTTGGTGATTTTTTCACTTTGAATTCAATGATTTCTTCCACTTCAACCCAACGAGACTTCTGCTCATCAGGCCTAGCGGAGGCTCCTAACTCATCTTCTGGTTCCGTGACAAAAAGCGTGGGAACCAAAGTTCTTCGTGTCTCTTGTTCGGACCTGTAGACAGACTGTTTGCCTCGTGGTACAAAATGCGGTTCTGGTGTGGACATTTCAGGTCTAGGGGATCTTGCTGGTGACTGTCCTGATGCTGGACGAGATGGAGACATGCCTGGAGACATTCTTCTCCTCATCCTTGGACTCTTCACTACTGTGGTTATCGTCTCCTCTCTAGTGATGTAAATTTGTAATTAGTGCCTGATAAAGGAGCTCACCAGGAAAGCAACAGCACCAAGCAGAGTTAGTTCTGGGATTCTGTAGAACATGCTTCATGGCACATGTTAATACAAAGAAGACTGCAGCGTGATGGGGAGCTCTGCAGGGGTGGAGGAGGCAGAGCTTTCTGTACACTCTTATTAGTGATGGACAGCTGGTCGGGACAGAGTTTTCAGTACATCCTTATTAATGACTGAGTTCTGAGATGGTGAGGAGGGAGCAGACGTTCAGGAGAAGACTGCTGGTGACATAGGTGGTGAACAGTTCTCCAGTTAGTGACGCTGTTACAGAAAGTCGTTTGACAACCTCAGGCGTTACATCGCCAGTATAAGTTGTCACTAGGTTAGCTGTATATAATGATATATGTACAGCTGGTATAACCTGGGCATCTCCTGTATATAATGATATATGTACAGCTGGTATAACCTGGACATCTCCTGCATATAATTATATATGTACAGCCGGTATAACCTGGGCATCTCCTGTATATAATTATATATGTAAAGCTGGTATAACCTGGGCATCTCCTGTATGTAATTATATATGTACAGCTGGTATAACCTGGACATCTTCTGTATATAATTATATATGTACTGCTGGTATAACCTGGGCATCTCCTGTATGTAATGATATATGTACAGCCGGTGTAACCTGGGCATCTCCTGTATATAATTATATATGTACAGCTGGTGTAACCTGGGCATCTCCTGTATATAATTATATATGTACAGCTGGTATAACCTGGGCATCTCCTGTATGTAATGATATATGTACAGCTGGTGTAACCTGGGCATCTCCTGTATATAATTATATATGTACAGCTGGTATAACCTGGGCATCTCCTGTATGTAATTATATATGTACAGCTGGTATAACCTGGACATCTTCTGTATATAATTATATATGTACAGCTGGTATAACCTGGGCATCTCCTGTATATAATTATATATTTACAGCTGGTATAACCTGAGCATCTCCTGTATATAATTATATATGTACAGCTGGTATAACCTGGGCATCTCCTGTATGTAATTATATATGTACAGCTGGTATAACCTGGGCATCTCCTGTATATAATTATATATGTACAGCCGGTGTAACCTGGGCATCTCCTGTATGTAATGATATATGTACAGCTGGTATAACCTGGGCATCTCCTGTATATAATTATATATTTACAGCCGGTATAACCTGGGCATCTCCTATATATAATTATATATGTACAGCTGGTATAACCTGGACATCTTCTGTATATAATTATATATTTACAGCCGGTATAACCTGGGCATCTCTTGTATATAATTATATATGTACAGCTGGTATAACCTGAGCATCTTCTGTATATAATTATATATGTACAGCAGGTATAACCTGAGCATCTCCTGTATATAATTATATATGTACAGCCGATATAACCTGAGCATCTCCTGTATATAATTATATATGTACAGCCGGTATAACCTGAGCATCTCCTGTATATAATTATATATTTACAGCCGGTATAACCTGGGCATCTCCTGTATATAATTATATATGTACAGCTGGTATAACCTGGGCATCTCCTGTATATAATGATATATGTACAGCTGGTATAACCTGGGCATCTCCTGTATATAATGATATATGTACAGCTGGTATAACCTGGACATCTCCTGCATATAATTATATATGTACAGCCGGTATAACCTGGGCATCTCCTGTATATAATTATATATGTACAGCTGGTATAACCTGGGCATCTCCTGTATGTAATTATATATGTACAGCTGGTATAACCTGGACATCTTCTGTATATAATTATATATGTACAGCTGGTATAACCTGGGCATCTCCTGTATGTAATGATATATGTACAGCCGGTGTAACCTGGGCATCTCCTGTATATAATTATATATGTACAGCTGGTATAAATTGGGCATCTCCTGTATGTAATTATATATGTACAGCTGGTATAACCTGGACATCTTCTGTATATAATTATATATGTACAGCTGGTATAACCTGGGCATCTCCTGTATATAATTATATATTTACAGCTGGTATAACCTGAGCATCTCCTGTATATAATTATATATGTACAGCTGGTATAACCTGGGCATCTCCTGTATGTAATTATATATGTACAGCTGGTATAACCTGGACATCTTCTGTATATAATTATATATGTACAGCTGGTATAACCTGGGCATCTCCTGTATATAATTATATATTTACAGCCGGTATAACCTGGGCATCTCCTATATATAATTATATATGTACAGCTGGTATAACCTGGACATCTTCTGTATATAATTATATATTTACAGCCGGTATAACCTGGGCATCTCCTGTATATAATTATATATGTACAGCTGGTATAACCTGAGCATTTTCTGTATATAATTATATATGTACAGCAGGTATAACCTGAGCATCTCCTGTATATAATTATATATGTACAGCCGATATAACCTGAGCATCTCCTGTATATAATTATATATGTACAGCCGGTATAACCTGAGCATCTCCTGTATATAATTATATATTTACAGCCGGTATAACCTGGGCATCTCCTGTATATAATTATATATGTACAGCTGGTATAACCTGAGCATCTTTTGTATATAATTATATATGTACAGCAGGTATAACCTGAGCATCTCCTGTATATAATTATATATGTACAGCCGATATAACCTGAGAATCTCCTGTATATAATTATATATGTACAGCTGGTATAACCTGGGCATCTCCTGTATATAATTATATATGTACAGCTGGTATAACCTGGGCATCTCCTGTATATAATTATATATGTACAGCTGGTATAACCTGGCAATCTCCTGTATATAATCATATATGTACAGCTGGTATAACCTGGGCATCTCCTGTATATAATTATATATGTACAGCTGGGATAACCTGGGCATCTCCTGTATATAATTATATATGTACAGCTGGTATAACCTGGGCATCTCCTGTATGTAATTATATATGTACAGCTGGTATAACCTGGACATCTTCTGTATATAATTATATATGTACAGCTGGTATAACCTGGGCATCTCCTGTATATAATTATATATTTACAGCCGGTATAACATGGGCATCTCCTGTATATAATTATATATGTACAGCCGGTATAACCTGGATATCTCCTGTATATAATTATATATGTACAGCTGGTGTAACCTGGGCATCTCCAGTATATAATTATATATGTACAGCTGGTATAACCTGGTCATCTCCTGTATATAATTATATATGTACAGCTGATATAACCTGGGCATCTCCTGTATATAATTATATATGCACAGCTGATATAACCTGGGCATCTCCTGTATATAATTATATATGTACAGCCGGTATAACCCGAGCATCTCCTGTATATAATTATATATGTACAGCCGGCATAACCCGGGCATCTCCTGTATATAATTATATATGTACAGCTGGTATAACCCGGGCATCTCCTGTATATAATTATATATGTACAGCTGGTATAACCTGGGCATCTCCTGTATATAATTATATATGTACAGCTGGTGTAACCTGGGCATCTCCTGTATATAATTATATATGTACAGCTGGTATAACCCGGGCATCTCCAGTATATAATTATATATGTACAGCTGGTATAACCTGGGCATCTCCAGTATATAATTATATATGTACAGCTGGTATAACCTGGGCATCTCCAGTATATAATTATATATGTACAGCTGAAATAACCTGGGCATCTCCTGTATATAATTATATATGTACAGCTGGTATAACCTGGACATCTCCTGTATATAATTATATATGTACAGCCGGTATAACCTGGGCATCTCCTGTATATAATTATATATGTACAGCTGGTATAACCTGGGCATCTCCTGTATATAATTATATATGTACAGCTGGTATAACCTGGGCATCTCCTGTATATAATTATATATGTACAGCTGGTATAACCTGGGCATCTCCTGTATATAATTATATATGTACAGCTGGTATAACCTGGGCATCTCCTGTATATAATTATATATGTACAGCTGGTATAACCTGGGCATCTCCTGTATATAATTATATATGTACAGCTGGTATAACCTGGGCATCTCCTGTATATAATGATATATGTACAGCCGGTATAACCTGGACATCTCCTGTATATAATTATATATGTACAGCTGGTGTAACCTGGGCATCTCCAGTATATAATTATATATGTACAGCTGGTATAACCTGGTCATCTCCTGTATATAATTATATATGTACAGCTGATATAACCTGGGCATCTCCTGTATATAATTATATATGTACAGCCGGTATAACCCGAGCATCTCCTGTATATAATTATATATGTACAGCCGATATAACCTGGGCATCTCCTGTATATAATTATATATGTACAGCCGGTATAACCTGGGCATCTCCTGTATATAATTATATATGTACAGCTGGTATAACCTGGGCATCTCCGGTATATAATTATATATGTACAGCTGGTATAACCTGGGCATCTCCGGTATATAATTATATATGTACAGCTGGTATAACCTGGGCATCTCCTGTATATAATTATATATGTACAGCCGGTATAACCCGGGCATCTCCTGTATATAATTATATATGTACAGCTGGTATAACCTGGGCATCTCCTGTATATAATTATATATGTACAGCTGGTGTAACCTGGGCATCTCCTGTATATAATTATATATGTACAGCTGGTATAACCCGGGCATCTCCAGTATATAATTATATATGTACAGCTGGTATAACCTGGGCATCTCCTGTATATAATTATATATGTACAGCTGGTATAACCTGGGCATCTCCTGTATATAATTATATATGTACAGCTGGTATAACCTGGGCATCTCCTGTATATAATTATATATGTACAGCTGGTATAACCTGGGCATCTCCTGTATATAATTATATATGTACAGCTGGTATAACCTGGGCATCTCCCACATATAATTATATATGTACAGCTGGTATAACCTGGGCATCTCCCACATATAATATATGTACAGCTGGTATAACCTGGGCATCTCCTGTATATAATTATATATGTACAGCTGGTATAACCTGGGCATCTCCTGTATATAATTATATATGTACAGCCGGTATAACCTGGGCATCTCCTGTATATAATTATATATGTAGAGCTGGTATAACCTGGGCATCTCCTGTATATAATTATATATGTAGAGCTGGTATAACCTGGGCATCTCCTGTATATAATTATATATGTACAGCTGGTATAACCTGGGCATCTCCCACATATAATATATGTACAGCTGGTATAACCTGGGCATCTCCTGTATATAATTATATATGTACAGCTGGTATAACCTGGGCATCTCCCGCATATAATTATATATGTAGAGCTGGTATAACCTGGGCATCTCCTGTATATAATTATATATGTACAGCTGGTATAACCTGGGCATCTCCCGCATATAATTATATATGTAGAGCTGGTATAACCTGGGCATCTCCTGTATATAATTATATATGTACAGCCGGTATAACCTGGGCATCTCCTGTATATAATTATATATGTACAGCTGGTATAACCTGTTCATCTCCTGTATATAATTATATAAGTACAGCTGGTACAACCTGGGCATCTCCTGTATATAATTATATAAGTACAGCCGGTATAACCTGGGCATATCCTGTATATAATTATATAAGTACAGCCGGTATAACCTGGGCATCTCCTGTATATAATTATATATGTACAGCCGGTATAACCTGGGCATCTCTCGCATATAATTATATATGTACAGCTGGTATAACCTGGGCATCTCCCGCATATAATTATATATGTACAGCTGGTATAACCTGGGCATCTCCTGTATATAATTATATATGTACAGCTGGTATAACCTGTTCATCTCCTGTATATAATTATATAAGTACAGCTGGTACAACCTGGGCATCTCCTGTATATAATTATATATGTACAGCTGGTATAACCTGGGCATCTCCTGTATATAATTATATATGTACAGCTGGTATAACCTGGGCATCTCCTGTATATAATTATATATGTACAGCTGGTATAACCTGGGCATCTCCTGTATATAATTATATATGTACAGCTGGTATAACCTGGGCATCTTCTGTATATAATTATATATGTACAGCTGGTATAACCTGGGCATCTCCCACATATAATTATATATGTACAGCTGGTATAATCTGGGCATCTCCCACATATAATATATGTACAGCTGGTATAACCTGGGCATCTCCTGTATATAATTATATATGTACAGCTGGTATAACCTGGGCATCTCCTGTATATAATTATATATGTACAGCCGGTATAACCTGGGCATCTCCTGTATATAATTATATATGTAGAGCTGGTATAACCTGGGCATCTCCTGTATATAATTATATATGTAGAGCTGGTATAACCTGGGCATCTCCTGTATATAATTATATATGTACAGCTGGTATAACCTGGGCATCTCCCACATATAATATATGTACAGCTGGTATAACCTGGGCATCTCCTGTATATAATTATATATGTACAGCTGGTATAACCTGGGCATCTCCCGCATATAATTATATATGTAGAGCTGGTATAACCTGGGCATCTCCTGTATATAATTATATATGTACAGCTGGTATAACCTGGGCATCTCCCGCATATAATTATATATGTAGAGCTGGTATAACCTGGGCATCTCCTGTATATAATTATATATGTACAGCCGGTATAACCTGGGCATCTCCTGTATATAATTATATATGTACAGCTGGTATAACCTGTTCATCTCCTGTATATAATTATATAAGTACAGCTGGTACAACCTGGGCATCTCCTGTATATAATTATATAAGTACAGCCGGTATAACCTGGGCATCTCCCGCATATAATTATATATGTACAGCTGGTATAACCTGGGCATCTCCTGTATATAATTATATATGTACAGCTGGTATAACCTGTTCATCTCCTGTATATAATTATATAAGTACAGCTGGTACAACCTGGGCATCTCCTGTATATAATTATATAAGTACAGCCGGTATAACCTGGGCATCTCCCGTATATAAGTATATATGTACATCCGGTATAACCTGGGCATCTCCCGCATATAATTATATATGTACAGCTGGTATAACCTGGGCATCTCCCGCATATAATTATATATGTACAGCTGGTATAACCTGGGCATCTCCCGCATATAATTATATATGTAGAGCTGGTATAACCTGGGCATCTATTGTATATAATTATATATGTACAGCTGGTATAACCTGGGCATCTCCCGCATATAATTATATATGTAGAGCTGGTATAACCTGGGCATGTCCTGTATATAATTATATATGTACAGCCGGTATAACCTGGGCATCTCCTATATATAATTATATATGTACAGCTGGTATAACCTAGGCATCTCCTGTATATAATTATATAAGTACAGCTGGTACAACCTGGGCATCTCCTGTATATAATTATATAAGTACAGCTGGTACAACCTGGGCATCTCCTGTATATAATTATATAAGTACAGCCGGTATAACCTGGGCATATCCTGTATATAATTATATAAGTACAGACGGCATAACCTGGGCATCTCCTGTATATAATTATATATGTAGAGCTGGTATAATCTGGACATCTCCCGCATATAATTATATATGTACAGCCGGTATAACCTGGGCATCTCCTGTATATAATTACATATGTACAGCCGGTATAACCTGGGCATCTCCTGTATATAATTATATATGTAGAGCTGGTATAACCCGGGCATCTCCCGCATATAATTATATATGTAGAGCTGGTATAACCTGGGCATCTCCTGTATATAATTATATATTTACAGCTGGTATAACCTGGGCATCTCCCGCATATAATTATATATGTAGAGCTGGTATAACCTGGGCATCTCCTGTATATAATTATATATGTACAGCTGGTATAACCTGGGCATCTCCCGCATATAATTATATATGTAGAGCTGGTATAACCTGGGCATCTCCTGTATATAATTATATATGTACAGCCGGTATAACCTGGGCATCTCCTGTATATAATTATATATGTACAGCTGGTATAACCTGTTCATCTCCTGTATATAATTATATAAGTACAGCTGGTACAACCTGGGCATCTCCTGTATATAATTATATAAGTACAGCCGGTATAACCTGGGCATATCCTGTATATAATTATATAAGTACAGCCGGTATAACCTGGGCATCTCCTGTATATAATTATATATGTACAGCCGGTATAACCTGGGCATCTCCCGCATATAATTATATATGTACAGCTGGTATAACCTGGGCATCTCCCGCATATAATTATATATGTACAGCTGGTATAACCTGGGCATCTCCTGTATATAATTATATATGTACAGCTGGTATAACCTGTTCATCTCCTGTATATAATTATATAAGTACAGCTGGTACAACCTGGGCATCTCCTGTATATAATTATATATGTACAGCTGGTATAACCTGGGCATCTCCTGTATATAATTATATATGTACAGCTGGTATAACCTGGGCATCTCCTGTATATAATTATATATGTACAGCTGGTATAACCTGGGCATCTCCTGTATATAATTATATATGTACAGCCGGTATAACCTGGGCATCTCCTGTATATAATTATATATGTACAGCTGGTATAACCTGGGCATCTCCCACATATAATTATATATGTACAGCTGGTATAACCTGGGCATCTCCCACATATAATATATGTACAGCTGGTATAACCTGGGCATCTCCTGTATATAATTATATATGTACAGCTGGTATAACCTGGGCATCTCCTGTATATAATTATATATGTACAGCCGGTATAACCTGGGCATCTCCTGTATATAATTATATATGTAGAGCTGGTATAACCTGGGCATCTCCTGTATATAATTATATATGTAGAGCTGGTATAACCTGGGCATCTCCTGTATATAATTATATATGTACAGCTGGTATAACCTGGGCATCTCCTGTATATAATTATACATGTACAGCTGGTATAACCTGGGCATCTCCTGTATATAATTATACATGTACAGCTGGTATATCCTGGACATCTCCTGTATATAATTATATATATTTACAGCTGGTATAACCTGGGCATCGCCCGCATATAATTATATATGTAGAGCCGGTATAACCTGGGCATCTTCTATATATAATTACAGTTATATAAAAAAGTTTGGGCACCCCTATTAATCTTAAGCTTATTGTTTTATATAAATTGGTGTTTTTGCAGCAGCTCTTTCAGTTTGATCTATGTAATAACTGTTGGACACAGTAATGTTTCTGCCTTGAAATGAGGTTTATTGTACTAACAGAAAATGTGCAATCTGCATTCAAACAAAATTTGACAGGTGCATAAGTATGGGCACCCCACCAGAAAAGTGACATTAATATTTAGTAGATCCTCCTTTTGCCTCTAGTCGCTTCCTGTAGCTTTTAATGAGTTCCTGGATCCTGGATGAAGGTATTTTTGAACATTCCTCTTTACAAAACAATTCCAGTTCAGTTAAGTTTGATGGTCGCCGAGCATGGACAGCCCTCTTCACATGATCCCACAGATGTTCAATGATATTCAGGTCTGGGGACTGGGATGGCCATTCCAGAACATTGTAATTGTTCCTCTGCATGAATGCCGGAGTAGATTTGGAGCGTTGTTTTGGATCATTGTCTTGCTGAAAGATCCATCCCCTGCGTAACTTCAACTTTATCACTGATTCTTGAACATTATTGTCAAGAATCTGCTGATACTGAGTGGAATCCATGCGTCCCTCAACTTTAACAAGATTCCCGGTGCCGGCATTGGCCACACAGCCCCAAAGCATGATGGAACCTCCACCAAATTTTACTGTGGGTAGCAAGTGTTTTTCTTGGAATGCTGTGTTTTTTTGCCGCCATGCATAACGCCTTGTTGTATGACCAAACAACTCAATCTTGGTTTCATCAGTCCACAGGACCTTCTTCCAAAAAGAAATTGGCTTCGTCCAATGTGCTTTTGCATACCTCAGCCGACTCTGTTTGTGGCGTGCTTGCAGAAACGGCTTCTTTCGCATCACTCTCCCATACAGCTTCTCCTTGTGCAAAGTGCGTTGTATAGTTGACCAATGCACAGTGACACCATCTGCAGCAAGTTGATGCTGCAGCTCTCTGGAGGTGGTCTGAGGATTGTCCTTGACTGATCTCACCATTCTTCTTCTCTGCCTTTCTGATGTTTTTCTTGGCCTGCCACTTCTGGCCTTAACAAGAACTGTCCCTGTGTTCTTCCATTTCCTTACTATGTTCCTCACAGTGGAAACTGACAGGTTAAATCTCTGAGACAGCTTTTTGTATCCTTCCCCTGAACAACCATGTTGAATAATCTTTGTTTTCAGATCATTTAACAGTTGTTTTGAGGAGCCCATGATGCCACTCTTCAGAGGAGATTCAAACAGGAGAACAACTTGCAAGTGGCCACTTTAAGTAGCTTTTCTCATGATTGCATACACCTGGCTATGAAGTTCAAAGCTCAATGAGGTTACAAAACCAAAAAGAGTGCTTTAGTAAGTCAGTAAAAAGTAGGTAGGAGTATTTAAAACAAGAAAATGATAAGGGTGCCCATACTTATGCACCTGTCAAATTTTGTTTGAATGCAGATTGCACATTTTCTGTTAGTACAATAAACCTCATTTCAAGGCAGAAACATTACTGTGTCTAACAGTTATTACATATATCAAGCTGAAATAGCTGCTGCAAAAACACCAATTGTTATAAAACATTAAGCTTAAGATTAATAGGGGTGCCCAAACTTTTTCATATAACTGTATATATGTACAGCTGTTATAACCTAGGCATCTCCAGTATATAATTATATAATACAGCTGGTATAACCTGGGCATCTCCCGTATATAATTATATGTGTACAGACGGTATAACCTGGGCATCTCCCGCATATAATTATATATGTAGAGCTGGTATAACCTGGGCATCTCCTGTATATAATTATATAAGTACAGCCGGTATAACCTGGGCATCTCCCGTATATAATTATATGTGTACAGCCGGTATAACCTGGGCATCTCCCGCATATAATTATATATGTAGAGCTGGTATAACCTGGGCATCTCCTGTATATAATTATATATGTACAGCTGGTATAACCTGGGCATCTCCTGTATATAATTATATATGTACAGCTGGTATAACCTGGGCATCTCCCGCATATAATTATATAAGTACAGCTGGTATAACCTGGGCATCTCCTGTATATAATTATATAAGTACAGCCGGTATAACCTGGGCATATCCTGTATATAATTATATAAGTACAGCCGGTATAACCTGGGCATCTCCTGTATATAATTATATATGTACAGCCGGTATAACCTGGGCATCTCCCGCATATAATTATATATGTACAGCTGGTATAACCTGGGCATCTCCCGCATATAATTATATATGTACAGCTGGTATAACCTGGGCATCTCCTGTATATAATTATATATGTACAGCTGGTATAACCTGTTCATCTCCTGTATATAATTATATAAGTACAGCTGGTACAACCTGGGCATCTCCTGTATATAATTATATAAGTACAGCCGGTATAACCTGGGCATCTCCCGCATATAATTATATATGTACAGCTGGTATAACCTGGGCATCTCCTGTATATAATTATATATGTACAGCTGGTATAACCTGTTCATCTCCTGTATATAATTATATAAGTACAGCTGGTACAACCTGGGCATCTCCTGTATATAATTATATAAGTACAGCCGGTATAACCTGGGCATATCCTGTATATAATTATATAAGTACAGCCGGTATAACCTGGGCATCTCCCGTATATAATTATATATGTACATCCGGTATAACCTGGGCATCTCCCGCATATAATTATATATGTACAGCTGGTATAACCTGGGCATCTCCCGCATATAATTATATATGTAGAGCTGGTATAACCTGGGCATCTCCTGTATATAATTATATATTTACAGCTGGTATAACCTGGGCATCTCCCGCATATAATTATATATGTAGAGCTGGTATAACCTGGGCATCTCCTGTATATAATTATATATGTACAGCTGGTATAACCTGGGCATCTCCTGTATATAATTATACATCTACAGCTGGTATAACCCGAGCATCTCCTGTATATAATTATATATGTATAGCTGGTATAACCTTGGCATCTTCAGTATATAATTATATATGTATAGCTGGTATAACCTTGGCATCTTCAGTATATAATTATATATGTACAGCCGGTATAACCTGGGCATCTCCTGTATATAATTATATATGTACAGCTGGTATAACCTGAGCATCTCCTCTATGTAATAATACATGTACAGCTGGTATAACCTGGGCATCTCCAGTATATAATTATATATGTACAGCTGGTATAACGTGGGCATCTCGAGTATATAATTATATATGTACAGCTGGAATAACCTGGGCATCTCCTGTATATAATTATATAAGTTCAGCAGGTATAACCTGGGCATCTCCTGTATATAATTATATATGTACAGCTGGTATAATGTGGGCATCTCCAGTATATAATTATATCTGTACAGCCGGTATAACCTGGGCATCTCCTGTATATAATTATATATGTATAGCTGGTATAACCTGGGTATCTCCTGTATATAATTATATATGTATAGCTGGTATAACCTGGGCATCTCCTGTATATAATTATATATGTACAGCTGGTATAACCTGGGCATCTCCTGTATATAATTATATATGTACAGCCGGTATAACCTGGGCATCTCCTGTATATAATTATATATGTATAGCTGGTATAACCTGGGTATCTCCTGTATATAATTATATATGTACAGCCGGTATAACCTGGGCATCTACTGTATATAATTATATATGTACAGCGGGTCTAACCTGGGCATTTCCTGTATATAGCTATATATGTACAGATGGTATAACCTGGGCATCTCCTGTATATAATTATATATGTACAGTTGGTATAACCTGGGTATCTTCTGTGTATAATTATATATGTACAGCTGGAATAACCTGGGCATCTCCCATATACAATTATATATGTACAGCTGGTATAACCTGGGCATCTCCTGTATATAATTATATATGTACAGCTGGTATAACCTGGGCATCTCCAGTATATAATTATATATGTACAGCCGGTATAACCTGGGCATCTCCTGTATATAATTATATATGTACAGCTGGTATAACCTGAGCATCTCCTCTATGTAATAATACATGTACAGCTGGTATAACCTGGGCATCTCCAGTATATAATTATATATGTACAGCTGGTATAACGTGGGCATCTCGAGTATATAATTATATATGTACAGCTGGTATAACCTGGGCATCTCCTGTATATAATTATATAAGTACAGCAGGTATAACCTGGGCATCTCCTGTATATAATTATATATGTACAGCTGGTATAACGTGGGCATCTCCAGTATATAATTATATATGTACAGCCGGTATAACCTGGGCATCTCCTGTATATAATTATATATGTACAGCTGGTATAACCTGAGCATCTCCTCTATGTAATAATACATGTACAGCTGGTATAACCTGGGCATCTCCAGTATATAATTATATATATACAGCCGGTATAACCTGGGCATCTCCTGAATATAATTATATATGTACAGCTGGTATGACCTGAGTATCTCCTGTATATAATTATATACATGTATAGCTGGTATAACCTGGGCATCTCCTGTATATAATTATATATGTACAGCCGGTATAACCTGGGCATCTCCTGAATATAATTATATATGTACAGCTGGTATAACCTGGGCATCTCCTGTATGTAATGATATATGTACAGCTGGTATAACCTGATTATCTCCTGTATTTAATTATATACGTACAGCCGATGTAACCCGGGCATCTCCTGTATATAATTATATATGTACAGCTGGTATAACCTGGGCATCTACTGTATATAATTATATAAGTACAGCCGGTATAACCTGGGCCTCTCCTGTATATAATTATATATGTACAGCCGGTATAACCTGGGCATCTCCTGTATGTAATGATATATGTACAGCTGGTATAACCTGGGCATCTCCTGTGTATAATTATATATGTATAGCTGGTATAACCTGGGCATCTCTTGTATATAATTATATATGTACAGTCGGTATAACCTGAGCATCTCCTGTATATAATTATATATGTATAGCTGGTATAACCTGGGCATCTCTTGTATATAATTACATATGTACAGCCGGTGTAACCTGGGCATCTCCCGTATATAACTATATATGTACAGCCGGTATAACCTGGGCATCTCCTGTATATAATTATATATGTACAGCTGGTATAACCTGGGCATCTCCCGCATATAATTATATATGTACAGCTGGTATAACCTGGGCATCTCCCGCATATAATTATATATGTAGAGCTGGTATAACTTGGGCATCTCCCGTATATAATTATATATGTACAGCTAGTATAACCTGGGCATCTCCCGCATATAATTATATAAGTACAGCTGGTATAAACTGAGCATCTCCTGTATATAATTATATATGTACAGCTGGTATAACCTGGGCATCTCCTGTATATAATTATATATGTACAGCCGGTATAAACTGGGCATCTCTTGTATGTAATGATATATGTACAGCTGGTATAACCTGAGTATCTCCTGTATATAATTATATACATGTATAGCTGGTATAACCTGGGCATCTCCTGTATATAATAATATATGTACAGCTGGTATAACCTGGGCATCTCCTGTATATAATTATGTATGTACAGCTGGTATAACCTGAGCATCTCCTGTATATAATTATATATGTATAGCTGGTATAACCTGGGCATCTCCAGTATATAATTATATATGTACAGCTGGTATAACGTGGGCATCTCCAGTATATAATTATATATGTACAGCTGGTATAACCTGGGCATCTCCTGTATATAATTATATATGTACAGCTGGTATAACCTGAGCATCTCCTCTATGTAATAATACATGTTCAGCTGGTATAACCTGGGCATCTCCAGTATATAATTATATATGTACAGCCGGTATAACCTGGGCATCTCCTGTATATAATTATATATGTACAGCTGGAATAACCTGGGCATCTCCTGTATATAATTATATATGTACAGCCGGTATAACCTGGGCATCTCCTGTATGTAATGATATATGTACAGCTGGTATGACCTGGGCATCTCCTGTATATAATTATATAAGTACAGCCGGTATAACCTAGGCGTCTCCTGTATATAATTATATATGTACAGCCGGTATAACCTGGGCATCTCCTGTATGTAATGATATATGTACAGCCAGTATAACCTGGGCATCTCCTGTATGTAATGATATATGTACAGCTGGTATAACCTGGGCATCTCCTGTGTATAATTATATATGTATAGCTGGTATAACCTGGGCATCTCTTGTATATAATTATATATGTACAGCCAGTATAACCTGAGCATCTCCTGTATATAATTATATATGTACAGCCGGTATAACCTGGGCATCTCCTGTATATAATTATATATGTACAGCTGGTATAACCCGGGCATCTCCTGTATATAATTATATATGTATAGCTGGTATAACCTGGGCATCTCCTGTATATAATTATATATTTACAGCCGGAATAACCTGGGCATCTCCTGTATATAATTATATATGTACAGCTGGTGTAACCTGGGCATCTCCTGTATGTAATGATATATCTACAGCCGGTATAACCTAGGCATCTCCTGTATATAATTATATATGTACAGCCGGTGTAACCTGGGCATCTCCTGTATATAATTATATATGTACAGCTGGAATAACCTGGGCATCTCCTGTATATAATTATATATGTACAGCCGGTATAACCTGGGCATCTCCTGTATGTAATGATATATGTACAGCTGGTATAACCTGGGCATCTCCTGTATATAATTATATAAGTACAGCCGGTATAACCTAGGCGTCTCCTGTATATAATTATATATGTACAGCCGGTATAACCTGGGCATCTCCTGTATGTAATGATATATGTACAGCCAGTATAACCTGGGCATCTCCTGTATGTAATGATATATGTACAGCTGGTATAACCTGGGCATCTCCTGTGTATAATTATATATGTATAGCTGGTATAACCTGGGCATCTCTTGTATATAATTATATATGTACAGCCAGTATAACCTGAGCATCTCCTGTATATAATTATATATGTACAGCCGGTATAACCTGGGCATCTCCTGTATATAATTATATATGTACAGCTGGTATAACCCGGGCATCTCCTGTATATAATTATATATGTATAGCTGGTATAACCTGGGCATCTCCTGTATATAATTATATATTTACAGCCGGAATAACCTGGGCATCTCCTGTATATAATTATATATGTACAGCTGGTGTAACCTGGGCATCTCCTGTATGTAATGATATATCTACAGCCGGTATAACCTAGGCATCTCCTGTATATAATTATATATGTACAGCCGGTGTAACCTGGGCATCTCCTGTATGTAATGATATATGTACAGCTGGCATAACCTGAGTATCTCCTGTATATAATTATATATGTACAGCCAATGTAACCCGGGCATCTCCTGTATATAATTATATATGTACAGCTGGTATAACCTGGGCATCTCCTGTATATAATTATTTATGTACAGCCGGTATAACCCGGGCATCTCCTGTATATAATTATTTATGTACAGCCGGTATAACCCGGGCATCTCCGGTATATAATTATATATGTTCAGCTGGTATAACCTGGGCATCTCCAGTATATAATTATATATGTACAGCCGGTATAACCTGGGCATCTCCTGTATATAATTATATATGTACAGCTGGAATAACCTGGGCATCTCCTGTATATAATTATATATGTACAGCCGGTATAACCTGGGCATCTCCTGTATGTAATGATATATGTACAGCTGGTATGACCTGAGTATCTCCTGTATATAATTATATACATGTATAGCTGGTATAACCTGGGCATCTCCTGTATATAATTATATATGTACAGCCGGTATAACCTGGGCATCTCCTGAATATAATTATATATGTACAGCTGGTATAACCTGGGCATCTCCTGTATGTAATGATATATGTACAGCCGGTATAACCCGGGCATCTCCTGTATATAATTATATATGTACAGCTGGTATAACCTGGGCATCTCCTGTATATAATTATATAAGTACAGCCGGTATAACCTAGGCGTCTCCTGTATATAATTATATATGTACAGCCGGTATAACCTGGGCATCTCCTGTATGTAATGATATATGTACAGCCAGTATAACCTGGGCATCTCCTGTATGTAATGATATATGTACAGCTGGTATAACCTGGGCATCTCCTGTGTATAATTATATATGTATAGCTGGTATAACCTGGGCATCTCTTGTATATAATTATATATGTACAGCCAGTATAACCTGAGCATCTCCTGTATATAATTATATATGTACAGCCGGTATAACCTGGGCATCTCCTGTATATAATTATATATGTACAGCTGGTATAACCCGGGCATCTCCTGTATATAATTATATATGTATAGCTGGTATAACCTGGGCATCTCCTGTATATAATTATATATTTACAGCCGGAATAACCTGGGCATCTCCTGTATATAATTATATATGTACAGCTGGTGTAACCTGGGCATCTCCTGTATGTAATGATATATCTACAGCCGGTATAACCTAGGCATCTCCTGTATATAATTATATATGTACAGCCGGTGTAACCTGGGCATCTCCTGTATGTAATGATATATGTACAGCTGGCATAACCTGAGTATCTCCTGTATATAATTATATATGTACAGCCAATGTAACCCGGGCATCTCCTGTATATAATTATATATGTACAGCTGGTATAACCTGGGCATCTCCTGTATATAATTATTTATGTACAGCCGGTATAACCCGGGCATCTCCTGTATATAATTATTTATGTACAGCCGGTATAACCCGGGCATCTCCGGTATATAATTATATATGTACAGCTGGTGTAACCTGGGCATCTCCTGTATATAATTATATATGTACAGCTGGTATAACCTGGGCATCTCCTGTATATAATTATATATTTACAGCTGGTATAACCTGGGCATCTCCCGCATATAATTATATATGTAGAGCTGGTATAACTTGGGCATCTCCTGTATATAATTATATATGTACAGCTGGTATAACCTGGGCATCTCCCGCATATAATTATATAAGTACAGCTGGTATAAGCTGAGCATCTCCAGTATATAATTATATATGTACAGCTGGTATAACCTGGGCATCTCCTGTATAGAATTATATATGTACAGCCGGTATAACCTGGGCATCTCCTGTATGTAATGATATATGTACAGCTGGTATAACCTGAGTATCTTCTGTATATAATTCTATACATGTATAGCTGGTATAACCTGAGCATCTCCTGTATATAATTATATATGTACAGCTGGTATAACCTGGGCATCTCCTGTATGTAATGATATATGTACAGCTAGTATAACCTGAGTATCTCCTGTATATAATTATATATGTATAGCTGGTATAACCTGGGCATATCCCGCATATAATTATATATGTACAGCTGGTATTATCTGGGCATCTCCTATATATAATTATATATGTACAGCTGGTATAACCTGGGCATCTCCTGTATATAATTATACATGTACAGCTGGTATAACCTGGGCATCTCCAGTATATAATTATATATGTAGAGCTGGTATAACCTGGGCATCTCCCACATATAATTACATATGTATAGCTGGTATAACCTGGGCATCTCCCGCATATAATTATATATGTACAGCTGGAATAACCTGGGCATCTCCTGTATATAATTATATATGTACAGCTGGTATAACCTGGGCATCTCCTGTATATAATTATATATGCACAGCTGGTATAACCTGGGCATCTCCTGTATATAATTATATATGTACAGCTGGTATAACCTGGGCATCTCCAGTATATAATTATATATGTACAGCCGGTATAACCTGGGCATCTCCTGTATATAATTATATATGTACAGCTGGTATAACCTGAGCATCTCCTCTATGTAATAATACATGTACAGCTGGTATAACCTGGGCATCTCCTGTATAAAATTATATATGTACAGCTGGTATAACGTGGGCATCTCCAGTATATAATTATATATGGACAGCCTGTATAACCTGGGCATCTCCTATATATAATTATATATCTACAGCTTGTATAACCTGAGCATCTCCTCTATGTAATAATACATGTACAGCTGGTATAACCTGGGCATCTCCTGTATATAATTATATATGTACAGCTGGAATAACCTGGGCATCTCCTGTATATAATTATATATGTACAGCCGGTATAACCTGGGCATGTCCTGTATGTAATGATATATGTACAGCTGGTATGACCTCAGTATCTCCTTTATATAATTATATACATGTATAGCTGGTATAACCTGGGCATCTCCTGTATATAATTATATATGTACAGCTGGTGTAACCTGGGCATCTCCTGTATGTAATGATATATCTACAGCCGGTATAACCTAGGCATCTCCTGTATATAATTATATATGTACAGCCGGTGTAACCTGGGCATCTCCTGTATGTAATGATATATGTACAGCTGGCATAACCTGAGTATCTCCTGTATATAATTATATATGTACAGCCAATGTAACCCGGGCATCTCCTGTATATAATTATATATGTACAGCTGGTATAACCTGGGCATCTCCTGTATATAATTATTTATGTACAGCCGGTATAACCCGGGCATCTCCTGTATATAATTATTTATGTACAGCCGGTATAACCCGGGCATCTCCGGTATATAATTATATATGTACAGCTGGTGTAACCTGGGCATCTCCTGTATATAATTATATATGTACAGCTGGTATAACCTGGGCATCTCCTGTATATAATTATATATGTACAGCTGGTATAACCTGGGCATCTCCCGCATATAATTATATATGTAGAGCTGGTATAACTTGGGCATCTCCTGTATATAATTATATATGTACAGCTGGTATAACCTGGGCATCTCCCGCATATAATTATATAAGTACAGCTGGTATAAGCTGAGCATCTCCAGTATATAATTATATATGTACAGCTGGTATAACCTGGGCATCTCCTGTATAGAATTATATATGTACAGCCGGTATAACCTGGGCATCTCCTGTATGTAATGATATATGTACAGCTGGTATAACCTGAGTATCTTCTGCATATAATTCTATACATGTATAGCTGGTATAACCTGAGCATCTCCTGTATATAATTATATATGTACAGCTGGTATAACCTGGGCATCTCCTGTATGTAATGATATATGTACAGCTGGTATAACCTGAGTATCTCCTGTATATAATTATATATGTATAGCTGATATAACCTGGGCATATCCCGCATATAATTATATATGTACAGCTGGTATTATCTGGGCATCTCCTATATATAATTATATATGTACAGCTGGTATAACCTGGGCATCTCCTGTATATAATTATATATGTACAGCTGGTATAACCTGGGCATCTCCTGTATATAATTATACATGTACAGCTGGTATAACCTGGGCATCTCCAGTATATAATTATATATGTAGAGCTGGTATAACCTGGGCATCTCCCACATATAATTACATATGTATAGCTGGTATAACCTGGGCATCTCCCGCATATAATTATATATGTACAGCTGGAATAACCTGGGCATCTCCTGTATATAATTATATATGTACAGCTGGTATAACCTGGGCATCTCCTGTATATAATTATATATGCACAGCTGGTATAACCTGGGCATCTCCTGTATATAATTATATATGTACAGCTGGTATAACCTGGGCATCTCCAGTATATAATTATATATGTACAGCCGGTATAACCTGGGCATCTCCTGTATATAATTATATATGTACAGCTGGTATAACCTGAGCATCTCCTCTATGTAATAATACATGTACAGCTGGTATAACCTGGGCATCTCCTGTATATAATTATATATGTACAGCTGGTATAACGTGGGCATCTCCAGTATATAATTATATATGGACAGCCTGTATAACCTGGGCATCTCCTATATATAATTATATATCTACAGCTTGTATAACCTGAGCATCTCCTCTATGTAATAATACATGTACAGCTGGTATAACCTGGGCATCTCCTGTATATAATTATATATGTACAGCTGGAATAACCTGGGCATCTCCTGTATATAATTATATATGTACAGCCGGTATAACCTGGGCATGTCCTGTATGTAATGATATATGTACAGCTGGTATGACCTCAGTATCTCCTTTATATAATTATATACATGTATAGCTGGTATAACCTGGGCATCTCCTGTATATAATTATATATGTACAGCCGGTATAACCTGGGCATCAACTGAATATAATTATATATGTACAGCTGGTATAACCTGGGCATCTCCTGTATGTAATGATATATGTACAGCTGGTATAACCTGAGTATCTCCTGTAATTAATTATATATGTACAGCCGATGTAACCCGGGCATCTCCTGTATATAATTATATATGTACAGCTGGTATAACCTGGGCATCTCCTGTATATAATTATATAAGTACAGCCGGTATAACCTGGGCGTCTCCTGTATATAATTATATATGTACAGCCGGAATAACCTGGGCATCTCCGGTATGTAATGATATATGTACAGCCGGTATAACCTGAGCATCTCCTGTATATAATTATATATGTATAGCTGGTGTAACCTGGACATCTCCTGTATATAATTATATATGTACAGCTGGTATAACCTGGGCATCTCTTGTATATAATTATATATGTACAGCCGGTGTAACCTGGGCATCTCCCGTATATAATTATATATGTACAGCCGGTATAACCTGAGCATCTCTTGTATATAATTATATATGTACAGCCGGTATAACCTGAGCATCTCCTGTATATAATTATATATGTATAGCTGGTATAACCTGGTCATCTCCTGTATATAATTATATATGTACAGCCGGTGTAACCTGGGCATCTCCTGTATATAATTATATATGTACAGCTGGTATAACCTGGGCATCTCCTGTATATAATTATATATGTACAGCCGGTGTACCCTGGACATCTCCTGTATGTAATGATATATGTACAGCTGGTATAACCTGAGTATCTCCTGTATATAATTATATATGTACAGCCAATGTAACCCGGGCATCTCCTGTATATAATTATATATGTACAGCTGGTATAACCTGGGCATCTCCTGTATATAATTATTTATGTACAACCGGTATAACACGGGCATCTCCTGTATATAATTATATATGTATAGCCGGTATAACCTGGGCATCTCCTGTATATAATTATATATGTACAGCTGGTATAACCTGGGCATCTCTTGTATATAATTATATAAGTATAGCCGGTATAACCTGGGCATCTCCTGCATATAATTATATATGTACAGCCGGTATAACCTGGGCATCTCCTGTATATAATTATATATGTACAGCCGGTGTACCCTGGGCATCTCCTGTATGTAATGATATATGTACAGCCGGTATAACCCCGGCATCTCCTGTATATAATTATATATGTATAGCTGGTATAACCTGGGCATCTACTGTATATAATTATATATATACAGCCGGTGTAACCTGGGCATCTCCTGTCTATAATTTATGTACAGCTGGTATAACCTGGGCATCTCCTGTATATAATTATATAAGTACAGCCGGTATAACCTGGGCGTCTCCTGTGTATAATTATATATGTACAGCCGGTATAACCTGGGCATCTCCTGTATGTAATGATATATGTACAGCCGGTATAACCTGGGCATCTCCTGTATGTAATGATATATGTACAGCTGGTATAACCTGGGCATCTCCAGTATATAATTATATATGTATAGCTGGTATAACCTGGGCATCTCTTGTATATAATTATATATGTACAGCCGGTATAACCTGAGCATCTCCTGTATATAATTATATATGTATAGCTGGTATAACCTGGGCATCTCCTGTATATAATTATATATGTATAGCCGGTGTAACTCAGGCATCTCCTGTATATAATTATATATGTACAGCCGGTATAACCTGAGCATCTCCTGTATATAATTATATATGTATAGCCGGTGTAACCCGGGCATCTCCTGTATATAATTATATATGTACAGCCGGTATAACCTGAGCATCTCCTGTAAATAATTATATATGTATAGCTGGTATAACCTGGGCATTTCTTGTATATAATTATATATGTGCAGCCGATGTAACCCGGGCATCTCCTGTATATAATTATATATGTACAGCCGGTATAACCTGGGCATCTCCTGTACATAATTATATATGTACAGCTGGTATAACCTGGGCATCTCCTGAATATAATTATATATGTACAGCTGGTATAACCCGGGCATCTTCTGTATATAATTATATATTTATAGCTGGTATAACCTGGGCATCTCCCGCATATAATTATATATGTACAGCTGGTATAAGCTGAGCATCTCCTGTATATAATTATATATGTATAGCCGGTGTAACCTGGGCATCTCCTGTATATAATTATATATGTATAGCTGGTATAACCTGGGCATCTTCCGCATATAATTATATATGTACAGCTGGTATAACCTGAGCATCTCCTGTATATAATTATATATGTATAGCCAGTGTAACCTGGGCATCTCCCGTATATAATTATATATGTACAGTTGGTATAACCTGGGCATCTCCTGTATGTAATGATATATGTACAGCCGGTATAACCTGGGCATCTCCTGTATGTAATGATATATGTACAGCCGGTATAACCTGGGCATCTCCTGTATATAATTATATAAGTACAGCTGGTATAACCTGGGCATCTCCTGTATATAATTATATATGTATAGCCGGTGTAACCCGGGCATCTCCTGTATATAATTATATATGTACAGCCGGTATAACCTGAGCATCTCCTGTATATAATTATATATGTATAGCTGGTATAACCTGGGCATCTTCCGCATATAATTATATATGTACAGCTGGTATAACCTGGGCATCTCCCGTATATAATTATATATGTATAGCTGGTATAACCTGGGCATCTCTTGTGTATAATTATATATGTACAGCCGGTATAACCTGAGCATCTCCTGTATATAATTATATATGTATAGCTGGTATAACCTGGGCATCTCCTGTATATAATTATATATGTATAGCCGGTGTAACCCGGGCATCTCCTGTATATAATTATATATGTACAGCCGGTATAACCTGAGCATCTCCTGTATATAATTATATATGTACAGCCGGTATAACCTGAGCATCTCCTGTATATAATTATATATGTATAGCTGGTATAACCTGGGCATCTCCTGTATATAATTATATATGTATAGCCGGTGTAACCCGGGCATCTCCTGTATATAATTATATATGTATAGCTGGTATAACCTGAGCATCTCCTGTATATAGTTATATATGTATAGCCGGTGTAACCTGGGCATCTCTTGTATGTAATTATATATGTACAGTTGGTATAACCTGGGCATCTCCCGTATATAATTATATATGTACAGCTGGTATAACCTGGGCATCTCCTGTATGTAATGATATATGTACAGCCGGTATAACCTGGGCATCTCCTGTATATAATTATATATGTACAGCTGGTATAACCTGGGCATCTCCTGTATATAATTATATATGTACAGCTGGTATAACCCGGGCATCTCCTGTATATAATTATATATGTATAGCTGGTATAACCTTGGCATCTCCAGTATATAATTATATATGTATAGCTGGTATAACCTTGGCATCTCCAGTATATAATTATATATGTACAGCTGGTATAACCTGGGCATCTCCTGTATACAATTATATATATACAGCTGGTATAACCTGGGCATCTCCTGTATATAATTATATATGTACAGCTGGTATAACATTGGCATCTCCTGTATATAATTATATATGTACAGCCGGTATAACCTGGGCATCTCCTGTATATAATTATATATGTACAGCTGGTATAACCTTGGCATCTCCAGTATATAAATACATATGTATAGCTGGTATAACCTGAGCATCTCCTGTATATAATTATATATGTAGAGCTGGTATAACCTCGGCATCTCCTGTATATAATTATATATGTACAGCTGGTATAACCCGGGCATCTCCTGTATATAATTATATATGTATAGCTGGTATAACCTGGGCATCTCCTGTATATAATTATATATGTACAGCCGGTATAACCTGGGTATCTCCTGTATATAATTATTTATGTATAGCTGGTATAACATGGGCATCTCCTGTATATAATTATATATGTACAGCTGGTATAACCTGAGCATCCTCTGTATATAGTTATATATGTACAGCTGGTATAACCTGGGTATCTCCTGTATATAATTATATATGTATAGCTGGTATAACCTGGGCATCTCCTGTATATAATTATATATGTACAGCTGGTATAACCTGGGCATCTCCTGTATATAATTATATATGTACAGCCGGTATAACCTGGGTATCTCCTGTATATAATTATATATGTACAGCCGGTATAACCTGGGCATCTCCTGTATATAATTATATATGTACAGCGGGTCTAACCTGGGCATTTCCTGTATATAATTATATAAGTACAGCTGGTACAACCTGGGCATCTCCTGTATATAATTATATAAGTACAGCCGGTATAACCTGGGCATATCCTGTATATAATTATATAAGTACAGCCGGTATAACCTGGGCATCTCCTGTATATAATTATATATGTACAGCCGGTATAACCTGGGCATCTCCCGCATATAATTATATATGTACAGCTGGTATAACCTGGGCATCTCCCGCATATAATTATATATGTACAGCTGGTATAACCTGGGCATCTCCTGTATATAATTATATATGTACAGCTGGTATAACCTGTTCATCTCCTGTATATAATTATATAAGTACAGCTGGTACAACCTGGGCATCTCCTGTATATAATTATATATGTACAGCTGGTATAACCTGGGCATCTCCTGTATATAATTATATATGTACAGCTGGTATAACCTGGGCATCTCCTGTATATAATTATATATGTACAGCTGGTATAACCTGGGCATCTCCTGTATATAATTATATATGTACAGCCGGTATAACCTGGGCATCTCCTGTATATAATTATATATGTACAGCTGGTATAACCTGGGCATCTCCCACATATAATTATATATGTACAGCTGGTATAACCTGGGCATCTCCCACATATAATATATGTACAGCTGGTATAACCTGGGCATCTCCTGTATATAATTATATATGTACAGCTGGTATAACCTGGGCATCTCCTGTATATAATTATATATGTACAGCCGGTATAACCTGGGCATCTCCTGTATATAATTATATATGTAGAGCTGGTATAACCTGGGCATCTCCTGTATATAATTATATATGTAGAGCTGGTATAACCTGGGCATCTCCTGTATATAATTATATATGTACAGCTGGTATAACCTGGGCATCTCCCACATATAATATATGTACAGCTGGTATAACCTGGGCATCTCCTGTATATAATTATATATGTACAGCTGGTATAACCTGGGCATCTCCCGCATATAATTATATATGTAGAGCTGGTATAACCTGGGCATCTCCTGTATATAATTATACATGTACAGCTGGTATAACCTGGGCATCTCCTGTATATAATTATACATGTACAGCTGGTATATCCTGGACATCTCCTGTATATAATTATATATATTTACAGCTGGTATAACCTGGGCATCGCCCGCATATAATTATATATGTAGAGCCGGTATAACCTGGGCATCTTCTATATATAATTACAGTTATATAAAAAAGTTTGGGCACCCCTATTAATCTTAAGCTTATTGTTTTATATAAATTGGTGTTTTTGCAGCAGCTCTTTCAGTTTGATCTATGTAATAACTGTTGGACACAGTAATGTTTCTGCCTTGAAATGAGGTTTATTGTACTAACAGAAAATGTGCAATCTGCATTCAAACAAAATTTGACAGGTGCATAAGTATGGGCACCCCACCAGAAAAGTGACATTAATATTTAGTAGATCCTCCTTTTGCCTCTAGTCGCTTCCTGTAGCTTTTAATGAGTTCCTGGATCCTGGATGAAGGTATTTTTGAACATTCCTCTTTACAAAACAATTCCAGTTCAGTTAAGTTTGATGGTCGCCGAGCATGGACAGCCCTCTTCACATGATCCCATAGATGTTCAATGATATTCAGGTCTGGGGACTGGGATGGCCATTCCAGAACATTGTAATTGTTCCTCTGCATGAATGCCGGAGTAGATTTGGAGCGTTGTTTTGGATCATTGTCTTGCTGAAAGATCCATCCCCTGCGTAACTTCAACTTTATCACTGATTCTTGAACATTATTGTCAAGAATCTGCTGATACTGAGTGGAATCCATGCGTCCCTCAACTTTAACAAGATTCCCGGTGCCGGCATTGGCCACACAGCCCCAAAGCATGATGGAACCTCCACCAAATTTTACTGTGGGTAGCAAGTGTTTTTCTTGGAATGCTGTGTTTTTTTGCCGCCATGCATAACGCCTTGTTGTATGACCAAACAACTCAATCTTGGTTTCATCAGTCCACAGGACCTTCTTCCAAAAAGAAATTGGCTTCGTCCAATGTGCTTTTGCATACCTCAGCCGACTCTGTTTGTGGCGTGCTTGCAGAAACGGCTTCTTTCGCATCACTCTCCCATACAGCTTCTCCTTGTGCAAAGTGCGTTGTATAGTTGACCAATGCACAGTGACACCATCTGCAGCAAGTTGATGCTGCAGCTCTCTGGAGGTGGTCTGAGGATTGTCCTTGACTGATCTCACCATTCTTCTTCTCTGCCTTTCTGATGTTTTTCTTGGCCTGCCACTTCTGGCCTTAACAAGAACTGTCCCTGTGTTCTTCCATTTCCTTACTATGTTCCTCACAGTGGAAACTGACAGGTTAAATCTCTGAGACAGCTTTTTGTATCCTTCCCCTGAACAACCATGTTGAATAATCTTTGTTTTCAGATCATTTAACAGTTGTTTTGAGGAGCCCATGATGCCACTCTTCAGAGGAGATTCAAACAGGAGAACAACTTGCAAGTGGCCACTTTAAGTAGCTTTTCTCATGATTGCATACACCTGGCTATGAAGTTCAAAGCTCAATGAGGTTACAAAACCAAAAAGAGTGCTTTAGTAAGTCAGTAAAAAGTAGGTAGGAGTATTTAAAACAAGAAAATGATAAGGGTGCCCATACTTATGCACCTGTCAAATTTTGTTTGAATGCAGATTGCACATTTTCTGTTAGTACAATAAACCTCATTTCAAGGCAGAAACATTACTGTGTCTAACAGTTATTACATATATCAAGCTGAAATAGCTGCTGCAAAAACACCAATTGTTATAAAACATTAAGCTTAAGATTAATAGGGGTGCCCAAACTTTTTCATATAACTGTATATATGTACAGCTGTTATAACCTAGGCATCTCCAGTATATAATTATATAATACAGCTGGTATAACCTGGGCATCTCCCGTATATAATTATATGTGTACAGACGGTATAACCTGGGCATCTCCCGCATATAATTATATATGTAGAGCTGGTATAACCTGGGCATCTCCTGTATATAATTATATAAGTACAGCCGGTATAACCTGGGCATCTCCCGTATATAATTATATGTGTACAGCCGGTATAACCTGGGCATCTCCCGCATATAATTATATATGTAGAGCTGGTATAACCTGGGCATCTCCTGTATATAATTATATATGTACAGCTGGTATAACCTGGGCATCTCCTGTATATAATTATATATGTACAGCTGGTATAACCTGGGCATCTCCCGCATATAATTATATAAGTACAGCTGGTATAACCTGGGCATCTCCTGTATATAATTATATAAGTACAGCCGGTATAACCTGGGCATATCCTGTATATAATTATATAAGTACAGCCGGTATAACCTGGGCATCTCCTGTATATAATTATATATGTACAGCCGGTATAACCTGGGCATCTCCCGCATATAATTATATATGTACAGCTGGTATAACCTGGGCATCTCCCGCATATAATTATATATGTACAGCTGGTATAACCTGGGCATCTCCTGTATATAATTATATATGTACAGCTGGTATAACCTGTTCATCTCCTGTATATAATTATATAAGTACAGCTGGTACAACCTGGGCATCTCCTGTATATAATTATATAAGTACAGCCGGTATAACCTGGGCATCTCCCGCATATAATTATATATGTACAGCTGGTATAACCTGGGCATCTCCTGTATATAATTATATATGTACAGCTGGTATAACCTGTTCATCTCCTGTATATAATTATATAAGTACAGCTGGTACAACCTGGGCATCTCCTGTATATAATTATATAAGTACAGCCGGTATAACCTGGGCATATCCTGTATATAATTATATAAGTACAGCCGGTATAACCTGGGCATCTCCCGTATATAATTATATATGTACATCCGGTATAACCTGGGCATCTCCCGCATATAATTATATATGTAGAGCTGGTATAACCTGGGCATCTCCTGTATATAATTATATATTTACAGCTGGTATAACCTGGGCATCTCCCGCATATAATTATATATGTAGAGCTGGTATAACCTGGGCATCTCCTGTATATAATTATATATGTACAGCTGGTATAACCTGGGCATCTCATGTATATAATTATACATCTACAGCTGGTATAACCCGAGCATCTCCTGTATATAATTATATATGTATAGCTGGTATAACCTTGGCATCTCCAGTATATAATTATATATGTATAGCTGGTATAACCTTGGCATCTTCAGTATATAATTATATATGTACAGTTGGTATAACCTGGGCATCTCCTGTATACAATTATATATATACAGCTGGTATAACCTGGGCATCTCCCGCATATAATTATATATGTAGAGCTGGTATAACCTGGGCATCTCCTGTATATAATTATATATTTACAGCTGGTATAACCTGGGCATCTCCCGCATATAATTATATATTTACAGCTGGTATAACCTGGGCATCTCCCGCATATAATTATATATGTAGAGCTGGTATAACCTGGGCATCTCCTGTATATAATTATATATGTACAGCCGGTATAACCTGGGCATCTCCTGTATAAAATTATATATGTAGAGCTGGTATAACCTGGGCATCTCCCGCATATAATTATACATGTACAGCTGGTATAACCTGGGCATCTCCCGCATATAATTATACATGTACAGCTGGTATAACCTGGGCATCTCCTGTATATAATTATATATGTACAGCTGGTATAACCTGGGCATCTCCTGTATATAATTATATATGTACAGCCGGTATAACCTGGGCATCTTCTATATATAATTATATATGTACAGCTGGTATAACCTGGGCATCTTCTATATATAATTATATATGTACAGCTGGTATAACCCGGGCATCTCCTGTATATAATTATATAAGTACAGCTGGTATAACCTGGGCATCTCCTGTATATAATTATATAAGTACAGCTGGTATAACCTGGGCATATCCTGTATATAATTATGTATGTACAGCGGGTATAACCTCGGCATCTCCTGTATATAATTATATATGTACAGCCGGTATAACCTGGGCATCTCCTGTATATAATTATATATGTACAGCTGGTATAACCCGGGCATCTCCTGTATATAATTATATATGTATAGCTGGTATAACCTGGGCATCTCCTGTATATAATTATATATGTACAGCTGGTATAACCTGGGCATCTCCTGTATATAATTATATATGTACAGCCGGTATAACCTGGGCATCTCCTGTATATAATTATATATGTATAGCTGGTATAACCTGGGTATCTCCTGTATATAATTATATATGTACAGCCGGTATAACCTGGGCATCTCCTGTATATAATTATATATGTACAGCGGGTCTAACCTGGGCATTTCCTGTATATAGCTATATATGTACAGGTGGTATAACCTGGGCATCTCCTGTATATAATTATATATGTACAGTTGGTATAACCTGGGTATCTTCTGTGTATAATTATATATGTACAGCTGGAATAACCTGGGCATCTCCCATATACAATTATATATGTACAGCTGGTATAACCTGGGCATCTCCTGTATATAATTATATATCTACAGCTGGTATAACCTGGGCATCTCCAGTATATAATTATATATGTACAGCCGGTATAACCTGGGCATCTCCTGTATATAATTATATATGTACAGCTGGTATAACCTGAGCATCTCCTCTATGTAATAATACATGTACAGCTGGTATAACCTGGGCATCTCCAGTATATAATTATATATGTACAGCTGGTATAACGTGGGCATCTCGAGTATATAATTATATATGTACAGCTGGAATAACCTGGGCATCTCCTGTATATAATTATATAAGTTCAGCAGGTATAACCTGGGCATCTCCTGTATATAATTATATATGTACAGCTGGTATAACGTGGGCATCTCCAGTATATAATTATATCTGTACAGCCGGTATAACCTGGGCATCTCCTGTATATAATTATATATGTATAGCTGCTATAACCTGGGTATCTCCTGTATATAATTATATATGTATAGCTGGTATAACCTGGGCATCTCCTGTATATAATTATATATGTACAGCTGGTATAACCTGGGCATCTCCTGTATATAATTATATATGTACAGCCGGTATAACCTGGGCATCTCCTGTATATAATTATATATGTATAGCTGGTATAACCTGGGTATCTCCTGTATATAATTATATATGTACAGCCGGTATAACCTGGGCATCTACTGTATATAATTATATATGTACAGCGGGTCTAACCTGGGCATTTCCTGTATATAGCTATATATGTACAGATGGTATAACCTGGGCATCTCCTGTATATAATTATATATGTACAGTTGGTATAACCTGGGTATCTTCTGTGTATAATTATATATGTACAGCTGGAATAACCTGGGCATCTCCCATATACAATTATATATGTACAGCTGGTATAACCTGGGCATCTCCTGTATATAATTATATATGTACAGCTGGTATAACCTGGGCATCTCCAGTATATAATTATATATGTACAGCCGGTATAACCTGGGCATCTCCTGTATATAATTATATATGTACAGCTGGTATAACCTGAGCATCTCCTCTATGTAATAATACATGTACAGCTGGTATAACCTGGGCATCTCCAGTATATAATTATATATGTACAGCTGGTATAACGTGGGCATCTCGAGTATATAATTATATATGTACAGCTGGTATAACCTGGGCATCTCCTGTATATAATTATATAAGTACAGCAGGTATAACCTGGGCATCTCCTGTATATAATTATATATGTACAGCTGGTATAACGTGGGCATCTCCAGTATATAATTATATATGTACAGCCGGTATAACCTGGGCATCTCCTGTATATAATTATATATGTACAGCTGGTATAACCTGAGCATCTCCTCTATGTAATAATACATGTACAGCTGGTATAACCTGGGCATCTCCAGTATATAATTATATATATACAGCCGGTATAACCTGGGCATCTCCTGTATATAATTATATATGTACAGCTGGAATAACCTGGGCAACTCCTGTATATAATTATATATGTACAGGCGGTATAACCTGGGCATCTCCTGTATGCAATGATATATGTACAGCTGGTATGACCTGAGTATCTCCTGTATATAATTATATACATGTATAGCTGGTATAACCTGGGCATCTCCTGTATATAATTATATATGTACAGCCGGTATAACCTGGGCATCTCCTGAATATAATTATATATGTACAGCTGGTATAACCTGGGCATCTCCTGTATGTAATGATATATGTACAGCTGGTATAACCTGATTATCTCCTGTATTTAATTATATACGTACAGCCGATGTAACCCGGGCATCTCCTGTATATAATTATATATGTACAGCTGGTATAACCTGGGCATCTACTGTATATAATTATATAAGTACAGCCGGTATAACCTGGGCCTCTCCTGTATATAATTATATATGTACAGCCGGTATAACCTGGGCATCTCCTGTATGTAATGATATATGTACAGCTGGTATAACCTGGGCATCTCCTGTGTATAATTATATATGTATAGCTGGTATAACCTGGGCATCTCTTGTATATAATTATATATGTACAGTCGGTATAACCTGAGCATCTCCTGTATATAATTATATATGTATAGCTGGTATAACCTGGGCATCTCTTGTATATAATTACATATGTACAGCCGGTGTAACCTGGGCATCTCCCGTATATAACTATATATGTACAGCCGGTATAACCTGGGCATCTCCTGTATATAATTATATATGTACAGCTGGTATAACCTGGGCATCTCCCGCATATAATTATATATGTACAGCTGGTATAACCTGGGCATCTCCCGCATATAATTATATATGTAGAGCTGGTATAACTTGGGCATCTCCCGTATATAATTATATATGTACAGCTAGTATAACCTGGGCATCTCCCGCATATAATTATATAAGTACAGCTGGTATAAACTGAGCATCTCCTGTATATAATTATATATGTACAGCTGGTATAACCTGGGCATCTCCTGTATATAATTATATATGTACAGCCGGTATAAACTGGGCATCTCTTGTATGTAATGATATATGTACAGCTGGTATAACCTGAGTATCTCCTGTATATAATTATATACATGTATAGCTGGTATAACCTGGGCATCTCCTGTATATAATAATATATGTACAGCTGGTGTAACCTGGGCATCTCCTGTATATAATTATGTATGTACAGCTGGTATAACCTGAGCATCTCCTGTATATAATTATATATGTATAGCTGGTATAACCTGGGCATCTCCAGTATATAATTATATATGTACAGCTGGTATAACGTGGGCATCTCCAGTATATAATTATATATGTACAGCTGGTATAACCTGGGCATCTCCTGTATATAATTATATATGTACAGCTGGTATAACCTGAGCATCTCCTCTATGTAATAATACATGTTCAGCTGGTATAACCTGGGCATCTCCAGTATATAATTATATATGTACAGCCGGTATAACCTGGGCATCTCCTGTATATAATTATATATGTACAGCTGGAATAACCTGGGCATCTCCTGTATATAATTATATATGTACAGCCGGTATAACCTGGGCATCTCCTGTATGTAATGATATATGTACAGCCGGTATAACCTAGGCGTCTCCTGTATATAATTATATATGTACAGCCGGTATAACCTGGGCATCTCCTGTATGTAATGATATATGTACAGCCAGTATAACCTGGGCATCTCCTGTATGTAATGATATATGTACAGCTGGTATAACCTGGGCATCTCCTGTGTATAATTATATATGTATAGCTGGTATAACCTGGGCATCTCTTGTATATAATTATATATGTACAGCCAGTATAACCTGAGCATCTCCTGTATATAATTATATATGTACAGCCGGTATAACCTGGGCATCTCCTGTATATAATTATATATGTACAGCTGGTATAACCCGGGCATCTCCTGTATATAATTATATATGTATAGCTGGTATAACCTGGGCATCTCCTGTATATAATTATATATTTACAGCCGGAATAACCTGGGCATCTCCTGTATATAATTATATATGTACAGCTGGTGTAACCTGGGCATCTCCTGTATGTAATGATATATCTACAGCCGGTATAACCTAGGCATCTCCTGTATATAATTATATATGTACAGCCGGTGTAACCTGGGCATCTCCTGTATATAATTATATATGTACAGCTGGAATAACCTGGGCATCTCCTGTATATAATTATATATGTACAGCCGGTATAACCTGGGCATCTCCTGTATGTAATGATATATGTACAGCTGGTATAACCTGGGCATCTCCTGTATATAATTATATAAGTACAGCCGGTATAACCTAGGCGTCTCCTGTATATAATTATATATGTACAGCCGGTATAACCTGGGCATCTCCTGTATGTAATGATATATGTACAGCCAGTATAACCTGGGCATCTCCTGTATGTAATGATATATGTACAGCTGGTATAACCTGGGCATCTCCTGTGTATAATTATATATGTATAGCTGGTATAACCTGGGCATCTCTTGTATATAATTATATATGTACAGCCAGTATAACCTGAGCATCTCCTGTATATAATTATATATGTACAGCCGGTATAACCTGGGCATCTCCTGTATATAATTATATATGTACAGCTGGTATAACCCGGGCATCTCCTGTATATAATTATATATGTATAGCTGGTATAACCTGGGCATCTCCTGTATATAATTATATATTTACAGCCGGAATAACCTGGGCATCTCCTGTATATAATTATATATGTACAGCTGGTGTAACCTGGGCATCTCCTGTATGTAATGATATATCTACAGCCGGTATAACCTAGGCATCTCCTGTATATAATTATATATGTACAGCCGGTGTAACCTGGGCATCTCCTGTATGTAATGATATATGTACAGCTGGCATAACCTGAGTATCTCCTGTATATAATTATATATGTACAGCCAATGTAACCCGGGCATCTCCTGTATATAATTATATATGTACAGCTGGTATAACCTGGGCATCTCCTGTATATAATTATTTATGTACAGCCGGTATAACCCGGGCATCTCCTGTATATAATTATTTATGTACAGCCGGTATAACCCGGGCATCTCCGGTATATAATTATATATGTTCAGCTGGTATAACCTGGGCATCTCCAGTATATAATTATATATGTACAGCCGGTATAACCTGGGCATCTCCTGTATATAATTATATATGTACAGCTGGAATAACCTGGGCATCTCCTGTATATAATTATATATGTACAGCCGGTATAACCTGGGCATCTCCTGTATGTAATGATATATGTACAGCTGGTATGACCTGAGTATCTCCTGTATATAATTATATACATGTATAGCTGGTATAACCTGGGCATCTCCTGTATATAATTATATATGTACAGCCGGTATAACCTGGGCATCTCCTGAATATAATTATATATGTACAGCTGGTATAACCTGGGCATCTCCTGTATGTAATGATATATGTACAGCCGGTATAACCCGGGCATCTCCTGTATATAATTATATATGTACAGCTGGTATAACCTGGGCATCTCCTGTATATAATTATATAAGTACAGCCGGTATAACCTAGGCGTCTCCTGTATATAATTATATATGTACAGCCGGTATAACCTGGGCATCTCCTGTATGTAATGATATATGTACAGCCAGTATAACCTGGGCATCTCCTGTATGTAATGATATATGTACAGCTGGTATAACCTGGGCATCTCCTGTGTATAATTATATATGTATAGCTGGTATAACCTGGGCATCTCTTGTATATAATTATATATGTACAGCCAGTATAACCTGAGCATCTCCTGTATATAATTATATATGTACAGCCGGTATAACCTGGGCATCTCCTGTATATAATTATATATGTACAGCTGGTATAACCCGGGCATCTCCTGTATATAATTATATATGTATAGCTGGTATAACCTGGGCATCTCCTGTATATAATTATATATTTACAGCCGGAATAACCTGGGCATCTCCTGTATATAATTATATATGTACAGCTGGTGTAACCTGGGCATCTCCTGTATGTAATGATATATCTACAGCCGGTATAACCTAGGCATCTCCTGTATATAATTATATATGTACAGCCGGTGTAACCTGGGCATCTCCTGTATGTAATGATATATGTACAGCTGGCATAACCTGAGTATCTCCTGTATATAATTATATATGTACAGCCAATGTAACCCGGGCATCTCCTGTATATAATTATATATGTACAGCTGGTATAACCTGGGCATCTCCTGTATATAATTATTTATGTACAGCCGGTATAACCCGGGCATCTCCTGTATATAATTATTTATGTACAGCCGGTATAACCCGGGCATCTCCGGTATATAATTATATATGTACAGCTGGTGTAACCTGGGCATCTCCTGTATATAATTATATATGTACAGCTGGTATAACCTGGGCATCTCCTGTATATAATTATATATGTACAGCTGGTATAACCTGGGCATCTCCCGCATATAATTATATATGTAGAGCTGGTATAACTTGGGCATCTCCTGTATATAATTATATATGTACAGCTGGTATAACCTGGGCATCTCCCGCATATAATTATATAAGTACAGCTGGTATAAGCTGAGCATCTCCAGTATATAATTATATATGTACAGCTGGTATAACCTGGGCATCTCCTGTATAGAATTATATATGTACAGCCGGTATAACCTGGGCATCTCCTGTATGTAATGATATATGTACAGCTGGTATAACCTGAGTATCTTCTGTATATAATTCTATACATGTATAGCTGGTATAACCTGAGCATCTCCTGTATATAATTATATATGTACAGCTGGTATAACCTGGGCATCTCCTGTATGTAATGATATATGTACAGCTAGTATAACCTGAGTATCTCCTGTATATAATTATATATGTATAGCTGGTATAACCTGGGCATATCCCGCATATAATTATATATGTACAGCTGGTATTATCTGGGCATCTCCTATATATAATTATATATGTACAGCTGGTATAACCTGGGCATCTCCTGTATATAATTATACATGTACAGCTGGTATAACCTGGGCATCTCCAGTATATAATTATATATGTAGAGCTGGTATAACCTGGGCATCTCCCACATATAATTACATATGTATAGCTGGTATAACCTGGGCATCTCCCGCATATAATTATATATGTACAGCTGGAATAACCTGGGCATCTCCTGTATATAATTATATATGTACAGCTGGTATAACCTGGGCATCTCCTGTATATAATTATATATGCACAGCTGGTATAACCTGGGCATCTCCTGTATATAATTATATATGTACAGCTGGTATAACCTGGGCATCTCCAGTATATAATTATATATGTACAGCCGGTATAACCTGGGCATCTCCTGTATATAATTATATATGTACAGCTGGTATAACCTGAGCATCTCCTCTATGTAATAATACATGTACAGCTGGTATAACCTGGGCATCTCCTGTATAAAATTATATATGTACAGCTGGTATAACGTGGGCATCTCCAGTATATAATTATATATGGACAGCCTGTATAACCTGGGCATCTCCTATATATAATTATATATCTACAGCTTGTATAACCTGAGCATCTCCTCTATGTAATAATACATGTACAGCTGGTATAACCTGGGCATCTCCTGTATATAATTATATATGTACAGCTGGTATAACCTTGGCATCTCCAGTATATAATTACATATGTATAGCTGGTATAACCTGAGCATCTCCTGTATATAATTATATATGTAGAGCTGGTATAACCTCGGCATCTCCTGTATATAATTATATATGTACAGCTGGTATAACCCGGGCATCTCCTGTATATAATTATATATGTATAGCTGGTATAACCTGGGCATCTCCTGTATATAATTATATATGTACAGCCGGTATAACCTGGGTATCTCCTGTATATAATTATATATGTATAGCTGGTATAACATGGGCATCTCCTGTATATAATTATATATGTACAGCTGGTATAACCTGAGCATCCTCTGTATATAGTTATATATGTACAGCTGGTATAACCTGGGTATCTCCTGTATATAATTATATATGTATAGCTGGTATAACCTGGGCATCTCCTGTATATAATTATATATGTACAGCTGGTATAACCTGGGCATCTCCTGTATATAATTATATATGTACAGCCGGTATAACCTGGGTATCTCCTGTATATAATTATATATGTACAGCCGGTATAACCTGGGCATCTCCTGTATATAATTATATATGTACAGCGGGTCTAACCTGGGCATTTCCTGTATATAGCTATATATGTACAGGTGTTATAACCTGGGCATCTCCTGTATATAATTATATATGTACAGTTGGTATAACCTGGGTATCTTCTGTGTATAATTATATATGTACAGCTGGAATAACCTGGGCATCTCCCTAATATCATTATATATGTACAGCTGGTATAACCTGGGCATCTCCTGTATGTAACGATATACGTGCAGCTGGTATAACCTGAGTATCTCCTGTATATTATTATATATGTATAGCTGGTATAACCTGGGCATCTCCTGTATATAATTATATATGTACAGCCGGTGTACCCTGGGCATCTCCTGTATGTAATGATATATGTACAGCTGGTATAACCTGGGCATCTCCTGTATATAATTATATATGTAGAGCTGGTATAACCTGGGCATCTCCCGCATATAATTATATATGTACAGCTGGTATAACCTGGGCATCTCCTGTATATAATTATATATGTACAGCCGGTGTACCCTAGGCATCTCCTGTATGTAATGATATATGTACAGCTAGTATAACCTGGGCATCTCCTGTATATAATTATATATGTAGAGCTGGTATAACCTGGGCATCTCCCGCATATAATTATATATGTACAGCTGGTATTACCTGGGCATCTCCTGTATATAATTATATATGTACAGCATGTATAACCTGGGCATCTCCTGTATATAATTATATATGTACAGCTGGTATAACGTGGGCATCTCCTGTATATAATTATATATGTAAAGCTGGTATAACCTGGGCATCTCCTGCATATAATTATATATGTAGAGCTGGTATAACCTGGGTATCTCCTGTATATAATTATATATGTACAGCTGGTATAACCTGGGCATCTCCTGTATATAATTATATATGTAGAGCTGGTATAACTTGGGCATCTCCCGCATATAATTATATATGTAGAGCTGGTATAACTTGGGCATCTCCTGTATATAATTATATATGTACAGTTGGTATAACCTGGGCATCTCCCGCATATAATTATATAAGTACAGCTGGTATAACCTGAGCATCTCCAGTAAATAATTATATATTTACAGCTGGTATAACCTGGGCATCTCCTGTATATAATTATATATGTACAGCCGGTATAACCTGGGCATCTCCTGTATGTAATGATATATGTACAGCTGGTATAACCTGAGTATCTCCTGTATATAATTATATACAAGTATAGCTGGCATAACCTGGGCATCTCCTGTATATAATTATGTATGTACAGCCGGTATAACCTGGGCATCTCCCACATATAATATATGTACAGCTGGTATAACCTGAGTATCTCCTGTATATAATTATATACATGTATAGCTGGCATAACCTGGGCATCTCCTGTATATAATTATGTATGTACAGCCGGTATAACCTGGGCATCTCCCACATATAATATAAGTACAGCTGGTATAACCTGAACATCTCCTGTATATAATTATATATGTACAGCTGGTATAACCTGGGCATCTCCTGTATATAATTATATATGTACAGCCGGTATAACCTGGGCATCTCCTGTATATAATTATATATGTACAGCCGGTATAACCTGAGTATCTCCTTTATGTAATTATATATGTACAGCTGGTATAACCTGGGCATCTCCTGTATATAATTATATATGTACAGCTGGTATAACCTGGGCATCTCCTGTATATAATTATATATGAACAGCTGGTATAACCTGGGCATCTCCTGTATGTAATGATATATGTACAGCTGGTATAACCTGAGTATCTCTTGTATATAATTATATATGTATAGCTGGTATAACCTGGGCATATCCTGTATATAATTATATATGTACAGCCGGTATAACCTGGGCATCTCCTGTATATAATTATATATGTACAGCTGGTATAACCTGAGCATCTCCTCTATGTAATAATACATGTACAGCTGGTATAACCTGGGCATCTCCAGTATATAATTATATATGTACAGCTGGTATAACGTGGGCATCTCCAGTATATAATTATATATGTACAGCTGGTATAACCTGGGCATCTCCTGTATATAATTATATAAGTACAGCAGGTATAACCTGGGCATCTCCTGTATATAATTATATATGTACAGCTGGTATAACGTGGGCATCTCCAGTATATAATTATATATGTACAGCCGGTATAACCTGGGCATCTCCTGTATATAATTATATATGTACAGCTGGTATAACCTGAGCATCTCCTCTATGTAATAATACATGTACAGCTGGTATAACCTGGGCATCTCCAGTATATAATTATATATGTACAGCCGGTATAACCTGGGCATCTCCTGTATATAATTATATATGTACAGCTGGAATAACCTGGGCAACTCCTGTATATAATTATATATGTACAGGCGGTATAACCTGGGCATCTCTTGTATGTAATGATATATGTACAGCTGGTATGACCTGAGTATCTCCTGTATATAATCATATACATGTATAGCTGGTATAACCTGGGCATCTCCTGAATATAATTATATATGTACAGCCGGTATAACCTGGGCATCTCCTGAATATAATTATATATGTACAGCTGGTATAACCTGGGCATCTCCTGTATGTAATGATATATGTACAGCTGGTATAACCTGAGTATCTCCTGTATTTAATTACATACGTACAGCCGATGTAACCCGGGCATCTCCTGTATATAATTAAATATGTACAGCTGGTATAACCTGGGCATCTCCTGTATATAATTATATAAGTACAGCCGGTATAACCTGGGCCTCTCCTGTATATAATTATATATGTACAGCCGGTATAACCTGGGCATCTCCTGTATGTAATGATATATGTACAGCTGGTATAACCTGGGCATCTCCTGTGTATAATTATATATGTATAGCTGGTATAACCTGGGCATCTCTTGTTTATAATTATATATGTACAGTCGGTATAACCTTAGCATCTCCTGTATATAATTATATATGTATAGCTGGTATAACCTGGGCATCTCTTGTATATAATTATATATGTACAGCCGGTGTAACCTGGGCATCTCCCGTATATAACTATATATGTACAGCCGGTATAACCTGGGCATCTCCTGTATGTAATGATATATGTATAGCCGGTATAACCTGGGCATCTCCTGTACATAATTAAATATGTACAGCCGGTGTAACCCGGGCATCTCCTGTATATAATTATATATGTACAGCTGGTATAACCTGGGCATCTCTTGTATATAATTATACAAGTACAGTCGGTGTAACCTGGGCATCTCCTGTATATAATTATATATGTACAGCCGGTATAACCTGGGCATCTCCTGTATATAACTATATATGTACAGCCGGTATAACCTGGGCATCTCCTGTATATAATTAAATATGTACAGCCGGTGTAACCCGGGCATCTCCTGTATATAATTATATATGTACAGCTGGTATAACCTGTGCATCTCCTGTATGTAATTATATATGTACAGCCGGTGTAACCTGAGCATCTCCTGTATATAATTATATATGTACAGTCGGTGTAACCTGGGCATCTCCTGTATATAATTATATATGTACAGTTGGTATAACCTGGGCATCTCCTGTATATAACTATATATGTACAGCCGGTGTAACCTGGGCATCTCCTGTATATAATTATATATGTACAGCCGGTGTAACCTGGGCATCTACTGTATATAATTATATATGTACAGCCGGTGTAACCTGGGCATCTCCTGTATGTAATGATATATGTACAGCTGGTATAACCTGAGTATCTCCTGTATATAATTATATATGTACAGCTGGTATAACCTGGGCATCTCCTGTATATAATTATATATGTACAGCTGGTATAACCTGGGCATCTCCTGTATATAATTATATATGTAGAGCTGGTATAACCTGGACATCTCCTGTATATAATTATATATGTACAGCTGGTATAACCTGGGCATCTCCCGCATATAATTATATATGTACAGCTGGAATAACCTGAGCATCTCCCGCATATAATTATATATGTAGAGCTGGTATAACTTGGGCATCTCCCGTATATAATTATATATGTACAGCTGGTATAACCTGGGCATCTCCCGCATATAATTATATAAGTACAGCTGGTATAAACTGAGCATCTCCTGTATATAATTATATATGTACAGCTGGTATAACCTGGGCATCTCCTGTATATAATTATATATGTACAGCCGGTATAACCTGGGCATCTCCTGTATGTAATGATATATGTACAGCTGGTATAACCTGAGTATCTCCTGTATATAATTATATACATGTATAGCTGGTATAACCTGGGCATCTCCTGTATATAATTATATATGAATAGCCGGTATAACCTGGGCATCTCCTGTATATAATTATGTATGTACAGCTGGTATAACCTGAGCATCTCCTGTATATAATTATGTATGTACAGCTGGTATAACCTGAGCATCTCCTGTATATAATTATATATGTACAGCTGGTATAACCTGGGCATCTCCTGTATATAATTATATATGTACAGCCGGTATAACCTGGGCATCTCCTGTATATAATTATATATGTACAGCCGGTATAACCTGAGTATCTCCTTTATGTAATTATATATGTACAGCTGGTATAACCTGGGCATCTCCTGTATATAATTATATATGTACAGCTGGTATAACCTGGGCATCTCCTGTATATAATTATATATGTACAGCTGGTATAACCTGGGCATCTCCTGTATGTAATGATATATGTACAGCTGGTATAACCTGAGTATCTCCTGTATATAATTATATATGTATAGCTGGTATAACCTGGGCATCTCCAGTATATAATTATATATGTACTGCCGATATAACCTGGGCATCTACTGTATATAATTATATATGTACAGCTGGTATAACCTGAGCATCTCCTCTATGTAATAATACATGTACAGCTGGTATAACCTGGGCATCTCCAGTATATAATTATATATGTACAGCCGGTATAACCTGGGCATCTCCTGTATATAATTATATATGTACAGCTGGAATAACCTGGGCAACTCCTGTATATAATTATATATGTACAGGCGGTATAACCTGGGCATCTCTTGTATGTAATGATATATGTACAGCTGGTATGACCTGAGTATCTCCTGTATATAATCATATACATGTATAGCTGGTATAACCTGGGCATCTCCTGAATATAATTATATATGTACAGCCGGTATAACCTGGGCATCTCCTGAATATAATTATATATGTACAGCTGGTATAACCTGGGCATCTCCTGTATGTAATGATATATGTACAGCTGGTATAACCTGAGTATCTCCTGTATTTAATTATATACGTACAGCCGATGTAACCCGGGCATCTCCTGTATATAATTAAATATGTACAGCTGGTATAACCTGGGCATCTCCTGTATATAATTATATAAGTACAGCCGGTATAACCTGGGCCTCTCCTGTATATAATTATATATGTACAGCCGGTATAACCTGGGCATCTCCTGTATGTAATGATATATGTACAGCTGGTATAACCTGGGCATCTCCTGTGTATAATTATATATGTATAGCTGGTATAACCTGGGCATCTCTTGTTTATAATTATATATGTACAGTCGGTATAACCTTAGCATCTCCTGTATATAATTATATATGTATAGCTGGTATAACCTGGGCATCTCTTGTATATAATTATATATGTACAGCCGGTGTAACCTGGGCATCTCCCGTATATAACTATATATGTACAGCCGGTATAACCTTGGCATCTCCTGTATGTAATGATATATGTATAGCCGGTATAACCTGGGCATCTCCTGTACATAATTAAATATGTACAGCCGGTGTAACCCGGGCATCTCCTGTATATAATTATATATGTACAGCTGGTATAACCTGGGCATCTCTTGTATATAATTATACAAGTACAGTCGGTGTAACCTGGGCATCTCCTGTATATAATTATGTATGTACAGCTGGTATAACCTGAGCATCTCCTGTATATAATTATGTATGTACAGCTGGTATAACCTGGGCATCTCCCGCATATAATTATATATGTACAGCTGGAATAACCTGGGCATCTCCCGCATATAATTATATATGTAGAGCTGGTATAACTTGGGCATCTCCCGTATATAATTATATATGTACAGCTGGTATAACCTGGGCATCTCCCGCATATAATTATATAAGTACAGCTGGTATAAACTGAGCATCTCCTGTATATAATTATATATGTACAGCTGGTATAACCTGGGCATCTCCTGTATATAATTATATATGTACAGCCGGTATAACCTGGGCATCTCCTGTATGTAATGATATATGTACAGCTGGTATAACCTGAGTATCTCCTGTATATAATTATATACATGTATAGCTGGTATAACCTGGGCATCTCCTGTATATAATTATATATGTATAGCCGGTATAACCTGGGCATCTCCTGTATATAATTATGTATGTACAGCTGGTATAACCTGAGCATCTCCTGTATATAATTATGTATGTACAGCTGGTATAACCTGAGCATCTCCTGTATATAATTATATATGTACAGCTGGTATAACCTGGGCATCTCCTGTATATAATTATATATGTACAGCCGGTATAACCTGGGCATCTCCTGTATATAATTATATATGTACAGCCGGTATAACCTGAGTATCTCCTTTATGTAATTATATATGTACAGCTGGTATAACCTGGGCATCTCCTGTATATAATTATATATGTACAGCTGGTATAACCTGGGCATCTCCTGTATATAATTATATATGTACAGCTGGTATAACCTGGGCATCTCCTGTATGTAATGATATATGTACAGCTGGTATAACCTGAGTATCTCCTGTATATAATTATATATGTATAGCTGGTATAACCTGGGCATCTCCAGTATATAATTATATATGTACTGCCGATATAACCTGGGCATCTCCTGTATATAATTATATATGTACAGCTGGTATAACCTGAGCATCTCCTCTATGTAATAATACATGTACAGCTGGTATAACGTGGGCATCTCCAGTATATAATTATATATGTACAGCTGGTATAACCTGGGCATCTCCTGTATATAATTATATATGTACAGCTGGTATAACCTGAGCATCTCCTCTATGTAATAATACATGTACAGCTGGTATAACCTGGGCATCTCCAGTATATAATTATATATGTACAGCCGGTATAACCTGGGCATCTCCTGTATATAATTATATATGTACAGCTGGTATAACTTGGTCATCTCTTGTATATAATTATATAAGTATAGCCGGTATAACCTGGGCATCTCCTGCATATAATTATATATGTACAGCCGGTATAACCTGGGCATCTGCTGTATATAATTATATATGTACAGCTGGTATAACCTGGGCATCTCCTGTATATAATTATATATGTACAGCTGGTATAACCTGGGCATCTCCTGTATATAATTATATAAGTACAGCCGGTATAACCTGAGTATCTCCTGTATATAATTATATATGTACAGCCAATGTAACCCGGGCATCTCCTGTATATAATTATATATGTACAGCTGGTATAACCTGGGCATCTCCTGTATATAATTATTTATGTACAGCCGGTATAACCCGGGCATCTCCTGTATATAATTATATATGTATAGCTGGTATAACCTGGGCATCTCCTGTATATAATTATATATATACAGCCGGTGTAACCTGGGCATCTCCTGTATATAATTTATGTACAGCTGGTATAACCTGGGCATCTCCTGTATATAATTATATAAGTACAGCCGGTATAACCTGGGCGTCTCCTGTGTATAATTATATATGTACAGCCGGCATAACCTGGGCATCTCCTGTATGTAATGATATATGTACAGCCGGTATAACCTGGGCATCTCCTGTATGTAATGATATATGTACAGCCGGTATAACCTGGGCATCTCCTGTATATAATTATATATGTATAGCTGGTATTACCTGGGCATCTCTTGTATATAATTATATATGTACAGCCGGTATAACCTGAGCATCTCCTGTATATAATTATATATGTATAGCTGGTATAACCTGGGCATCTCCTGTATATAATTATATATGTATAGCCGGTGTAACTCGGCATCTCCTGTATATAATTATACATGTACAGCCGGTATAACCTGAGCATCTCCTGTATATAATTATATATGTATAGCTGGTATAACCTGGGCATTTCTTGTATATAATTATATATGTGCAGCCGGTGTAACCCGGGCATCTCCTGTATATAATTATATATGTACAGCCGGTATAACTGGGCATCTCCTGTACATAATTATATATGTACAGCTGGTATAACCTGGGCATCTCCTGTATATAATTATATATGTACAGCTGGTATAACCCGGGCATCTCCTGTATATAATTATATATGTATAGCTGGTATACCCTGGGCATCTCCCGCATATAATTATATATGTACAGCTGGTATAAGCTGAGCATCTCCTGTATATAATTATATATGTATAGCCGGTGTAACCTGGGCATCTCCTGTATATAATTATATATGTATAGCTGGTATAACCTGGGCATCTCCCGCATATAATTATATATGTACAGCTGGTATAACCTGAGCATCTCCTGTATATAATTATATATGTATAGCCAGTGTAACCTGGGCATGTCCCGTATATAATTATATACATACAGCTGGTATAACCTGGGCATCTCCTGTATATAATTATATATGCACAGCTGGTATAACCTGGGCATCTCCTGTATATAATTATATATGTACAGCTGGTATAACCTGAGCATCTCCTCTATGTAATAATACATGTACAGCTGGTATAACCTGGGCATCTCCTGTATGTAATGATATATGTACAGCCGGTATAACCTGGGCATCTCCTGTATATAATTATATAAGTACAGCTGGTATAACCTGGGCATCTCCTGTATATAATTATATATGTATAGCCGGTGTAACCCGGGCATCTCCTGTATATAATTATATATGTACAGCCGGTATAACCTGAGCATCTGCTGTATATAATTATATATGTATAGCTGGTATAACCTGAGCATCTCCTGTATATAATTATATATGTATAGCCGGTGTAACCTGGGCATCTCCTGTATGTAATTATATATGTACAGTTGGTATAACCTGGGCATCTCCCGTATATAATTATATATGTACAGTTGGTATAACCTGGGCATCTCCTGTATGTAATGATATATGTACAGCCGGTATAACCTGGGCATCTCCTGTATGTAATTATATATGTAGAGCTGGTATAACCTGAGACCTCCTGTCCATATTTATGGGGTCACCCATAATGAGGGGTGGGGTGATGGTGGATGACAGGCGGTGCTGGTTAGGGCGGTTCCGGTGACCTGTCTGGCGGGCGGTTCTTTAGTATGTGGGTGGAGCACACGGGTGGAGCACATGAATGGAGCACACAGGTGGGGCACATGAATGGAGCACACGGGTGGGGCACATGAATGGAGCACACGGGTGGGGCACATGAATGGAGCACACGAATGGAGCACACAGGTGGGGCACATGAATGGAGCACACGGGTGGAGCACATGAATGGAGCACACGGGTGGGGCACATGAATGGAGCACACGGGTGGAGCACATGAATGGAGCACACGGGTGGAGCACATGAATGGAGCACACGGGTGGAGCACATGAATGGAGCACACGGGTGGGGCACATGAATGGAGCACACGGGTGGAGCACATGAATGGAGCACATGGGTGGGGCACATGAATGGAGCACACGGGTGGAGAACATGAATGGAGCACACGGGTGGGGCACATGAATGGAGCACACGGGTGGGGCACATGAATGGAGCACACGAATGGAGCACACGGGTGGAGCACATGAATGGAGCACACGGGTGGGGCACATGAATGGAGCACACAGGTGGGGCACATGAATGGAGCACACGGGTGGGGCACATGAATGGGGCACACGGGTGGAGCACACAGGTGGGGCACATGAATGGAGCACACGGGTGGGGCACATGAATGGAGCACACGGGTGGGGCACATGAATGGAGCACACGGGTGGGGCACATGAATGGAGCACACGGGTGGGGCACATGAATGGAGCACACGGGTGGGGCACATGAATGGAGCACACGGGTGGGGCACATGAATGGAGCACACAGGTGGGGCACATGAATGGAGCACACGGGTGGGGCACATGAATGGAGCACACTGGTGGGGCACATGAATGGAGCACACGGGTGGGGCACATGAATGGAGCACACGGGTGGGGCACATGAATGGAGCACACGGGTGGGGCACATGAATGGAGCACACGGGTGGGGCACATGAATGGAGCACACGGGTGGAGCACATGAATGGAGCACACGGGTGGAGCACATGAATGGAGCACACGGGTGGAGCACATGAATGGAGCACACGGGTGGGGCACATGAATGGAGCACACGGGTGGGGCACATGAATGGAGCACATGGGTGGAGCACATGAATGGAGCACACGGGTGGAGCACATGAATGGAGCACACGGGTGGGGCACATGAATGGAGCACACGGGTGGAGCACATGAATGGAGCACACGGGTGGGGCACATGAATGGAGCACACGGGTGGGGCACATGAATGGAGCACACGGGTGGGGCACATGAATGGAGCACACGGGTGGGGCACATGAATGGAGCACACGGGTGGGGCACTGCGCCTCTCCATGCAGCACACACATGAGCGGTTAGCAGGTGTTAGCGGCACGCACAGACACGGACAGCGGCACTTACATGATGACCGTTTTCTTGGGCACTTTAGTTTCTTGCTCAGTGACTATAAAGGAAACAATATGGAGAGCGGGTTAGACCGGCACAAGCTGATGATCACCTGATCGGGTTAAGTCATTACAGGCCCTGAATGAACGGATAAAGCAGACATGCGTCCCGCCCCTCCCCCGCCGCCATGATGGCAGTGCCAGCCTCTGGATGGTGGCGGCACATACACTGCACCCTCCCATCATAAATGATAGCCACGCGGCTGGGATCTCAGAGCTGCACCTTCCAGGTACTCTGTGACCCCCTCCAAAAGACAAACACAGAACTGCTCCCAGAGCTGAGGGTTTGTTGCAGTGTATCAGTCCTTTCTAGGCTCCAGGCTGATCCTGTGCTTTTACCTTTAATAGTAATAATTGTATTTCTATGGCACCAACATATTGGGCAGCACTTTATAATTTAGATGGGACATGCACAGACAACAAAAGACATTACAGCAGCGGTGGTGAACCGTGTACGCGTGCCGGAGGGGGGGGCACTCAGAAGTCTCTATGGGGGCACTCTGTGGTCTATCTGTGGGCATGCGCGCCATCATCCCACGACTATGAACTTTTCTCTGGCCCCAGCGCAGATTCCTGGGACCGCAGTGTTCAGACCGGCCCTTTAATTTCTTCTTGCAGTGCGGCGCATGCAATGACGCATTCCGTGCGGATGCTGGCCCCTGCCAACGTCTGGACGTATGCTATGACCGGAGATAGCACGCTATGCGCTTCCGTCCCACACATGAAGACCACGGCGGCAGCCCCCATGTCTCCTGTGATGCGTGCACCAGCCTCAGTGTCTCCTGTGATGTATATACTCCAGCCCCAATATATCCTGTGATGTATATACTCCAGCCCCAGAGTTTCCTATTCTATATACTCCAGCTCCAGTGTTTCCTGTGATGTATATGTCCCAGCCCCCATGTCACCTATGTAATGTATATTCTCCAGCCCTAATGTCTCCAATGTGTTGAAAATACTCCAACTACGGTGTCTCCTGTGATGTATATGCTCCAGCCCCAGTGTCTCTTGTGATATATATGCTGCAGCCCCAGTATCTTCTGTGATGTAAATGCTCCAGCTTCAGTCAGCGTCTCCTATTCTATAAGCTCCAGTGTCTCCTATTATATGTAATACAGCCCCAGTGTCTCCAATGATGTATATGCTGCAGCCCCAGTGTCTCCTGCAATGTAAAGGCTCCAGCTCCAGTGTCTCCTATTCTATATGCTGCAGCTCCAGTGTCTCCTATTCTATATGCTCCAGCTCCAGTGTCTTCTATTCTATATGCTTCAGCTCCAGTGTCTTCTATTCTATATGCTTCAGCCCCAATGTCTCCTACGTGATGTATATACTTCAGCTCCAGTGTCTCCTGTGATGTATATACTCCAGCGTCTTGTATTTTATATGCTCTAGCCCGTGTCTCTCCTTTGTGATGTATATGCTCCAGCCCCAATGTCTCCTACATGATGAATATACTTCAGCTCCAGTGTCTCCTGTGATATATATACTCCAGCTCCAGTGTCTCCTATTCTATATGCTTCAGCCCCAATGTCTCCTACGTGATGTATATACTTCAGCTCCAGTGTCTCCTGTGATGTATATACTCCAGCTCCACTGTCTCCTATTCTATATGCTTCAGCCCCAATGTCTCCTACATGATGTATATACTTCAGCTCCAGTGTCTCCTGTGATGTATATACTCCAGCGTCTTGTATTTTATATGCTCTAGCCCGTGTCTCTCCTTTGTGATGTATATGCTCCAGCCCCAATGTCTCCTACGTGATGTATATACTTCAGCTCCAGTGTCTCCTGTGATGTATATACTCCAGCTCCAGTGTCTTGTATTTTATATGCTCTAGCCCGTGTCTCTCCTTTGTGATGTATATGCTGCAGCCCCAATATCTCCTACGTGATGTATATACTTCAGCTCCAGTGTCTCCTACGTGATGTATATACTTCAGCTCCAGTGTCTCCTGTGATGTATGTACTCCAGCTCCAGTGTCTCCTATTCTATATGCTCCAGCCCCAATGTCTCTTACGTGATGTATATACTTCAGCTCCAGTGTCTCCTGTAATGTATATACTCCAGCTCCAGTGTCTCCTATTCTATATGCTCTAGCCCATGTCTCTCCTTTGTGATGTATATGCTGCAGCCCCAATGTCTCCTATGTGATGTATATACTTCAGCTCCAGTGTCTCCTACGTGATGTATATACTTCAGCTCCAGTGTCTCCTGTGATGTATATACTCCAGCTCCAGTGTCTTGTATTTTATATGCTCTAGCCCGTGTCTCTCCTTTGTGATGTATATGCTGCAGCCCCAATGTCTCCTACGTGATGTATATACTTCAGCTCCAGTGTCTCCTGTGATGTATACACTCCAGCTCCAGTGTCTTGTATTTTATATGCTCTAGCCCGTGTCTCTCCTTTGTGATGCATATGCTGCAGCCCCAATGTCTCCTACGTGATGTATATACTTCAGCTCCAGTGTCTCCTGTGATGTATATACTTCAGCTCCAGTGTCTCCTGTGATGTATGTACTCCAGCTCCAGTGTCTCCTATTCTATATGCTCCAGCCCCAATGTCTCTTACGTGATGTATATACTTCAGCTCCAGTGTCTCCTGTGATGTATATACTCCAGCTCCAGTGTCTCCTATTCTATATGCTCTAGCCCGTGTCTCTCCTTTGTGATGTATATGCTGCAGCCCCAATGTCTCCTATGTGATGTATATACTTCAGCTCCAGTGTCTCCTACGTGATGTATATACTTCAGCTCCAGTGTCTCCTGTGATGTATGTACTCCAGCTCCAGTGTCTTGTATTTTATATGCTCTAGCCCCAATGTCTCTTACGTGATGTATATACTTCAGCTCCAGTGTCTCCTGTGATGTATATACTCCAGCTCCAGTGTCTCCTATTCTATATGCTCTAGCCCGTGTCTCTCCTTTGTGATGTATATGCTGCAGCCCCAATGTCTCCTATGTGATGTATATACTTCAGCTCCAGTGTCTCCTACGTGATGTATATACTTCAGCTCCAGTGTCTCCTGTGATGTATGTACTCCAGCTCCAGTGTCTTGTATTTTATATGCTCTAGCCCGTGTCTCTCCTATGTGATGTATATGCTGCAGCTCCAGTGTCTCCTACGTGATGTATATACTTCAGCTCCAGTGTCTCCTACGTGATGTATATACTTCAGCTCCAGTGTTTCCTGTGATGTATATACTCCAGCTCCAGTGTTTCCTGTGATGTATGTACTCCAGCTCCAGTGTCTTGTATTTTATATGCTCTAGCCCGTGTCTCTCCTATGTGATGTATATGCTGCAGCTCCAGTGTCTCCTACGTGATGTATATACTTCAGCTCCAGTGTCTCCTACGTGATGTATATACTTCAGCTCCAGTGTCTCCTGTGATGTATATACTCCAGCTCCAGTGTCTTGTATTTTATATGCTCTAGCCCGTGTCTCTCCTTTGTGATGTATATGCTGCAGCCCCAATGTCTCCTACGTGATGTATATACTTCAGCTCCAGTGTCTCCTGTGATGTATGTACTCCAGCTCCAGTGTCTTGTATTTTATATGCTCTAGCCCGTGTCTCTCCTTTGTGATGTATATGCTGCAGCTCCAGTGTCTCCTACGTGATGTATATACTTCAGCTCCAGTGTCTCCTACGTGATGTATATACTTCAGCTCCAGTGTCTCCTACGTGATGTATATACTTCATCTCCAGTGTTTCCTGTGATGTATGTACTCCAGCTCCAGTGTCTTGTATTTTATATGCTCTAGCCCGTGTCTCTCCTTTGTGATGTATATGCTGCAGCCCCAGTGTCTCCTGTGATCTATATGCCCCAGTCCCACGTGAGCAGTGAATCATTTCCCACTGTGAGTAGACCTGCAGTGTAATATACATCTGGGTTTGGAACGCTTTACTGCTCTGATTTCTTTATAAAACTTATCATCACAAAGAATCAACTGCGTTCCAGACAGAAGCAACTCTGGAAAAGCAGCTGCGAGTAGAAGCATCATCCATACCACCTAACATCCCACCTCATCATGGAGAAACAGCACCAGCGAATACAATAACGATGAGTTAATTACTTCACCAAATGTACAAGAATCATTTTCAAGTTCATAATTCGGGGGCTGTACTAAATTATAAATATCCAAATGGCCCTTGGCAGAAAAAAGGGTACCACCCATGGGCGTACCCACTGTGGGGCAGGGGGGGGCAGCTGCCCCCCCCCCCTAGAAGCAGGGCCGCACACCGCACACCAGGGCCGGCGTCAGCACCCGGCGCACCCGGGCAAATGTCAGGGCCCTGAGCAGGCGGGGGGGCCCCTCACCGTCAACGCCCGCTCCCCCCGCTTGCTCAGGGCCCCAGCACCCGGCACAATACTTACCTCTCCCCGTGCCTCCGAGCAGCTCCTGTGACGTCTCAGGTCAGAGGGTGCGGTGACGTCTCTACACCGCGCTCTCTCCTGAGCAGTCACAGCGCAGAGCGGGATGAGGCCGGCGACGCTGGAGTCCGGAGCAGCGGCAGCAGGTGAGACGAGAGGTGAGTATTTGATTATTTTTTTTTGCCCCCCCCCCCCCTAGTTTTGATCCTGGGTACGCCCATGGTACCACCTCTGGTCTAGCACAAGCTGCTTTAGTGGTCTCTATCAGGACAGCAAGTAATGATGTCCCATTCTTTGGTCACCTGACCACTAACACCTTGAGATGTGCTGCGGATGCCCTGTAACAGGCCTCAGCAGTCATGTGGCAAAGAAAGAGACGTTACTGCTTCCCGTCTGGCCGGAGACCACCAGAGTGACTTGTGCAGGAGCCAAGTAGTCAGGATACAGTTAATTCTGGAGAGTACTCACAACACAGTGTCTTCCTGAAAGCACCCATAAGACAGTGCCTTCTGGAGAGTACCTATAACACAGTGTTTTCTGGAGAGTAACCATAACACAGTGTTTTCTGGAGAGTACCTATAACACAGTATTTTCTAGAGAGTACCTATAACACAGTGTTTTCTGGAGAGTAACCATAACACAGTGTTTTCTGGAGAGTAACCATAACACAGTGTTTTCTGGAGAGTACCTATAACACAGTATTTTCTAGAGAGTACCTATAACACAGTATTTTCTGGAGAGTAACCATAACACAGTGTTTTCTGGAGAGTAACCATAACACAGTGTTTTCTGGAGAGTACCTATAACACAGTGTTTTCTGGAGAGTACCTATAACACAGTGTTTTCTGGAGAGTACCTATAACACAGTGTTTTCTGGAGAGTACCTATAACACAGTGTTTTCTGGAGAGTACCTATAACACAGTGTTTTCTGGAGAGTACCTATAACACAGTGTTTTCTGGAGAGTACCTATAACACAGTGTTTTCTGGAGAGTACCTATAACACAGTGTTTTCTGGAGAGTAACCATAACACAGTGTTTTCTGGAGAGTAACCATAACACAGTGTTTTCTGGAGAGTACCTATAACACAGTATTTTCTGGAGAGTACCTATAACACAGTGTTTTCTGGAGAGTACCTATAACACAGTGTTTTCTGGAGAGTACATATAACACAGTGTTTTCTGGAGAGTACCTATAACACAGTGTTTTCTGGAGAGTACCTATAACACAGTGTTTTCTGGAGAGTACCTATAACACAGTATTTTCTGGAGAGTACCTATAACACAGTGTTTTCTGGAGAGTACCTATAACACAGTGTTTTCTGGAGAGTACCTATAACACAGTGTTTTCTGGAGAGTACCTATAACACAGTATTTTCTGGAGAGTACCTATAAGACAGTGTTTTCTGGAGAGTACCTATAACAGTGTTTTCTGGAGAGTAACCATAAGACAGTGTTTTCTGGAGAGTACCTATAACACAGTGTTTTCTGGAGAGTACCCATAACACAGTGCCTTCTGGAGAGTACCCATAACACAGTGTTTTCTGGAGAGTACCTATAACACAGTGTTTTCTGGAGAGTACCTATAACACAGTGTTTTCTGGAGAGTACCTATAACACAGTATTTTCTGGAGAGTACCTATAACACAGTATTTTCTGGAGACTACCTATAACACAGCGTTTTCTGGAGAGTACCTATAACACAGTGTTTTCTGGAGAGTACCTATAACAGTGTTTTCTGGAGAGTACCTATAACACAGTATTTTCTGGAGAGTACCTATAACAGTGTTTTCTGGAGAGTACCTATAAGACAGTGTTTTCAAGAGAATACCTATAACAGTGTTTTCTGGAGAGTAACCATAAGACAGTGTTTTCTGGAGAATACCTATAACACAGTGTTTTCTGGAGAGTACCTATAACACAGTGCCTTCTGGAGAGTACCCATAACAGTGTTTTCTGGAGAGTACCTATGACACAGTGTTTTCTGGAGAGTACCTTTAACAGTGCTTTCTGGAGAGTACCCATAACACAGTACCTTCTGGAGAGTACCCATAAGACAGTGCCTTCTGGAGAGTACCCATAAGACAGTGCCTTCTGGAGAGTACCCATAAGACAGTGCCTTCTGGAGAGTACCCATAACACAGTGCCTTGCAGAGAGCACCCATAACACAGTGCCTTCCTGAAAGCACTCATAACACAGTACCTGCTGGAGAGTACCCATAACACAGTGCCTTCTGGAGGGCACCCATAACACAGTGCCTTCTGGAGGGCACCCATAACACAGTGCCTTCTGGAGGGCACCCATAACACAGTGCCTTCTGGAGGGCACCCATAACACAGTGCCTTTCTGAGAGTACCCATAACAAGGTGCCTTGCTGAGAGCACGCATAACACAGTGCCTTCCTGAGAGCACCCACTGCTTTGTGTCCTCCCTTCTAACACTCTCGCTCCCCTCAAATCCATCCTAAATTCTGCTGGCTGACGACAAATCCACCTGTCCCCCCACTATTCCTCGGCCTCTCCTCTCTGTCAATGCCTGCACTGTCTCCCCATTGCCCAGAGACTCCAGTTCAAAATCCTAACCATGACATACAAAGACACCCCCAACCTGTCTCCCCCATATATCGGTGACCTAGTCTCCCGGTACTTACCTGCACGCAGCCTCCGATCCTCACAAGATCTCCTTCTCTACTCCCCTTTTATCTCCTCCCTCTTCCTACAAGCACATGCAAGATTTCTCCAGTGCTTCCCCCCTACTCTGGAACTCTCTACCCTAACACATCAGACTCTCGTCGACCGTGGAAACCTTTAAAAGGAACCTGAAGACCCACCTCTTCCGACAAGCCTACAACCTGCAGTAACAATTGCTCCACCATACCGCTGCACGACCAGCTCTACCCTCACCTACTGTATCCTCACCCATCTCTTGTAGACTGTGAGCCCTCGCGGGCAGGGTCCTCGCTCCACCATACCGCTGTACGACCAGCTCTACCCTCACCTACTGTATCCTCACCCATCCCTTGTAGACTGTGAGCCCTCGCGGGCAGGGTCCTCGCTCCACCATACCGCTGCACGACCAGCTCTACCCTCACCTACTGTATCCTCACCCATCCCTTGTAGACTGTGAGCCCTCGTGGGCAGGGTCCTCGCTCCACCACACCGCTGCACGACCAGCTCTACCCTCACCTACTGTATCCTCACCCATCCCTTGTAGACTGTGAGCCCTCGTGGGCAGGGTCCTCGCTCCACCATACCGCTGTACGACCAGCTCTACCCTCACCTACTGTATCCTCACCCATCCCTTGTAGACTGTGAGCCCTCGCGGGCAGGGTCCTCGCTCCACCATACCGCTGCATGACCAGCTCTTCCCCCACCTACTGTATCCTCACCCATCCCTTGTAGACTGTGAGCCCTCGTGGGCAGGGTCCTCGCTCCACCATACCGCTGTATGACCAGCTCTACCCTCACCTACTGTATCCTCACCCATCCCTTGTAGACTGTGAGCCCTCGCGGGCAGGGTCCTCACTCCACCATACCGCTGCATGACCAGCTCTTCCCCCACCTACTGTATCCTCACCCATCCCTTGTAGACTGTGAGCCCTCGTGGGCAGGGACCTCGCTCCACCATACCGCTGCACGACCAGCTCTTCCCCCACCTACTGTATCCTCACCCATCCCTTGTAGACTGTGAGCCCTCGCGGGCAGGGTCCTCGCTCCACCATACCGCTGCACGACCAGCTCTACCCCCATCTACTGTATCCTCACCCATCCCCTGTAGACTGTGAGCCCTCGCGGGCAGGGTCCTCGCACCACCATACCGCTGCACGACCAGCTCTTCCCCCACCTACTGTATCCTCACCCATCCCTTGTAGACTGTGAGCCCTCGTGGGCAGGGGCCTCGCTCCACCATACCGCTGCACGACCAGCTCTACCCTCACCTACTGTATCCTCACCCATCCCTTGTAGACTGTGAGCCCTCGTGGGCAGGGTCCTCGCTCCACCATAATGCTGCACGACCAGCTCTACCCCCATCTACTGTATCCTCACCCATCCCTTGTAGACTGTGAACCCTCGTGGGCAGGGTCCTCGCTCCTCATGTACCAGGCAGTGACTCGCTTTTGTTCAAGATTATTGTACTAGTTGTTTGCTATGTATACCCCTATCACATGTGAAGCGCCATAATAATAAATAATATGAATATTGAGTTGTAAAGAGCTGCGGAATATGTTGGCGATATATAAATAAAGATTATTATTATAATAACAATAATTTGATAGGGGAGAGTTTAGTAAGAGGGTGACCGATCACTAGAGAGTTACAATAGTCCAGAGAAAATGGAGTAAGGGTGCGTGCACACGGTCAGTAAACGCTGTGGATTGGACGCAGCACAGTTGCGCGGCGTGCAATCCGCACCGGCCAGATGTTAGAGCATAGTGGACGGGATTTCCATGCCCACTATGCGTCTCCGTGCTCCTACGGCTCACCCGCGGAGACGGACATGCGGCGCAAGAAAAGTTCTATCAGTGCAATGTATAGGATGCGGTGAATAACCTTGTGTTCAATGAACATATGCGGATTCACCTGCGTGCACACGTATGCTGCGTTCAAAGCGTTGCCAAAAAGCATCGTGTGCACATACCCTAAGAGCGACAGTAAGAGTTTTTGCAGAGTCAAAGGCAAGAAAAGGTCGAATTCTAGAGATGTTTTTGAGGTGCAGGTGACAAGAGCGAGCGATCGGATGTGGGGAGCGAAGGAAAGATGACCCCAAGAGATAGTAATATTGGATTTAGGAAGGTTATTACAGGGAGGAAACACAAGGACTTCAGCTTTGAAGAGATTCAGTGTCAGATAGAGGGAGGACATGATGTTAGAGACAGCAGACAGACAATCACTGGTATCTGTAGTAATGAGGGGCGATGTCTGGAGCAGAGGTGTATAATTGGTGTCATCAGCATAGAGATGGTACTGGAACCGAATCTACTGATGGTTTGTCCAATAGGAGCGGAGTATAAGGAGAAAAGAAGGGGGCCTAGGACTGAGCCCTGAGGAACCCCAACAGTAAGGGGAGGGGACCTATGACAGAACCATGAGGAACCCTGACAGTTAGGGGAGGGGACCTATGACAGAACCATGAGGAACCCTGACAGTTAGGGGAGGGGACCTATGACAGAACCATGAGGAACCCCAACAGTTAGGGGAGGGGACCTATGACAGATCCATGAGGAACCCTGACAGTTAGAGGAGGGGACCTATGACAGAACCATGAGGAACCCCAACAGCTAGGGGAGGGGACCTATGACAGAACCATGAGGAACCCTGACAGTTAGGGGAGGGGACCTATGACAGAACCATGAGGAACCCCAACAGTTAGGGGAGGGGACCTATGACAGAACCATGAGGAACCCCGACAGTTAGGGGAGGGGACCTATGACAGAACCATGAGGAACCCTGACAGTTAGGGGAGGGGACCTATGACAGAACCATGAGGAACCCCCGACAGTTAGGGGAGGGGACCTATGACAGAACCATGAGGAACCCTGACAGTTAGGGGAGGGGACCTATGACAGAACCATGAGGAACCCTGACAGTTAGGGGAGGGGACCTATCACAGAACCATGAGGAACCCCAACAGTTAGGGGAGGGGACCTATGACAGAACCATGAGGAACCCTGACAGTTAGGGGAGGGGACCTATGACAGAACCATGAGGAACCCTGACAGTTAGGGGAGGGGACCTATGACAGAACCATGAGGAACCCCAACAGTCAGGGGAGGGGACCTATGACAGAACCATGAGGAACCCCGACAGTTAGGGGAGGGGACCTATGACAGAACCATGAGGAACCCTGACAGTTAGGAGAGGGGACCTATGACAGAACCATGAGGAACCCTGACAGTTAGGGGAGGGGACCTATGACAGAACCATGAGGAACCCTGACAGTTAGGGGAGGGGACCTATGACAGAACCATGAGGAACCCCAACAGTCAGGGGAGGGGACCTATGACAGAACCATGAGGAACCCTGACAGTTAGGGGAGGGGACCTATGACAGAACCATGAGGAACCCCAACAGTTAAGGGAGGGGACCTATGACAGAACCATGAGGAACCCCGACAGCTAGGGGAGGGGACCTATGACAGAACCATGAGGAACCCTGACAGTTAGGGGAGGGGACCTATGACAGAACCATGAGGAACCCTGACAGTTAGGGGAGGGGACCTATGACAGAACCATGAGGAACCCCAACAGCTAGAGGAGGGGACCTATGACAAAACCATGAGGAACCCTGACAGTTAGGGGAGGGGACCTATGACAGAACCATGAGGAACCCCGACAGCTAGGGGAGGGGACCTATGACAGAACCATGAGGAACCCCGACAGTTAGGGGAGGGGACCTATGACAGAACCATGAGGAACCCTGACAGTTAGGGGAGGGGACCTATGACAGAACCATGAGGAACCCCAACAGTCAGGGGAGGGGACCTATGACAGAACCATGAGGAACCCTGACAGTTAGGGGAGGGGACCTATGACAGAACCATGAGGAACCCCAACAGTTAAGGGAGGGGACCTATGACAGAACCATGAGGAACCCCGACAGCTAGGGGAGGGGACCTATGACAGAACCATGAGGAACCCTGACAGTTAGGGGAGGGGACCTATGACAGAACCATGAGGAACCCTGACAGTTAGGGGAGGGGACCTATGACAGAACCATGAGGAACCCCAACAGCTAGAGGAGGGGACCTATGACAAAACCATGAGGAACCCTGACAGTTAGGGGAGGGGACCTATGACAGAACCATGAGGAACCCCGACAGCTAGGGGAGGGGACCTATGACAGAACCATGAGGAACCCCGACAGTTAGGGGAGGGGACCTATGACAGAACCAAGAGGAACCCTAACAGTTAGGGGAGGGGACCTATGACAGAACCATGAGGAACCCCGACAGCTAGAGGAGGGGACCTATGACAGAACCACGAGGAACCCTGACAGTTAGGGGAGGGGACCTATGACAGAACCATGAGGAACCCCGACAGCTAGGGGAGGGGACCTATGACAGAACCATGAGGAACCCCGACAGTTAGGGGAGGGGACCTATGACAGAACCATGAGGAACCCTAACAGTTAGGGGAGGGGACCTATGACAGAACCATGAGGAACCCCGACAGCTAGGGGAGGGGACCTATGACAGAACCATGAGGAACCCCGACAGTTAGGGGAGGGGACCTATGACAGAACCATGAGGAACCCCGACAGTTAGGGGAGGGGACCTATGACAGAACCATGAGGAACCCTGACAGCTAGGGGAGGGGACCTATGACAGAACCATGAGGAACCCTGACAGCTAGGGGAGGGGACCTATGACAGAACCATGAGGAACCCCAACAGTTAGGGGAGAGGACCTATGACAGAACCATGAGGAACCCCGACAGTTAGGGGAGGGGACCTATGACAGAACCATGAGGAACCCTGACAGTTAGGGGAGGGGACCTATGACAGAACCATGAGGAACCCCGACAGCTAGGGGAGGGGACCTATGACAGAACCATGAGGAACCCCGACAGTTAGGGGAGGGGACCTATGACAGAACCATGAGGAACCCTAACAGTTAGGGGAGGGGACCTATGACAGAACCATGAGGAACCCCGACAGCTAGGGGAGGGGACCTATGACAGAACCATGAGGAACCCCGACAGTTAGGGGAGGGGACCTATGACAGAACCATGAGGAACCCCGACAGTTAGGGGAGGGGACCTATGACAGAACCATGAGGAACCCTGACAGCTAGGGGAGGGGACCTATGACAGAACCATGAGGAACCCTGACAGCTAGGGGAGGGGACCTATGACAGAACCATGAGGAACCCCAACAGTTAGGGGAGAGGACCTATGACAGAACCATGAGGAACCCCGACAGTTAGGGGAGGGGACCTATGACAGAACCATGAGGAACCCTGACAGTTAGGGGAGGGGACCTATGACAGAACCATGAGGAACCCCAACAGTTAAGGGAGGGGACCTATGACAGAACCATGAGGAACCCCGACAGCTAGGGGAGGGGACCTATGACAGAACCATGAGGAACCCTGACAGTTAGGGGAGGGGACCTATGACAGAACCATGAGGAACCCTGACAGTTAGGGGAGGGGACCTATGACAGAACCATGAGGAACCCCAACAGCTAGAGGAGGGGACCTATGACAAAACCATGAGGAACCCTGACAGTTAGGGGAGGGGACCTATGACAGAACCATGAGGAACCCCGACAGCTAGGGGAGGGGACCTATGACAGAACCATGAGGAACCCCGACAGTTAGGGGAGGGGACCTATGACAGAACCATGAGGAACCCTAACAGTTAGGGGAGGGGACCTATGACAGAACCATGAGGAACCCCGACAGCTAGAGGAGGGGACCTATGACAGAACCACGAGGAACCCTGACAGTTAGGGGAGGGGACCTATGACAGAACCATGAGGAACCCCGACAGCTAGGGGAGGGGACCTATGACAGAACCATGAGGAACCCCGACAGTTAGGGGAGGGGACCTATGACAGAACCATGAGGAACCCTAACAGTTAGGGGAGGGGACCTATGACAGAACCATGAGGAACCCCGACAGCTAGGGGAGGGGACCTATGACAGAACCATGAGGAACCCCGACAGTTAGGGGAGGGGACCTATGACAGAACCATGAGGAACCCCGACAGTTAGGGGAGGGGACCTATGACAGAACCATGAGGAACCCTGACAGCTAGGGGAGGGGACCTATGACAGAACCATGAGGAACCCTGACAGCTAGGGGAGGGGACCTATGACAGAACCATGAGGAACCCCAACAGTTAGGGGAGAGGACCTATGACAGAACCATGAGGAACCCCGACAGTTAGGGGAGGGGACCTATGACAGAACCATGAGGAACCCTGACAGTTAGGGGAGGGGACCTATGACAGAACCATGAGGAACCCTGACAGTTAGGGGAGGGGACCTATGACTGAACCATGAGGAACCCCCGACAGTTAGGGGAGGGGACCATGGACAGAACCATGAGGAACCCCCGACAGTAATTCGAGTGGACTAGGACTGAGGCCTGAGGAGCCCCGACAATAAGAGGAGGGAACCTAGGGCTGAGCCCTAAGGAACCCCAACAGTATGAGGAGGCAACCTAGGACTGAAGGCTGGGGAACCCTGACAGTAAGGGGAGGGGACCTACAACAGAACCCTGAGTAACCCCGACAGTAAGGGGAGGGGACCTAGGACAGAACCCTGAGGAGCCCAAAAATATGGGGAGTGTTACTAGGACTGAGGCCTGAGGAACCACGACAATAAAAAGAGGGGAGCTAGGAATGAGCCCTAAGGAACCCAGACAGTAAGAGTGGATCTAGAAGTGAACCCTGAGGAACCCCCACAGTAAGAGGAGGGGACCTAGGGCTGAACCCTAAGGAACCCAGACAGTAAGAGGAGTGGATCTAGAAGTGAACCCTGAGGAACCCTGACAGAAAGAGGAGGGGACCTAGGACTGAGCCCTAAGGACCCTGTCACTAAGAGGAGTAGACATAGAACTGAACCATGAGGAACCCCGACAGTAAGGGGAAGAGGAGCGGAAGAAGAGCCAGCAAAAGATACAGTGAAGAAGCGGTCAGAGAGGTAGGAGGAGAACCAGGAGAGAACGGTGTCCTTGAGGCCGATAGAGCGGAGCATAGTGAGGAGGAGCTGGTGATCTACAATGTTTAGCTGTTACTAGATCATTTAGTAAGGGCAGTTCCTGTAGAGTGTACGGAGTGGAAACCAGCTTGTTAGGCGATGTTCCCACATGTTTTGTTTTTTTCAAGTCAGAAATCTGCAGCAAAACTGATCTCTGGCAGGAAAGCAGCTGCGTCAAAAAAGCAGGTTTTGCTGCATTTTTTGATGCATTTTTGTTGAGTTTTTTCAGCGTTTTTTTCACTGTCCTTCTGTCTCTATTTATGCATGTACATAAAGTTCTGTGAAAAAAAGAACCCCATTCTATTTTGCCATCAAAAATGCTGAAAAAATTTTGGTGCGTTTTTTCAGGGGTTTTTTCACCACCCATTGCTTCCTATGGGTGAAAAAACGCTGAAAGAAGTGACCTGCTCTATTTTCCAAAAACCCGACCAAGGCACAAAATACGCAACAAAAAAAAAACAAGATGTGTGAACAGAGAATTCTGTTTTTTTCATAGACTTTGCTGGTGCTGCAAAACGCAGCTGAAAATGTTCATAAGAATCTGCAGCAAAATATGCTGAAAAACCCAACGTGTGTGAACACAGCCTAAAGGGTGATGAGTGTGATCTGAGAGATAGCGGATCAGATGAGAGTGGATCACACGTTCCTGGAGTTTAGAGATAGGGGGATATTAGAACCTTACTATTAGAAGAAGGGCCTGGGTTAGGGGAGATATCTCCTGTGACTAGGAGATGGAGAATAGAGAGAGTGAACAGATGGTTCAGTGATTTGTGAGAGCGTCTCTTGTGTTGTTAGGTGGGAATAAATGGATCTGAGTGGTTTAAGATTGTGGAAAGAGCATGTGCATAGGAGAGGAGAGAGGGGTTGATATGGATGGAGTGTGCAGAGTGTGTGAAAGGGCGGTAGATGTGAGTGATTGCAAAACACGATGTAATAGCAGACTAGTGACCACAGCTCTGGAGGTGACTGGAGGATAAGACATGATGTATAAGCAGAATAGTGACTGCAGCTCTGGATGTGACTGGAGGAGAACACAATGTAACAGCAGAATAATGGCCGCAGCTTTGGATGTGACTGGAGGACACAAGACACAGCAGAATAGTGACTGCAACTCTTGATGTGACTGGAGGATAAGACCCGAATTAACAGCAGAATAGTGGCTGCAGCTCTGGATGTGACTGGAGGAGAACATATAATGTAACAGCAGAATAGTGGCTGCAGCTCTGGATGTGACTGTAGGATACGATCTTTGATCCATTGTAGCCTTGGCAGGATGTTTAGGGTCGTTGTCCTGCTGGAAGGTGAACCTATGCCCCAGTCTCAAGTCTTTTTCAGTCTCTAACTGACTTTCTCAGTCCTCCAGGATAGCCCTGTATCTAGCTCCATTCATCTTCACATCAACTCTGAGCAACTTCCCTGCCCCTGCTGAAGAAAAGCCTCCCCACAGCATGATGCTGCCGCCACGTGTGACGGTGGAAATCGCCTTCTCAGGGTGATGGTGCAGTGTTAGTTTTCCGCCACACAGCGTTTTGAATTTAGCACAAAAAGTTCTCCTTTGGTCTCCTCTGACCAGAGCCCCTTCTTCTTCCACATGCTTGCTGTGTCCCTTACAAGGCTTTTTGCAAACTGGAAACAAAACTTCTGGCTTTCAAAAATGTCTTTCTTTTTACCGCTCTTGTATAAAGGCCAGAATTGTGGGGTATATTTCTGGAGTTGTCCTGTGGACAGATTCTCCCACCTGTACACAGCGTTTTGATTTTAGCCAAAAAAGTTCTCCTTTTGTCTCATCTGATCAGAGCCCCTTCTGTGGATCTGCAGCTCCTCCAGTGACCATGGTTCTGGCTGCTTCTCTAATTAGTGCTCTCCTCCTTGGGATGTCATTTTAGGTGGATGGCCATGTCTTGGTAGGTTTGCAGTTGTGCCATACTCCTTCCATTTTTGGATGATGGATTGGACAGTGCTCCGTGAGATGTTCAGAGCTTGGGCTATTTTCTATAACCTCACCCTGCTTTACTCTTCTCCACAACTTTATCCCTGACCTGTCTGGTGGGCTCCTTGGTTTTCATGATGCTGTTTGATCCCTAATTTTCTCACACAAACCTCTGAGGCCTTCACAGAACAGCTGTAGTTATAGTGAGAAGAAATCACACCAGGTGGACACAATGTACTAATTATGTGACTTCTGGGGGCAATTGGTCACTCAGGATTTTATTCAGGGGTATCGGACTACAGGGGGCTGAATACAAATTCTTCTCTCAATTTTCAGATTTATATTTCTTAAATAATGAGAAATCCCGGTATCATTTCCTTTATGCATCACAAATACTTGTAATTTTTTCTTGGCGTCACAGAAAATCCCAATAAAATATATTTACGTTTGTGGGTGTAAAAAATGTGGAAAAGTTTATGGTGTATGAAGACTTTTTCAAAGCACTATGACTCCTGCTCCCCTCCCCTCCACCTCCCACTCTCCAGTGCCTCTTCCTTTCCTCCACCTTCTGTCCTCCTCCTCCTTTCCTCCACCTCCTGCTCACCTCTCCTCCATCTCCCGCTCTCTTGTCCTCCTCTCCACCACCTCCCGCTCTCCGGACCTCCTGCTCTCCTCCACCTCCATTTCCTGCTCTTTACCACCTCCTGCTCTCCTACAACTCCTGCTCTCCTACACCTGCTGCTCTCCTACAACTCCTGCTCTCCTACACCTGCTGCTCTCCTACAACTCCTGCTCTCCTACACCTGCTGCTCTCCTACAACTCCTGCTCTTCTCTCCTCCACCTCCTGCTCACCTCTCCTCCATCTCCCGCTCTCTTCTCCTCCTCTCCTCCACCTCCCGCTCTCCGGACCTCCTGCTCTCCTACAACTCCTGCTCTCCTACACCTGCTGCTCTCCTACAACTCCTGCTCTCCTACAACTCCTGCTTTCCTACACCTCCTGCTCTTCTCTCCTCCACCTCCTGCTCACCTCTCCTCCATCTCCCGCTCTCTTCTCCTCCTCTCCTCCACCTCCCGCTCTCCGGACCTCCTGCTCTCCTCCACCTCCATTTCCTGCTCTTTACCACCTCCTGCTCTCCTACACCTGCTGCTCTCCTACAACTCCTGCTCTCCTACAACTCCTGCTCTCCTCTCCTCCACCTCCCGCTCTCCTGTCCTCCTCTCCTCCTTCTGCTTTCCTGTTCTCCACCTCCCACTCCCCTGTCCTCCTCTCCTCCACTTCCTGCTCTCCTCCTCCTCTCCAACCGCTCTCTTGTCCTCCTCTCCTCCACCTCCTGGTCTCCTGTCCTCCTTTCCTTCACCTCCTGGTCTCCTATCCTCCTTTCCTTCACCTCCTGGTCTCCTATCCTCCTTTCCTTCACCTCCTGGTCTCCTCTCCTCCACCTCCCGCTCTCCTCTCCTCCACCTCCCGCTCTCCTCTCCTCCACCTCCCGCTCTCCTTCCCTCCACCTCCCGCTCTCCTCCCCTCCACCTCCCGCTCTCCTCCCCTCCACCTCTCGCTCTCCTCCCCTCCACCTCCCGCTCTCCTCCACTTCCCACTCTCCTGTCCTCCTTTCCTTCACCTCCTGCTCTCATCTCCTCCACCTCCTGCTTTCCTGTCCTCCACCTCCCCCTCTCCTATCCTCCTCTCCTCCTGTCATCAATCTCCCGCTCTCCTGTCCTCCTCTCCTTCACCTCCTGCTCGCCTATCCTCCTCCTCTCCTCCACCTCCCACTCCCTTGTCCTCCTTTCCTTCACCTCCTGCTCGCCTATCCTCCTCCTCTCCTCCACCTCCCGCTCTCCTCTCCTCCTCTTCTCCACCTTCTGCTCTCCTTTCCTCATCTTCTCCTCCACCTCTCCTCTCTTGCACATTTTGCTTCTCTCCTCTTTAACATTTTACTTCCCTTTTTTACTCTTCCTCTTCTCCTCTTCAGCCAGTTCTGCCATATTAAGTGCTCATCTCCCACCTGCCTTCTGTATAATCTTCCCTCATAAGCCCATGAACATTCTTAAAGCGCACCTGTCAGCAGGATTGTGCTCAGTAATCTACACACACTGTCAGGACGGCTGCATTACACTGAATAATATGATACCTTGGTTGATGAAATCCGTCCTGTGGTTCTTTTTTTACATAATGCATCTAGTAGTGCGGGGCTAGGTAACATAGGAGGCAGGTCAGTGACCGATCAGTGAGCTATCATAAGAGCATACAGATGAATATGTAAGCAGAGCACCAGATAGAGCGCCCCCCACAGGCCGCCCCGGAGCACGAGCATATCATTATCTCCAAACTGAAAGTAAAAATTACACAAGAACCACAGGACGTATTTCATCAACCAAGGTATCATGTTAATCAGAGTAATGTCGCCCACCTGACAGTGTGTGTAGATTATCGAGCACAATCCTGCTGGCAGGTGCGCTTTAAAGGGGATGTCCAGGTAATAAACTGTAACAGGCAGGGTTCAACAACTTCCTGATGAAAATTGTGCTGAAGCCCAAACCTCTAGGAAATAAACTGAGCTGAGCAGGGGAGAAGTCCAGGACCATGAAAAGGCGGATAACATTACATCCCGGTGGCCTCACTCTCTGCCATAGTGGGATGCTCACACAGAACCATTACCATCATCATCCACATATATTTACTGTACATTATGCGTCCAGTGATCTCCCAGCACAGGAGGACACAGCAGGAGCAGCTGTCAATCACAAAGAGAAGCCCCGTCCACGCAGAGCTGCTGAGCCTGTACACACTGGGCAGCACACGACCACCGCACAGTGGGTACCAGACAGTGGGCAATAATACTCTATTAAAGGGGCAATATACAGAGAACACAACAAAAGCTGCAGAGTCCTGGATAGTCACCACCAACCCTGAGCAGATAGTTACCCCACAATATCAGGTCGGAGGGGCCATACACAGGCAGGCGTCCGGTGTACCACCTACAGGGGCAGAGCAGGTTAGTGGCGCAGCATGCACAGGCGACGCTACCATACATTATATCACCTGCCGCATGCTAATCAATGTATGTATCGTGCACCACACACACCACAAGCTGCAGCGACAGCCATAATGCATGGTGGTCTCCACTACCTAACCATCCAAAATTCTAATGATAACAGTCCCAGAAAATCAATACTACAGGGGCACCCGCTCCTGATACAAGGGGGTACAGCAACACAGCGGTGGAGACCACAATCAGGTAACCTGAGAATGGCACAATGCTGACCGCAGCTCTGGATGTGACTGGAGCATAAGACATGATGGAACTACAGAATAGTGACCGCAGCTCTGGATGTGACTGGAGCATAAAACATGATGTAACTACAGAATAGTGACTGCAGCTCTGGAGGTGACTGGAGGATAAGACACGATGTAACAGCAGAATAGTGACTGCAGCTCTGGAGGTGACTGGAGGATAAGACATGATGTAACAGCAGAATAGTGACTGTAGCTCTGGAGGTGACTGGAGGATTAGACATGATGTAACAGCAGAATAGTGACTGCAGCTCTGGAGGTGACTGGAGGATAAGACATGATATAACAGCAGAATAGTGAGTGCAGCTCTGGAGGTGACTGGAGGATAAGACACGATGTAACAGCAGAATAGTGACTACAGCTCTGAAGGTGACTGAAGGATAAGACACGATGTAACAGCAGAATAGTGACTGCAGCTCTGGAGGTGACTGGAGGATAAGACACGATGTAACAGCAGAATAGTGACTGCAGCTCTGGAGGTGACTGGAGGATAAGACACGATGTAACAGCAGAATAGTGACCGCAGCTCTGGAAGTGACTGGAGGATAAGACACGATGTAACAGCAGAATAGTGACTGCAGCTCTGGAGGTCACTGGAGGATAAGACACAATGTAACAGCAGAATAGTGACTACAGCTCTGAAGGTGACTGAAGGATAAGACACGATGTAACAGCAGAATAGTGACTACAGCTCTGAAGGTGACTGAAGGATAAGACACGATGTAACAGCAGAATAGTGACTGCAGCTCTGGAGGTGACTGGAGGATAAGACACGATGTAACAGCAGAATAGTGACTGCAGCTCTGGAAGTGACTGGAGGATAAGACACGATGTAACCGCAGAATAGTGAGTGCAGCTCTGGAGGTGACTGGAGGATGAGACACGATGTAACAGCAGAATAGTGACTGCAGCTCTGGAGATGACTGGAGGATAAGACACGATGTAACAGCAGAATAGTAACTGCAGCTCTGGAGGTGACTGGAGAATAAGACACGATGTAACAGCAGAATAGTGACTGCAGCTCTGGAAGTGACTGGAGGATGAGACAAGATGTAACAGCAGAATAGTGACTGCAGCTCTGGAGGTGACTGGAGGATGAGACACGATGAAACAGCAGAATAGTGACTGCAGCTCTGGAGGTGACTGGAGGATAAGACAAGATGTAACAGCAGAATAGTGACCGCAGCTCTGGAGGATGAGACACGATGTAACAGCAGAATAGTGACTGCAGCTGTGGAGGTGACTGGAGGATGAAACCTGATGTAACAGCAGAATAGTGACTGCAGCTCTGGATGTGACTGGAGGATAAGACAGGATGCAACATCAGAATAGTGACTGCAGCTCTGGAGGTGACTGGAGGATAAGACTCGATGTAACAGCAGAATAGTGACTGCCGCTTTGGAAGTGACTGGAGGATAAGAGACTATGTAATAGCAGAATAGTGACCGCAGCTCTGGAGGTGACTGGAAGATAAGACACGATGTAATAGCAGAATAGTGACTGCAGCTCTGGAGGTGACTAGAGGATAAGACACGATGTAACAGCAGAATAGTGACTGCAGCTTTGGAGGTGACTGGAGGATAAGACATGATGTAACAGCAGAATAGTGACTGCAGCTCTGAAGGTGACAGGAGGATAAGACACGATGTAACAGCAGAATAGTGACTGCAGCTTTGGAGGTGACTGGAGGATAAGACACGATGTAACAGCAGAATAGTGACTGCAGCTTTGGATGTGACTGGAGCATAAGACCTGATGTACCAGCAGAATAGCGATTGCAGCTCTGGAGGTGAGTGGAGCATAAGACACAATGTAACAGCAGAATACAATGTGGGAGGCTACTGGGGGCCATCATTCAGTGTGGGGGGAATACTGGGGGCCATAATACAGTGTGAGGGAAACACTGGGGGCCATCATTGAGTGTGGGGGGAATACTGGGGGCCATCATTGAGTGTGGGGGGAATACTGGGGGCCATCATTGAGTGTGGGGGGAATACTGGGGGCCATCATTTAGTGCTGCGGAAATACTGGGGACCATCATACAGTGTGGGAGGACTAACAGGGGTCATTATACCATGTGGGGGGATTACTGAGGGTCATCATTCACTGAGATCAGCGGTGACATCACTGAGAATGCCGCCTATCCATCACCAGAGATCAGCGGTGACATCACTGAGAATGCCGCCTATCCATCACCAGAGATCAGCGGTGACATCACTGAGAATGCCGCCTATCCATCACCAGAGATCAGCGGTGACATCACTGAGAATGCCGCCTATCCATCACTAGAGATCAGCGGTGACATCACTGAGAATGCCTCCTATCCATCACCAGAGATCAGCGGTGACATCACTGAGAATGCCGCCTATCCATCACCAGAGATCAGCGGTGATATCACTGAGAATGCCACCTATCCATCACCAGAGATCAGAGGTGACATCACTGAGAATGCCGCCTATCCATCACCAGAGATCAGAGGTGACATCACTGAGAATGTCGCCTATCCATCACCAGAGATCAGCGGTGACATCACTGAGAATGCCTCCTATCCATCACTAGAGATCAGCGGTGACATCACTGAGAATGCCGCCTATCCATCACTAGAGATCAGCGGTGATATCACTGAGAATGCCTCCTATCCATCACTAGAGATCAGAGGTGACATCACTGAGAATGCCTCCTATCCATCACTAGAGATCAGCGGTGACATCACTGAGAATGCCGCCTATCCATCACTAGAGATCAGCGGTGATATCACTGAGAATGCCTCCTATCCATCACCAGAGATCAGAGGTGACATCACTGAGAATGCCACCTATCCATCACCAGAGATCAGCGGTGACATCACTGAGAATGCCACCTATCCATCACTAGAGATCAGCGGTGATATCACTGAGAATGCCTCCTATCCATCACCAGAGATCAGAGGTGACATCACTGAGAATGCCTCCTATCCATCACTAGAGATCAGCGGTGATATCACTGAGAATGCCTCCTATCCATCACCAGAGATCAGCGGTGACATCACTGAGAATGCCGCCTATCCATCACCAGAGATCAGCGGTGACATCACTGAGAATGCCGCCTATCCATCACCAGAGATCAGCGGTGACATCACTGAGAATGCCTCCTATCCATCACCAGAGATCAGCGGTGACATCACTGAGAATGCCGCCTATCCATCACCAGAGATCAGGGGTGACATCACTGAGAATGCCTCCTATCCATCACTAGAGATCAGAGGTGACATCACTGAGAATGCCACCTATCCATCACCAGAGATCAGCAGTGACATCACTGAGAATGCCGCCTATCCATCACTAGAGATCAGTGGTGACATCACTGAGAATGCCTCCTATCCATCACCAGAGATCAGCGGTGACATCACTGAGAATGCCGCCTATCCATCACTAGAGATCAGCGGTGACATCACTGAGAATGCCGCCTATCCATCACCAGAGATCAGCGGTGACATCACTGAGAATGCCGCCTATCCATCACCAGAGATCAGCGGTGATATCACTGAGAATGCCTCCTATCCATCACTAGAGATCAGAGGTGACATCACTGAGAATGCCGCCTATCCATCACTAGAGATCAGAGGTGACATCACTGAGAATGCCTCCTATCCATCACTAGAGATCAGTGGTGACATCACTGAGAATGCCGCCTATCCATCACCAGAGATCAGCGGTGACATCACTGAGAATGCCTCCTATCCATCACCAGAGATCAGCGGTGACATCACTGAGAATGCCGCCTATCCATCACCAGAGATCAGCGGTGATATCACTGAGAATGCCACCTATCCATCACCAGAGATCAGAGGTGACATCACTGAGAATGCCGCCTATCCATCACCAGAGATCAGAGGTGACATCACTGAGAATGTCGCCTATCCATCACCAGAGATCAGCGGTGACATCACTGAGAATGCCTCCTATCCATCACTAGAGATCAGCGGTGACATCACTGAGAATGCCGCCTATCCATCACTAGAGATCAGCGGTGATATCACTGAGAATGCCACCTATCCATCACCAGAGATCAGAGGTGACATCACTGAGAATGCCGCCTATCCATCACCAGAGATCAGCGGTGACATCACTGAGAATGCCTCCTATCCATCACCAGAGATCAGCGGTGACATCACTGAGAATGCCGCCTATCCATCACCAGAGATCAGGGGTGACATCACTGAGAATGCCTCCTATCCATCACTAGAGATCAGAGGTGACATCACTGAGAATGCCGCCTATCCATCACCAGAGATCAGCAGTGACATCACTGAGAATGCCGCCTATCCATCACTAGAGATCAGCGGTGACATCACTGAGAATGCCTCCTATCCATCACCAGAGATCAGCGGTGACATCACTGAGAATGCCGCCTATCCATCACTAGAGATCAGCGGTGACATCACTGAGAATGCCGCCTATCCATCACCAGAGATCAGCGGTGACATCACTGAGAATGCCGCCTATCCATCACCAGAGATCAGCGGTGATATCACTGAGAATGCCTCCTATCCATCACTAGAGATCAGAGGTGACATCACTGAGAATGCCGCCTATCCATCACCAGAGATCAGCGGTGACATCACTGAGAATGCCGCCTATCCATCAGCAGAGATCAGCGGTGACATCACTGAGAATGCCACCTATCCATCACCAGAGATCAGCGGTGATATCACTGAGAATGCCTCCTATCCATCACTAGAGATCAGCGGTGACATCACTGAGAATGCCGCCTATCCATCACCAGAGATCAGCGGTGACATCACTGAGAATGCCGCCTATCCATCACCAGAGATCAGCGGTGACATCACTGAGAATGCCGCCTATCCATCACTAGAGATCAGCGGTGATATCACTGAGAATGCCGCCTATCCATCACCAGAGATCAGCGGTGATATCACTGAGAATGCCTCCTATCCATCACTAGAGATCAGCGGTGACATCACTGAGAATGCCGCCTATCCATCACCAGAGATCAGCGGTGACATCACTGAGAATGCCGCCTATCCATCACTAGAGATCAGCGGTGACATCACTGAGAATGCCACCTATCCATCACTAGAGATCAGCGGTGACATCACTGAGAATGCCGCCTATCCATCACCAGAGATCAGCGGTGACATCACTGAGAATGCCGCCTATCCATCACCAGAGATCAGCGGTGACATCACTGAGAATGCCTCCTATCCATCAACAGAGATCAGAGGTGACATCACTGAGAATGCCACCTATCCATCACTAGAGATCAGCGGTGACATCACTGAGAATGCCGCCTATCCATCACCAGAGATCAGCGGTGACATCACTGAGAATGCCGCCTATCCATCACCAGAGATCAGCGGTGACATCACTAAGAATGCCTCCTATCCATCACCAGAGATCAGAGGTGACATCACTGAGAATGCCACCTATCCATCACCAGAGATCAGCGGTGACATCACTGAGAATGCCACCTATCCATCACCAGAGATCAGCGGTGACATCACTGAGAATGCCTCCTATCCATCACTAGAGATCAGCGGTGACATCACTGAGAATGCCTCCTATCCATCACTAGAGATCAGCGGTGACATCACTGAGAATGCCACCTATCCATCACTAGAGATCAGCGGTGACATCACTGAGAATGCCGCCTATCCATCACCAGAGATCAGCGGTGACATCACTGAGAATGCCTCCTATCCATCACTAGAGATCAGCGGTGACATCACTGAGAATGCCTCCTATCCATCACCAGAGATCAGCGGTGACATCACTGAGAATGCCTCCTATCCATCACTAGAGATCAGCGGTGACATCACTGAGAATGCCGCCTATCCATCACCAGAGATCAGCGGTGACATCACTGAGAATGCCTCCTATCCATCACTAGAGATCAGCGGTGACATCACTGAGAATGCCACCTATCCATCACCAGAGATCAGCGGTGACATCACTGAGAATGCCTCCTATCCATCACCAGAGATCAGCGGTGACATCACTGAGAATGCCGCCTATCCATCACTAGAGATCAGCGGTGACATCACTGAGAATGCCTCCTATCCATCACTAGAGATCAGCGGTGACATCACTGAGAATGCCGCCTATCCATCACTAGAGATCAGCGGTGACATCACTGAGAATGCCTCCTATCCATCACTAGAGATCAGCGGTGACATCACTGAGAATGCCGCCTATCCATCACTAGAGATCAGCGGTGACATCACTGAGAATGCCTCCTATCCATCACTAGAGATCAGCGGTGACATCACTGAGAATGCCGCCTATCCATCACCAGAGATCAGCGGTGACATCACTGAGAATGCCGCCTATCCATCACCAGAGATCAGCGGTGACATCACTGAGAATGCCGCCTATCCATCACCAGAGATCAGCGGTGACATCACTGAGAATGCCGCCTATCCATCACCAGAGATCAGCGGTGACATCACTGAGAATGCCACCTATCCATCACCAGATATCAGCGGTGACATCACTGAGAATGCCACCTATCCATCACTAGAGATCAGCGGTGATATCACTGAGAATGCCTCCTATCCATCACCAGAGATCAGCGGTGACATCACTGAGAATGCCTCCTATCCATCACTAGAGATCAGCGGTGACATCACTGAGAATGCCTCCTATCCATCACCAGAGATCAGCGGTGACATCACTGAGAATGTCGCCTATCCATCACTAGAGATCAGCGGTGACATCACTGAGAATGCCTCCTATCCATCACCAGAGATCAGCGGTGACATCACTGAGAATGCCTCCTATCCATCACCAGAGATCAGCGGTGACATCACTGAGAATGCCGCCTATCCATCACTAGAGATCAGAGGTGACATCACTGAGAATGCCTCCTATCCATCACCAGAGATCAGCGGTGACATCACTGAGAATGCCGCCTATCCATCACCAGAGATCAGAGGTGACATCACTGAGAATGCCGCCTATCCATCACCAGAGATCAGCGGTGACATCACTGAGAATGCCGCCTATCCATCACCAGAGATCAGCGGTGACATCACTGAGAATGCCGCCTATCCATCACCAGAGATCAGCGGTGACATAACTGAGAATGCCTCCTATCCATCACTAGAGATCAGAGGTGACATCACTGAGAATGCCTCCTATCCATCACTAGAGATCAGCGGTGACATCACTGAGAATGCCACCTATCCATCACTAGAGATCAGCGGTGACATCACTGAGAATGCCTCCTATCCATCACTAGAGATCAGCGGTGACATCACTGAGAATGCCGCCTATCCATCACCAGAGATCAGCGGTGACATCACTGAGAATGCCTCCTATCCATCACCAGAGATCAGCGGTGACATCACTGAGAATGCCTCCTATCCATCACCAGAGATCAGCAGTGACATCACTGAGAATGCCACCTATCCATCACCAGAGATCAGCGGTGACATCACTGAGAATGCCGCCTATCCATCACCAGAGATCAGCGGTGACATCACTGAGAATGCCGCCTATCCATCACCAGAGATCAGCGGTGACATAACTGAGAATGCCTCCTATCCATCACTAGAGATCAGAGGTGACATCACTGAGAATGCCTCCTATCCGTCACCAGATATCAGCGGTGACATCACTGAGAATGCCTCCTATCCATCACCAGAGATCAGCGGTGACATCACTGAGAATGCCTCCTATCCATCACCAGAGATCAGCGGTGACATCACTGAGAATGTCGCCTATCCATCACTAGAGATCAGCGGTGACATCACTGAGAATGCCTCCTATCCATCACCAGAGATCAGCGGTGACATCACTGAGAATGCCGCCTATCCATCACCAGAGATCAGCGGTGACATCACTGAGAATGCCGCCTATCCATCACCAGAGATCAGCGGTGACATCACTGAGAATGCCGCCTATCCATCACCAGAGATCAGCGGTGACATAACTGAGAATGCCTCCTATCCATCACCAGAGATCAGCGGTGACATCACTGAGAATGCCTCCTATCCATCACTAGAGATCAGCGGTGACATCACTGAGAATGCCGCCTATCCATCACCAGAGATCAGCGGTGACATCACTGAGAATGCCGCCTATCCATCACTAGAGATCAGAGGTGTCATCACTGAGAATGCCTCCTATCCATCACTAGAGATCAGCGGTGACATCACTGAGAATGCCGCCTATCCATCACCAGAGATCAGCGGTGACATCACTGAGAATGCCGCCTATCCATCACCAGAGATCAGAGGTGACATCACTGAGAATGCCTCCTATCCATCACCAGAGATCAGCGGTGACATCACTGAGAATGCCGCCTATCCATCACCAGAGATCAGCGGTGACATCACTGAGAATGCCTCCTATCCATCACCAGAGATCAGCGGTGACATCACTGAGAATGCCTCCTATCCATCACCAGAGATCAGCAGTGACATCACTGAGAATGCCACCTATCCATCACCAGAGATCAGCGGTGACATCACTGAGAATGCCGCCTATCCATCACCAGAGATCAGCGGTGACATAACTGAGAATGCCTCCTATCCATCACTAGAGATCAGAGGTGACATCACTGAGAATGCCTCCTATCCGTCACCAGAGATCAGAGGTGACAACACTGAGAATGCCACCTATCCATCACTAGAGATCAGCGGTGACATCACTGAGAATGCCGCCTATCCATCACCAGAGATCAGCGGTGACATCACTGAGAATGCCTCCTATCCATCACCAGAGATCAGAGGTGACATCACTGAGAATGCCTCCTATCCATCACCAGAGATCAGCGGTGACATCACTGAGAATGCCGCCTATCCATCACCAGAGATCAGCGGTGACATCACTGAGAATACCGCCTATCCATCACCAGAGATCAGCGGTGACATCATTGAGAATGCCTCCTATCCATCACCAGAGATCAGCGGTGACATCACTGAGAATGCCGCCTATCCATCACCAGAGATCAGCGGTGACATCACTGAGAATGCCTCCTATCCATCACCAGAGATCAGCGGTGACATCACTGAGAATGCCGCCTATCCATCACCAGAGATCAGCGGTGACATCACTGAGAATGCCGCCTATCCATCACCAGAGATCAGAGGTGACATCACTGAGAATGCCTCCTATCCATCACCAGAGATCAGCGGTGACATCACTGAGAATGCCTCCTATCCATCACTAGAGATCAGCAGTGACATCACTGAGAATGCCTCCTATCCATCACTAGAGATCAGCGGTGACATCACTGAGAATGCCGCCTATCCATCACTAGAGATCAGCGGTGAGATCACTGAGAATGCCGCCTATCCATCACCAGAGATCAGAGGTGACATCACTGAGAATGCCGCCTATCCATCACCAGAGATCAGCAGTGACATCACTGAGAATGCCGCCTATCCATCACCAGAGATCAGAGGTGACATCACTGAGAATGCCGCCTATCCATCACCAGAGATCAGCGGTGACATCACTGAGAATGCCGCCTATCCATCACCAGAGATCAGAGGTGACATCACTGAGAATGCCTCCTATCCATCACCAGAGATCAGCGGTGACATCACTGAGAATGCCGCCTATCCATCACTAGAGATCAGCAGTGACATCACTGAGAATGCCTCCTATCCATCACTAGAGATCAGCGGTGACATCAATGAGAATGCCGCCTATCCATCACTAGAGATCAGCGGTGACATCACTGAGAATGCCGCCTATCCATCACCAGAGATCAGAGGTGACATCACTGAGAATGCCGCCTATCCATCACCAGAGATCAGCAGTGACATCACTGAGAATGCCGCCTATCCATCACCAGAGATCAGAGGTGACATCACTGAGAATGCCTCCTATCCATCACCAGAGATCAGCGGTGACATCACTGAGAATGCCGCCTATCCATCACTAGAGATCAGCAGTGACATCACTGAGAATGCCTCCTATCCATCACCAGAGATCAGCGGTGACATCACTGAGAATGCCGCCTATCCATCACCAGAGATCAGCGGTGACATCACTGAGAATGCCGCCTATCCATCACCAGAGATCAGAGGTGACATCACTGAGAATGCCTCCTATCCATCACCAGAGATCAGCGGTGACATCACTGAGAATGCCGCCTATCCATCACTAGAGATCAGCAGTGACATCACTGAGAATGCCTCCTATCCATCACCAGAGATCAGCGGTGACATCACTGAGAATGCCGCCTATCCATCACCAGAGATCAGCGGTGACATCACTGAGAATGCCGCCTATCCATCACTAGAGATCAGCGGTGACATCACTGAGAATGCCGCCTATCCATCACTAGAGATCAGCGGTGACATCACTGAGAATGCCTCCTATCCATCACTAGAGATCAGCAGTGACATCACTGAGAATGCCTCCTATCCATCACTAGAGATCAGCGGTGACATCACTGAGAATGCCGCCTATCCATCACTAGAGATCAGCGGTGACATCACTGAGAATGCCGCCTATCCATCACCAGAGATCAGAGGTGACATCACTGAGAATGCCGCCTATCCATCACCAGAGATCAGCAGTGACATCACTGAGAATGCCGCCTATCCATCACCAGAGATCAGAGGTGACATCACTGAGAATGCCGCCTATCCATCACCAGAGATCAGCGGTGACATCACTGAGAATGCCGCCTATCCATCACCAGAGATCAGAGGTGACATCACTGAGAATGCCTCCTATCCATCACTAGAGATCAGCGGTGACATCACTGAGAATGCCGCCTATCCATCACCAGAGATCAGCGGTGACATCACTGAGAATGCCGCCTATCCATCACTAGAGATCAGCAGTGACATCACTGAGAATGCCGCCTATCCATCACCAGAGATCAGCGGTGACATCACTGAGAATGCCGCCTATCCATCACCAGAGATCAGAGGTGACATCACTGAGAATACCTCCTATCCATCACCAGAGATCAGAGGTGACATCACTGAGAATGCCGCCTATCCATCACTAGAGATCAGAGGTGACATCACTGAGAATGCCACCTATCCATCACCAGAGATCAGCAGTGACATCACTGAGAATGCCGCCTATCCATCACTAGAGATCAGCGGTGACATCACTGAGAATGCCTCCTATCCATCACCAGAGATCAGCAGTGACATCACTGAGAATGCCTCCTATCCATCACTAGAGATCAGCGGTGACATCACTGAGAATGCCTCCTATCCATCACTAGAGATCAGCGGTGACATCACTGAGAATGCCGCCTATCCATCACCAGAGATCAGAGGTGACATCACTGAGAATGCCGCCTATCCATCACCAGAGATCAGCGGTGACATCACTGAGAATACCGCCTATCCATCACCAGAGATCAACGGTGACATCACTGAGAATGCCGCCTATCCATCACCAGAGATCAGCGGTGACAACACTGAGAATGCCGCCTATCCATCACCAGAGATCAGCGGTGACATCACTGAGAATGCCGCCTATCCATCACTAGAGATCAGCGGTGACATCACTGAGAATGCCGCCTATCCATCACCAGAGATCAGCGGTGACATCACTGAGAATGCCTCCTATCCATCACCAGAGATCAGAGGTGACATCACTGAGAATGCCGCCTATCCATCACCAGAGATCAGCGGTGACATCACTGAGAATGCCTCCTATCCATCACTAGAGATCAGCGGTGACATCACTGAGAATGCCGCCTATCCATCACCAGAGATCAGCGGTGACATCACTGAGAATGCCGCCTATCCATCACCAGAGATCAGCGGTGACATCACTGAGAATGCCGCCTATCCATCACCAGAGATCAGCGGTGACATCACTGAGAATGCCGCCTATCCATCACTAGAGATCAGCGGTGACATCACTGAGAATGCCTCCTATCCATCACTAGAGATCAGCGGTGACATCACTGAGAATGCCGCCTATCCATCACCAGAGATCAGCGGTGACATCACTGAGAATGCCGCCTATCCATCACCAGAGATCAGCGGTGACATCACTGAGAATGCCGCCTATCCATCACTAGAGATCAGCGGTGACATCACTGAGAATGCCGCCTATCCATCACCAGAGATCAGCGGTGACATCACTGAGAATGCCGCCTATCCATCACCAGAGATCAGCAGTGACATCACTGAGAATGCCGCCTATCCATCACCAGAGATCAGCGGTGACATCACTGAGAATGCCGCCTATCCATCACCAGAGATCAGCGGTGACATCACTGAGAATGCCGCCTATCCATCACTAGAGATCAGCGGTGACATCACTGAGAATGCCGCCTATCCATCACCAGAGATCAGCGGTGACATCACTGAGAATGCCGCCTATCCATCACCAGAGATCAGCAGTGACATCACTGAGAATGCCGCCTATCCATCACCAGAGATCAGAGGTGACATCACTGAGAATGCCGCCTATCCATCACCAGAGATCAGCGGTGACATCACTGAGAATGCCTCCTATCCATCACTAGAGATCAGCGGTGACATCACTGAGAATGCCGCCTATCCATCACCAGAGATCAGCGGTGACATCACTGAGAATGCCTCCTATCCATCACCAGAGATCAGCGGTGACATCACTGAGAATGTCGCCTATCCATCACCAGAGATCAGCGGTGACATCACTGAGAATGCCGCCTATCCATCACTAGAGATCAGCGGTGACATCACTGAGAATGCCTCCTATCCATCACCAGAGATCAGCGGTGACATCACTGAGAATGTCGCCTATCCATCACCAGAGATCAGCGGTGACATCACTGAGAATGCCTCCTATCCATCACCAGAGATCAGCGGTGACATCACTGAGAATGTCGCCTATCCATCACTAGAGATCAGCGGTGACATCACTGAGAATGCCACCTATCCATCACCAGAGATCAGCAGTGACATCACTGAGAATGCCGCCTATCCATCACTAGAGATCAGCGGTGACATCACTGAGAATGCCTCCTATCCATCACCAGAGATCAGCAGTGACATCACTGAGAATGCCTCCTATCCATCACTAGAGATCAGCGGTGACATCACTGAGAATGCCTCCTATCCATCACTAGAGATCAGCGGTGACATCACTGAGAATGCCGCCTATCCATCACCAGAGATCAGAGGTGACATCACTGAGAATGCCGCCTATCCATCACCAGAGATCAGCAGTGACATCACTGAGAATGCCGCCTATCCATCACCAGAGATCAGCGGTGACATCACTGAGAATGCCGCCTATCCATCACCAGAGATCAGCGGTGACATCACTGAGAATGCCGCCTATCCATCACCAGAGATCAGAGGTGACATCACTGAGAATGCCGCCTATCCATCACTAGAGATCAGCGGTGACATCACTGAGAATGCCGCCTATCCATCACTAGAGATCAGAGGTGACATCACTGAGAATGCCGCCTATCCATCACCAGAGATCAGCAGTGACATCACTGAGAATGCCGCCTATCCATCACCAGAGATCAGCGGTGACATCACTGAGAATGCCGCCTATCCATCACTAGAGATCAGCGGTGACATCACTGAGAATGCCGCCTATCCATCACCAGAGATCAGCGGTGACATCACTGAGAATGCCGCCTATCCATCACTAGAGATCAGCGGTGACATCACTGAAAATGCCGCCTATCCATCACCAGATATCAGCGGTGACATCACTGAGAATGCCGCCTATCCATCACCAGAGATCAGCGGTGACATCACTGAGAATGCCGCCTATCCATCACCAGAGATCAGCGGTGACATCACTGAGAATGCCGCCTATCCATCACCAGATATCAGCGGTGACATCACTGAGAATGCCGCCTATCCATCACCAGATATCAGCGGTGACATCACTGAGAATGCCACCTATCCATCACCAGAGATCAGCGGTGACATCACTGAGAATGCCGCCTATCCATCACCAGATATCAGCAGTGACATCACTGAGAATGCCTCCTATCCATCACCAGAGATCAGCGGTGACATCACTGAGAATGCCGCCTATCCATCAGTAGAGATCAGCGGTGACATCACTGAGAATGCCGCCTATCCATCACCAGATATCAGCGGTGACATCACTGAGAATGCCACCTATCCATCACTAGAGATCAGCGGTGACATCACTGAGAATGCCGCCTATCCATCACCAGAGATCAGAGGTGACATCACTGAGAATGCCGCCTATCCATCACCAGAGATCAGCGGTGACATCACTGAGAATGCCTCCTATCCATCACCAGAGATCAGCGGTGACATCACTGAGAATGCCTCCTATCCATCACCAGAGATCAGAGGTGACATCACTGAGAATGCCGCCTATCCATCACCAGAGATCAGCGGTGACATCACTGAGAATGCCTCCTATCCATCACTAGAGATCAGCGGTGACATCACTGAGAATGCCGCCTATCCATCACCAGAGATCAGAGGTGACATCACTGAGAATGCCGCCTATCCATCACCAGAGATCAGCAGTGACATCACTGAGAATGCCTCCTATCCATCACCAGAGATCAGCGGTGACATCACTGAGAATGCCGCCTATCCATCAGTAGAGATCAGAGGTGACATCACTGAGAATGCCGCCTATCCATCAGTAGAGATCAGCAGTGACATCACTGAGAATGCCGCCTATCCATCACTAGAGATCAGCGGTGACATCACTGAGAATGCCACCTATCCATCAGTAGAGATCAGCAATGACATCACTGAGAATGCCTCCTATCCATCACCAGAGATCAGCAGTGACATCACTGAGAATGCCTCCTATCCATCACCAGAGATCAGCGGTGACATCACTGAGAATGCCGTCTATCCATCACCAGAGATCAGCGGTGACATCACTGAGAATGCCGCCTATCCATCACCAGAGATCAGCGGTGACATCACTGAGAATGCCGCCTATCCATCACTAGAGATCAGCGGTGACATCACTGAGAATGCCACCTATCCATCAGTAGAGATCAGCAGTGACATCACTGAGAATGTCGCCTATCCATCACCAGAGATCAGCGGTGACATCACTGAGAATGCCGCCTATCCATCAGTAGAGATCAGCGGTGACATCACTGAGAATGCCGCCTATCCATCAGTAGAGATCAGCGGTGACATCACTGAGAATGCCGCCTATCCATCAGTAGAGATCAGCGGTGACATCACTGAGAATGCCGCCTATCCATCACTAGAGATCAGCAGTGACATCACTGAGAATGTCGCCTATCCATCACCAGAGATCAGCGGTGACATCACTGAGAATGCCGCCTATCCATCAGTAGAGATCAGCGGTGACATCACTGAGAATGCCGCCTATCCATCAGTAGAGATCAGCGGTGACATCACTGAGAATGCCGCCTATCCATCAGTAGAGATCAGCGGTGACATCACTGAGAATGCCTCCTATCCGTCACCAGAGATCAGAGGTGACAACACTGAGAATGCCGCCTATCCATCACTAGAGATCAGCGGTGGCATCACTGAGAATGCCTCCTATCCGTCACCAGAGATCAGCGGTGACATCACTGAGAATGCCTCCTATCCGTCACCAGAGATCAGAGGTGACAACACTGAGAATGCCTCCTATCCATCACTAGAGATCAGCAGTGACATCACTGAGAATGCCGCCTATCCATCACCAGAGATCAGCGGTGACATCACTGAGAATGCCTCCTATCCGTCACCAGAGATCAGAGGTGACAACACTGAGAATGCCACCTATCCATCACTAGAGATCAGCGGTGACATGACTGAGAATGCCTCCTATCCATCACTAGAGATCAGCGGTGACATCACTGAGAATGCCTCCTATCCGTCACCAGAGATCAGAGGTGACAACACTGAGAATGCCACCTATCCATCACTAGAGATCAGCGGTGACATGACTGAGAATGCCGCCTATCCATCACCAGAGATCAGCGGTGACATCACTGAGAATGCCGCCTATCCATCACTAGAGATCAGCGGTGACATCACTGAGAATGCCGCCTATCCATCACCAGAGATCAGCGGTGACATCACTGAGAATGCCGCCTATCCATCACTAGAGATCAGCGGTGACATCACTGAAAATGCCGCCTATCCATCACTAGAGATCAGCGGTGACATCACTGAGAATGCCGCCTATCCATCACCAGAGATCAGCAGTGACATCACTGAGAATGCCGCCTATCCATCACCAGAGATCAGCGGTGACATCACTGAGAATGCCGCCTATCCATCACTAGAGATCAGCGGTGACATCACTGAGAATGCCGCCTATCCATCACCAGAGATCAGCGGTGACATCACTGAGAATGCCGCCTATCCATCACCAGAGATCAGCGGTGACATCACTGAGAATGCCGCCTATCCATCACCAGATATCAGCGGTGACATCACTGAGAATGCCGCCTATCCATCACCAGATATCAGCGGTGACATCACTGAGAATGCCGCCTATCCATCACCAGATATCAGCGGTGACATCACTGAGAATGCCACCTATCCATCACCAGAGATCAGCGGTGACATCACTGAGAATGCCTCCTATCCATCACCAGAGATCAGCGGTGACATCACTGAGAATGCCTCCTATCCATCACCAGAGATCAGCGGTGACATCACTGAGAATGCCACCTATCCATCACCAGAGATCAGAGGTGACATCACTGAGAATGCCGCCTATCCATCACCAGAGATCAGAGGTGACATCACTGAGAATGCCACCTATCCATCACCAGAGATCAGAGGTGACATCACTGAGAATGCCGCCTATCCATCACCAGAGATCAGCGGTGACATCACTGAGAATGCCTCCTATCCATCACTAGAGATCAGCAGTGACATCACTGAGAATGCCACCTATCCATCACCAGAGATCAGAGGTGACATCACTGAGAATGCCGCCTATCCATCAGTAGAGATCAGCAGTGACATCACTGAGAATGCCGCCTATCCATCACCAGAGATCAGCGGTGACATCACTGAGAATGTCGCCTATCCATCACTAGAGATCAGCGGTGACATCACTGAGAATGCCGCCTATCCATCACCAGAGATCAGCGGTGACATCACTGAGAATGCCGCCTATCCATCAGTAGAGATCAGCGGTGACATCACTGAGAATGCCGCCTATCCATCAGTAGAGATCAGCGGTGACATCACTGAGAATGCCGCCTATCCATCAGTAGAGATCAGCGGTGACATCACTGAGAATGCCGCCTATCCATCACTAGAGATCAGCAGTGACATCACTGAGAATGTCGCCTATCCATCACCAGAGATCAGCGGTGACATCACTGAGAATGCCGCCTATCCATCAGTAGAGATCAGCGGTGACATCACTGAGAATGCCGCCTATCCATCAGTAGAGATCAGCGGTGACATCACTGAGAATGCCTCCTATCCGTCACCAGAGATCAGAGGTGACAACACTGAGAATGCCGCCTATCCATCACTAGAGATCAGCGGTGACATCACTGAGAATGCCTCCTATCCGTCACCAGAGATCAGCGGTGACATCACTGAGAATGCGTCCTATCCATCACTAGAGATCAGCAGTGACATCACTGAGAATGCCACCTATCCATCACTAGAGATCAGCGGTGACATGACTGAGAATGCCGCCTATCCGTCACCAGAGATCAGAGGTGACAACACTGAGAATGCCACCTATCCATCACTAGAGATCAGCGGTGACATGACTGAGAATGCCGCCTATCCATCACCAGAGATCAGCGGTGACATCACTGAGAATGCCTCCTATCCATCACCAGAGATCAGAGGTGACATCACTGAGAATGCCTCCTATCCATCACTAGAGATCAGCAGTGACATCACTGAGAATGCCTCCTATCCATCACTAGAGATCAGCGGTGACATCACTGAGAATGCCGCCTATCCATCACCAGAGATCAGCGGTGACATCACTGAGAATACCGCCTATCCATCACCAGAGATCAGCGGTGACATCACTGAGAATGCCTCCTATCCATCACTAGAGATCAGCAGTGACATCACTGAGAATGCCGCCTATCCATCACTAGAGATCAGCGGTGACATCACTGAGAATGCCTCCTATCCATCACTAGAGATCAGAGGTGACATCACTGAGAATGCCGCCTATCCATCACCAGAGATCAGCAGTGACATCACTGAGAATGCCTCCTATCCATCACTAGAGATCAGCGGTGACATCACTGAGAATGCCGCCTATCCATCACCAGAGATCAGAGGTGACATCACTGAGAATGCCGCCTATCCATCACCAGAGATCAGCGGTGACATCACTGAGAATACCGCCTATCCATCACCAGAGATCAGCGGTGACATCACTGAGAATGCCGCCTATCCATCACCAGAGATCAGCGGTGACAACACTGAGAATGCCGCCTATCCATCACCAGAGATCAGCGGTGACATCACTGAGAATGCCACCTATCCATCACTAGAGATCAGCGGTGACATCACTGAGAATGCCGCCTATCCATCACCAGAGATCAGAGGTGACATCACTGAGAATGCCGCCTATCCATCACCAGAGATCAGCGGTGACATCACTGAGAATGCCGCCTATCCATCACCAGAGATCAGCGGTGACAACACTGAGAATGCCGCCTATCCATCACCAGAGATCAGCGGTGACATCACTGAGAATGCCGCCTATCCATCACTAGAGATCAGCGGTGACATCACTGAGAATGCCGCCTATCCATCACCAGAGATCAGAGGTGACATCACTGAGAATGCCGCCTATCCATCACCAGAGATCAGCGGTGACATCACTGAGAATGCCGCCTATCCATCACCAGAGATCAGAGGTGACATCACTGAGAATGCCGCCTATCCATCACCAGAGATCAGCGGTGACATCACTGAGAATGCCTCCTATCCATCACTAGAGATCAGCAGTGACATCACTGAGAATGCCTCCTATCCATAACTAGAGATCAGCGGTGACATCACTGAGAATGCCGCCTATCCATCACCAGAGATCAGCGGTGACATCACTGAGAATGCCGCCTATCCATCACCAGAGATCAGCGATGACATCACTGAGAATGCCGCCTATCCATCACCAGATATCAGCGGTGACATCACTGAGAATGCCACCTATCCATCACCAGAGATCAGCGGTGACATCACTGAGAATGCCGCCTATCCATCACCAGATATCAGCGGTGACATCACTGAGAATGCCACCTATCCATCACCAGAGATCAGCGGTGACATCACTGAGAATGCCGCCTATCCATCACCAGATATCAGCGGTGACATCACTGAGAATGCCACCTATCCATCACCAGAGATCAGCGGTGACATCACTGAGAATGCCGCCTATCCATCACCAGAGATCAGCAGTGATATCACTGAGAATGCCGCCTATCCATCAGTAGAGATCAGCGGTGACATCACTGAGAATGCCTCCTATCCATCACCAGAGATCAGCGGTGACATCACTGAGAATGCCGCCTATCCATCAGTAGAGATCAGCGGTGACATCACTGAGAATGCCGCCTATCCATCACCAGATATCAGCGGTGACATCACTGAGAATGCCACCTATCCATCACTAGAGATCAGCGGTGACATCACTGAGAATGCCGCCTATCCATCACCAGAGATCAGAGGTGACATCACTGAGAATGCCGCCTATCCATCACCAGAGATCAGCGGTGACATCACTGAGAATGCCTCCTATCCATCACCAGAGATCAGCGGTGACATCACTGAGAATGCCTCCTATCCATCACCAGAGATCAGCGGTGACATCACTGAGAATGCCTCCTATCCATCACCAGAGATCAGAGGTGACATCACTGAGAATGCCACCTATCCATCACTAGAGATCAGCGGTGACATCACTGAGAATGCCGCCTATCCATCACCAGAGATCAGAGGTGACATCACTGAGAATGCCGCCTATCCATCAGTAGAGATCAGCAGTGACATCACTGAGAATGTCGCCTATCCATCACTAGAGATCAGCGGTGACATCACTGAGAATGCCGCCTATCCATCACCAGAGATCAGCGGTGACATCACTGAGAATGCCGCCTATCCATCAGTAGAGATCAGCGGTGACATCACTGAGAATGCCGCCTATCCATCAGTAGAGATCAGCGGTGACATCACTGAGAATGCCGCCTATCCATCAGTAGAGATCAGCGGTGACATCACTGAGAATGCCGCCTATCCATCACTAGAGATCAGCAGTGACATCACTGAGAATGTCGCCTATCCATCACCAGAGATCAGCGGTGACATCACTGAGAATGCCGCCTATCCATCAGTAGAGATCAGCGGTGACATCACTGAGAATGCCGCCTATCCATCAGTAGAGATCAGCGGTGACATCACTGAGAATGCCTCCTATCCGTCACCAGAGATCAGAGGTGACAACACTGAGAATGCCGCCTATCCATCACTAGAGATCAGCGGTGACATCACTGAGAATGCCTCCTATCCGTCACCAGAGATCAGCGGTGACATCACTGAGAATGCCGCCTATCCATCACCAGAGATCAGAGGTGACATCACTGAGAATGCCACCTATCCATCACTAGAGATCAGCGGTGACATCACTGAGAATGCCGCCTATCCATCACCAGAGATCAGCGGTGACATCACTGAGAATGCCGCCTATCCATCAGTAGAGATCAGCGGTGACATCACTGAGAATGCCGCCTATCCATCAGTAGAGATCAGCGGTGACATCACTGAGAATGCCGCCTATCCATCACTAGAGATCAGCAGTGACATCACTGAGAATGTCGCCTATCCATCACCAGAGATCAGCGGTGACATCACTGAGAATGCCGCCTATCCATCAGTAGAGATCAGCGGTGACATCACTGAGAATGCCGCCTATCCATCAGTAGAGATCAGCGGTGACATCACTGAGAATGCCTCCTATCCGTCACCAGAGATCAGAGGTGACAACACTGAGAATGCCGCCTATCCATCACTAGAGATCAGCGGTGACATCACTGAGAATGCCTCCTATCCGTCACCAGAGATCAGCGGTGACATCACTGAGAATGCCTCCTATCCATCACTAGAGATCAGCAGTGACATCACTGAGAATGCCTCCTATCCATCACTAGAGATCAGCGGTGACATCACTGAGAATGCCTCCTATCCGTCACCAGAGATCAGAGGTGACAACACTGAGAATGCCACCTATCCATCACTAGAGATCAGCGGTGACATGACTGAGAATGCCGCCTATCCATCACCAGAGATCAGCGGTGACATCACTGAGAATGCCTCCTATCCATCACCAGAGATCAGAGGTGACATCACTGAGAATGCCTCCTATCCATCACTAGAGATCAGCAGTGACATCACTGAGAATGCCTCCTATCCATCACTAGAGATCAGCGGTGACATCACTGAGAATGCCGCCTATCCATCACCAGAGATCAGCGGTGACATCACTGAGAATACCGCCTATCCATCACCAGAGATCAGCGGTGACATCACTGAGAATGCCGCCTATCCATCACTAGAGATCACCAGTGACATCACTGAGAATGCCGCCTATCCATCACTAGAGATCAGCGGTGACATCACTGAGAATGCCTCCTATCCATCACTAGAGATCAGCGGTGACATCACTGAGAATGCCGCCTATCCATCACCAGAGATCAGAGGTGACATCACTGAGAATGCCACCTATCCATCACCAGAGATCAGCAGTGACATCACTGAGAATGCCTCCTATCCATCACTAGAGATCAGCGGTGACATCACTGAGAATGCCGCCTATCCATCACCAGAGATCAGAGGTGACATCACTGAGAATGCCGCCTATCCATCACCAGAGATCAGCGGTGACATCACTGAGAATACCGCCTATCCATCACCAGAGATCAGCGGTGACATCACTGAGAATGCCGCCTATCCATCACCAGAGATCAGCGGTGACAACACTGAGAATGCCGCCTATCCATCACCAGAGATCAGCGGTGACATCACTGAGAATGACTCCTATCCATCACCAGAGATCAGAGGTGACATCACTGAGAATGCCACCTATCCATCACCAGAGATCAGAGGTGACATCACTGAGAATGCCACCTATCCATCACCAGAGATCAGCAGTGACATCACTGAGAATGACTCCTATCCATCACCAGAGATCAGAGGTGACATCACTGAGAATGCCGCCTATCCATCACCAGAGATCAGAGGTGACATCACTGAGAATGCCGCCTATCCATCACCAGAGATCAGCGGTGACATCACTGAGAATGACTCCTATCCATCACCAGAGATCAGAGGTGACATCACTGAGAATGCCGCCTATCCATCACCAGAGATCAGAGGTGACATCACTGAGAATGCCGCCTATCCATCACCAGAGATCAGCGGTGACATCACTGAGAATGCCGCCTATCCATCACCAGAGATCAGCGGTGACAACACTGAGAATGCCGCCTATCCATCACCAGAGATCAGCGGTGACATCACTGAGAATGCCACCTATCCATCACTAGAGATCAGCGGTGACATCACTGAGAATGCCGCCTATCCATCACCAGAGATCAGAGGTGACATCACTGAGAATGCCGCCTATCCATCACCAGAGATCAGCGGTGACATCACTGAGAATGCCTCCTATCCATCACCAGAGATCAGCGGTGACATCACTGAGAATGCCTCCTATCCATCACCAGAGATCAGAGGTGACATCACTGAGAATGCCACCTATCCATCACTAGAGATCAGCGGTGACATCACTGAGAATGCCGCCTATCCATCACCAGAGATCAGAGGTGACATCACTGAGAATGCCGCCTATCCATCAGTAGAGATCAGCAGTGACATCACTGAGAATGTCGCCTATCCATCACTAGAGATCAGCGGTGACATCACTGAGAATGCCACCTATCCATCACTAGAGATCAGCGGTGACATCACTGAGAATGCCTCCTATCCATCACCAGAGATCAGAGGTGACATCACTGAGAATGCCTCCTATCCATCACTAGAGATCAGCGGTGACATCACTGAGAATGCCGCCTATCCATCACCAGAGATCAGCGGTGACATCACTGAGAATGCCACCTATCCATCACTAGAGATCAGCGGTGACATCACTGAGAATGCCGCCTATCCATCACCAGAGATCAGAGGTGACATCACTGAGAATGCCACCTATCCATCACTAGAGATCAGCGGTGACATCACTGAGAATGCCGCCTATCCATCACCAGAGATCAGCGGTGACATCACTGAGAATGCCGCCTATCCATCAGTAGAGATCAGCGGTGACATCACTGAGAATGCCGCCTATCCATCAGTAGAGATCAGCGGTGACATCACTGAGAATGCCGCCTATCCATCAGTAGAGATCAGCGGTGACATCACTGAGAATGCCGCCTATCCATCACTAGAGATCAGCAGTGACATCACTGAGAATGTCGCCTATCCATCACCAGAGATCAGCGGTGACATCACTGAGAATGCCGCCTATCCATCAGTAGAGATCAGCGGTGACATCACTGAGAATGCCGCCTATCCATCAGTAGAGATCAGCGGTGACATCACTGAGAATGCCGCCTATCCATCAGTAGAGATCAGCGGTGACATCACTGAGAATGCCTCCTATCCGTCACCAGAGATCAGAGGTGACAACACTGAGAATGCCGCCTATCCATCACTAGAGATCAGCGGTGACATCACTGAGAATGCCTCCTATCCGTCACCAGAGATCAGCGGTGACATCACTGAGAATGCCACCTATCCATCACTAGAGATCAGCGGTGACATGACTGAGAATGCCGCCTATCCATCACCAGAGATCAGAGGTGACATCAGTGAGAATGCCTCCTATCCATCAGTAGAGATCAGCGGTGACATCACTGAGAATGCCTCCTATCCGTCACCAGAGATCAGAGGTGACAACACTGAGAATGCCGCCTATCCATCACTAGAGATCAGCGGTGACATCACTGAGAATGCCTCCTATCCGTCACCAGAGATCAGCGGTGACATCACTGAGAATGCCACCTATCCATCACTAGAGATCAGCGGTGACATGACTGAGAATGCCTCCTATCCATCACTAGAGATCAGCGGTGACATCACTGAGAATGCCTCCTATCCATCACCAGAGATCAGAGGTGACAACACTGAGAATGCCACCTATCCATCACTAGAGATCAGCGGTGACATGACTGAGAATGCCGCCTATCCATCACCAGAGATCAGCGGTGACATCACTGAGAATGCCTCCTATCCATCACCAGAGATCAGAGGTGACATCACTGAGAATGCCTCCTATCCATCACTAGAGATCAGCGGTGACATCACTGAGAATGCCGCCTATCCATCACCAGAGATCAGCGGTGACATCACTGAGAATACCGCCTATCCATCACCAGAGATCAGCGGTGACATCACTGAGAATGCCGCCTATCCATCACTAGAGATCAGCAGTGACATCACTGAGAATGCCGCCTATCCATCACTAGAGATCAGCGGTGACATCACTGAGAATGCCTCCTATCCATCACTAGAGATCAGCGGTGACATCACTGAGAATGCCGCCTATCCATCACCAGAGATCAGAGGTGACATCACTGAGAATGCCGCCTATCCATCACTAGAGATCAGAGGTGACATCACTGAGAATGCCTCCTATCCATCACTAGAGATCAGCGGTGACATCACTGAGAATGCCTCCTATCCATCACTAGAGATCAGCGGTGACATCACTGAGAATGCCGCCTATCCATCACCAGAGATCAGCGGTGACATCACTGAGAATGCCACCTATCCATCACTAGAGATCAGCGGTGACATCACTGAGAATGCCTCCTATCCATCACTAGAGATCAGCGGTGACATCACTGAGAATGCCGCCTATCCATCACCAGAGATCAGAGGTGACATCACTGAGAATGCCGCCTATCCATCACCAGAGATCAGCGGTGACATCACTGAGAATACCGCCTATCCATCACCAGAGATCAGCGGTGACATCACTGAGAATGCCGCCTATCCATCACCAGAGATCAGCGGTGACAACACTGAGAATGCCGCCTATCCATCACCAGAGATCAGCGGTGACATCACTGAGAATGCCGCCTATCCATCACTAGAGATCAGCGGTGACATCACTGAGAATGCCGCCTATCCATCACCAGAGATCAGCGGTGACATCACTGAGAATGCCGCCTATCCATCACCAGAGATCAGCGGTGACAACACTGAGAATGCCGCCTATCCATCACCAGAGATCAGCGGTGACATCACTGAGAATGCCACCTATCCATCACCAGAGATCAGCAGTGACATCACTGAGAATGCCTCCTATCCATCACTAGAGATCAGAGGTGACATCACTGAGAATGCCGCCTATCCATCACCAGAGATCAGAGGTGACATCACTGAGAATGCCACCTATCCATCACCAGAGATCAGCAGTGACATCACTGAGAATGCCTCCTATCCATCACTAGAGATCAGCGGTGACATCACTGAGAATGCCGCCTATCCATCACCAGAGATCAGAGGTGACATCACTGAGAATGCCGCCTATCCATCACCAGAGATCAGCGGTGACATCACTGAGAATGCCGCCTATCCATCACCAGAGATCAGCGGTGACAACACTGAGAATGCCGCCTATCCATCACCAGAGATCAGCGGTGACATCACTGAGAATGCCGCCTATCCATCACTAGAGATCAGCGGTGACATCACTGAGAATGCCGCCTATCCATCACCAGAGATCAGAGGTGACATCACTGAGAATGCCGCCTATCCATCACCAGAGATCAGCGGTGACATCACTGAGAATGCCGCCTATCCATCACCAGAGAACAGGGGTGACATCACTGAGAATGCCACCTATCCATCACCAGAGATCAGCAGTGACATCACTGAGAATGCCTCCTATCCATCACTAGAGATCAGCGGTGACATCACTGAGAATGCCGCCTATCCATCACCAGAGATCAGAGGTGACATCACTGAGAATGCCGCCTATCCATCACCAGAGATCAGCGGTGACATCACTGAGAATGCCGCCTATCCATCACCAGAGATCAGCGGTGACAACACTGAGAATGCCGCCTATCCATCACCAGAGATCAGCGGTGACATCACTGAGAATGCCGCCTATCCATCACTAGAGATCAGCGGTGACATCACTGAGAATGCCGCCTATCCATCACCAGAGATCAGAGGTGACATCACTGAGAATGCCGCCTATCCATCACCAGAGATCAGCGGTGACATCACTGAGAATGCCGCCTATCCATCACCAGAGATCAGCGGTGACATCACTGAGAATGCCTCCTATCCATCACCAGAGATCAGAGGTGACATCACTGAGAATGCCGCCTATCCATCACCAGAGATCAGCGGTGACATCACTGAGAATGCCTCCTATCCATCACTAGAGATCAGCAGTGACATCACTGAGAATGCCTCCTATCCATCACTAGAGATCAGCGGTGACATCACTGAGAATGCCGCCTATCCATCACCAGAGATCAGAGGTGACATCACTGAGAATGCCACCTATCCATCACCAGAGATCAGCAGTGACATCACTGAGAATGCCTCCTATCCATCACTAGAGATCAGCGGTGACATCACTGAGAATGCCGCCTATCCATCACCAGAGATCAGAGGTGACATCACTGAGAATGCCGCCTATCCATCACCAGAGATCAGCGGTGACATCACTGAGAATGCCGCCTATCCATCACCAGAGATCAGCGGTGACATCACTGAGAATACCGCCTATCCATCACCAGAGATCAGCGGTGACATCACTGAGAATGCCGCCTATCCATCACCAGAGATCAGCGGTGACATCACTGAGAATGCCGCCTATCCATCACCAGAGATCAGAGGTGACATCACTGAGAATGCCGCCTATCCATCACCAGAGATCAGCGGTGACATCACTGAGAATGCCTCCTATCCATCACCAGAGATCAGAGGTGACATCACTGAGAATGCCGCCTATCCATCACTAGAGATCAGCGGTGACATCACTGAGAATGCCGCCTATCCATCACTAGAGATCAGAGGTGACATCACTGAGAATGCCGCCTTTCCATCACTAGAGATCAGAGGTGACATCACTGAGAATGCCGCCTATCCATCACCAGAGATCAGCGGTGACATCACTGAGAATGCCGCCTATCCATCACCAGAGATCAGAGGTGACATCACTGAGAATGCCGCCTATCCATCACCAGAGAACAGGGGTGACATCACTGAGAATGCCGCCTATCCATCACCAGAGATCAGCGGTGACATCACTGAGAATGCCGCCTATCCATCACCAGAGATCAGCGGTGACATCACTGAGAATGCCGCCTATCCATCACCAGAGATCAGCGGTGACATCACTGAGAATGCCGCCTATCCATCACTAGAGATCAGCGGTGACATCACTGAGAATGCCGCCTATCCATCACTAGAGATCAGCAGTGACATCACTGAGAATGCCGCCTATCCATCACCAGAGATCAGAGGTGACATCACTGAGAATGCCACCTATCCATCACTAGAGATCAGCGGTGACATCACTGAGAATGCCGACTATCCATCACCAGAGATCAGCGGTGACATCACTGAGAATGCCTCCTATCCATCACCAGAGATCAGCGGTGACATCACTGAGAACGCCGCCTATCCATCACCAGAGATCAGCGGTGACATCACTGAGAATACCGCCTATCCATCACCAGAGATCAGCGGTGACATCACTGAGAATGCCTCCTATCCATCACCAGAGATCAGAGGTGACATCACTGAGAATGCCGCCTATCCATCACCAGAGATCAGCGGTGACATCACTGAGAATGCCTCCTATCCATCACTAGAGATCAGCGGTGACATCACTGAGAATGCCGCCTATCCATCACCAGAGATCAGCGGTGACATCACTGAGAATGCCGCCTATCCATCACCAGAGATCAGCGGTGACATCACTGAGAATGCCTCCTATCCATCACCAGAGATCAGCAGTGACATCACTGAGAATGCCGCCTATCCATCACCAGAGATCAGAGGTGACATCACTGAGAATGCCTCCTATCCATCACCAGAGATCAGCGGTGACATCACTGAGAATGCCTCCTATCCATCACCAGAGATCAGCGGTGACATCACTGAGAATGCCGCCTATCCATCACTAGAGATCCGTGGTGACATCACTGAGAATGCCTCCTATCCATCACCAGAGATCAGCGGTGACATCACTGAGAATGCCGCCTATCCATCACCAGAGATCAGAGGTGACATCACTGAGAATGCCGCCTATCCATCACTAGAGATCAGCGGTGACATCACTGAGAATGCCGCCTATCCATCACTAGAGATCAGAGGTGACATCACTGAGAATGCTGCCTATCCATCACTAGAGATCAGCGGTGACATCACTGAGAATGCCGCCTATCCATCACCAGAGATCAGCGGTGACATCACTGAGAATACCGCCTATCCATCACCAGAGATCAGCGGTGACATCACTGAGAATGCCGCCTATCCATCACCAGAGATCAGCGGTGACATCACTGAGAATGCCGCCTATCCATCACTAGAGATCAGCGGTGACATCACTGAGAATGCCGCCTATCCATCACTAGAGATCAGCAGTGACATCACTGAGAATGCCGCCTATCCATCACCAGAGATCAGAGGTGACATCACTGAGAATGCCACCTATCCATCACTAGAGATCAGCGGTGACATCACTGAGAATGCCGACTATCCATCACCAGAGATCAGCGGTGACATCACTGAGAATGCCTCCTATCCATCACCAGAGATCAGCGGTGACATCACTGAGAACGCCGCCTATCCATCACCAGAGATCAGCGGTGACATCACTGAGAATACCGCCTATCCATCACCAGAGATCAGCGGTGACATCACTGAGAATGCCTCCTATCCATCACCAGAGATCAGAGGTGACATCACTGAGAATGCCGCCTATCCATCACCAGAGATCAGCGGTGACATCACTGAGAATGCCTCCTATCCATCACTAGAGATCAGCGGTGACATCACTGAGAATGCCGCCTATCCATCACCAGAGATCAGCGGTGACATCACTGAGAATGCCGCCTATCCATCACCAGAGATCAGCGGTGACATCACTGAGAATGCCTCCTATCCATCACCAGAGATCAGCAGTGACATCACTGAGAATGCCGCCTATCCATCACCAGAGATCAGAGGTGACATCACTGAGAATGCCTCCTATCCATCACCAGAGATCAGCGGTGACATCACTGAGAATGCCTCCTATCCATCACCAGAGATCAGCGGTGACATCACTGAGAATGCCGCCTATCCATCACTAGAGATCCGCGGTGACATCACTGAGAATGCCTCCTATCCATCACCAGAGATCAGCGGTGACATCACTGAGAATGCCGCCTATCCATCACCAGAGATCAGAGGTGACATCACTGAGAATGCCGCCTATCCATCACTAGAGATCAGCGGTGACATCACTGAGAATGCCGCCTATCCATCACTAGAGATCAGAGGTGACATCACTGAGAATGCTGCCTATCCATCACTAGAGATCAGCGGTGACATCACTGAGAATGCCGCCTATCCATCACCAGAGATCAGCGGTGACATCACTGAGAATACCGCCTATCCATCACCAGAGATCAGCGGTGACATCACTGAGAATGCCGCCTATCCATCACCAGAGATCAGCGGTGACATCACTGAGAATACCGCCTATCCATCACTAGAGATCAGCGGTGACATCACTGAGAATACCGCCTATCCATCACTAGAGATCAGCGGTGACATCACTGAGAATGCCGCCTATCCATCACCAGAGATCAGCGGTGACATCACTGAGAATACCGCCTATCCATCACCAGAGATCAGCGGTGACATCACTGAGAATGCCGCCTATCCATCACTAGAGATCAGCGGTGACATCACTGAGAATGCCTCCTATCCATCACCAGAGATCAGCGGTGACATCACTGAGAATGCCGCCTATCCATCACCAGAGATCAGCGGTGACATCACTGAGAATGCCTCCTATCCATCACCAGAGATCAGCGGTGACATCACTGAGAATGCCTCCTATCCATCACCAGAGATCAGCGGTGACATCACTGAGAATGCCTCCTATCCATCACCAGAGATCAGCGGTGACATCACTGAGAATGCCGCCTATCCATCACCAGAGATCAGCGGTGACCTCACTGAGAATGCCGCCTATCCATCACCAGAGATCAGCGGTGACATCACTGAGAATGCCACCTATCCATCACTAGAGATCAGCGGTGACATCACTGAGAATGCCGCCTATCCATCACCAGAGATCAGCGGTGACCTCACTGAGAATGCCGCCTATCCATCACCAGAGATCAGCGGTGACATCACTGAGAATGCCTCCTATCCATCACTAGAGATCAGCGGTGACATCACTGAGAATGCCGCCTATCCATCACCAGAGATCAGCGGTGACATCACTGAGAATGCCGCCTATCCATCACCAGAGATCAGCGGTGACATCACTGAGAATACCGCCTATCCATCACCAGAGATCAGCGGTGACATCACTGAGAATGCCTCCTATCCATCACCAGAGATCAGAGGTGACATCACTGAGAATGCCGCCTATCCATCACCAGAGATCAGCGGTGACATCACTGAGAATGCCTCCTATCCATCACTAGAGATCAGCGGTGACATCACTGAGAATGCCGCCTATCCATCACCAGAGATCAGCGGTGACATCACTGAGAATGCCGCCTATCCATCACCAGAGATCAGCGGTGACATCACTGAGAATGCCTCCTATCCATCACCAGAGATCAGCAGTGACATCACTGAGAATGCCGCCTATCCATCACCAGAGATCAGAGGTGACATCACTGAGAATGCCTCCTATCCATCACCAGAGATCAGCGGTGACATCACTGAGAATGCCTCCTATCCATCACCAGAGATCAGCGGTGACATCACTGAGAATGCCGCCTATCCATCACTAGAGATCCGTGGTGACATCACTGAGAATGCCTCCTATCCATCACCAGAGATCAGCGGTGACATCACTGAGAATGCCGCCTATCCATCACCAGAGATCAGAGGTGACATCACTGAGAATGCCGCCTATCCATCACTAGAGATCAGCGGTGACATCACTGAGAATGCCGCCTATCCATCACTAGAGATCAGAGGTGACATCACTGAGAATGCTGCCTATCCATCACTAGAGATCAGCGGTGACATCACTGAGAATGCCGCCTATCCATCACCAGAGATCAGCGGTGACATCACTGAGAATACCGCCTATCCATCACCAGAGATCAGCGGTGACATCACTGAGAATGCCGCCTATCCATCACCAGAGATCAGCGGTGACATCACTGAGAATGCCGCCTATCCATCACTAGAGATCAGCGGTGACATCACTGAGAATGCCGCCTATCCATCACTAGAGATCAGCAGTGACATCACTGAGAATGCCGCCTATCCATCACCAGAGATCAGAGGTGACATCACTGAGAATGCCACCTATCCATCACTAGAGATCAGCGGTGACATCACTGAGAATGCCGACTATCCATCACCAGAGATCAGCGGTGACATCACTGAGAATGCCTCCTATCCATCACCAGAGATCAGCGGTGACATCACTGAGAACGCCGCCTATCCATCACCAGAGATCAGCGGTGACATCACTGAGAATACCGCCTATCCATCACCAGAGATCAGCGGTGACATCACTGAGAATGCCTCCTATCCATCACCAGAGATCAGAGGTGACATCACTGAGAATGCCGCCTATCCATCACCAGAGATCAGCGGTGACATCACTGAGAATGCCTCCTATCCATCACTAGAGATCAGCGGTGACATCACTGAGAATGCCGCCTATCCATCACCAGAGATCAGCGGTGACATCACTGAGAATGCCGCCTATCCATCACCAGAGATCAGCGGTGACATCACTGAGAATGCCTCCTATCCATCACCAGAGATCAGCAGTGACATCACTGAGAATGCCGCCTATCCATCACCAGAGATCAGAGGTGACATCACTGAGAATGCCTCCTATCCATCACCAGAGATCAGCGGTGACATCACTGAGAATGCCTCCTATCCATCACCAGAGATCAGCGGTGACATCACTGAGAATGCCGCCTATCCATCACTAGAGATCCGCGGTGACATCACTGAGAATGCCTCCTATCCATCACCAGAGATCAGCGGTGACATCACTGAGAATGCCGCCTATCCATCACCAGAGATCAGAGGTGACATCACTGAGAATGCCGCCTATCCATCACTAGAGATCAGCGGTGACATCACTGAGAATGCCGCCTATCCATCACTAGAGATCAGAGGTGACATCACTGAGAATGCTGCCTATCCATCACTAGAGATCAGCGGTGACATCACTGAGAATGCCGCCTATCCATCACCAGAGATCAGCGGTGACATCACTGAGAATACCGCCTATCCATCACCAGAGATCAGCGGTGACATCACTGAGAATGCCGCCTATCCATCACCAGAGATCAGCGGTGACATCACTGAGAATACCGCCTATCCATCACTAGAGATCAGCGGTGACATCACTGAGAATACCGCCTATCCATCACTAGAGATCAGCGGTGACATCACTGAGAATGCCGCCTATCCATCACCAGAGATCAGCGGTGACATCACTGAGAATACCGCCTATCCATCACCAGAGATCAGCGGTGACATCACTGAGAATGCCGCCTATCCATCACTAGAGATCAGCGGTGACATCACTGAGAATGCCTCCTATCCATCACCAGAGATCAGCGGTGACATCACTGAGAATGCCGCCTATCCATCACCAGAGATCAGCGGTGACATCACTGAGAATGCCTCCTATCCATCACCAGAGATCAGCGGTGACATCACTGAGAATGCCTCCTATCCATCACCAGAGATCAGCGGTGACATCACTGAGAATGCCTCCTATCCATCACCAGAGATCAGCGGTGACATCACTGAGAATGCCGCCTATCCATCACCAGAGATCAGCGGTGACCTCACTGAGAATGCCGCCTATCCATCACCAGAGATCAGCGGTGACATCACTGAGAATGCCACCTATCCATCACTAGAGATCAGCGGTGACATCACTGAGAATGCCGCCTATCCATCACCAGAGATCAGCGGTGACCTCACTGAGAATGCCGCCTATCCATCACCAGAGATCAGCGGTGACATCACTGAGAATGCCTCCTATCCATCACTAGAGATCAGCGGTGACATCACTGAGAATGCCGCCTATCCATCACCAGAGATCAGCGGTGACATCACTGAGAATGCCGCCTATCCATCACCAGAGATCAGCGGTGACATCACTGAGAATGCCGCCTATCCATCACTAGAGATCAGCGGTGACATCACTGAGAATGCCGCCTATCCATCACTAGAGATCAGAGGTGACATCACTGAGAATGCTGCCTATCCATCACTAGAGATCAGCGGTGACATCACTGAGAATGCCGCCTATCCATCACCAGAGATCAGAGGTGACATCACTGAGAATGCCACCTATCCATCACCAGAGATCAGCGGTGACATCACTGAGAATGCCGCCTATCCATCACTAGAGATCAGCGGTGACATCACTGAGAATGCCGCCTATCCATCACTAGAGATCAGCGGTGACATCACTGAGAATGCCACCTATCCATCACCAGAGATCAGAGGTGACATCACTGAGAATGCCGCCTATCCATCACCAGAGATCAGCGGTGACAACACTGAGAATGCCGCCTATCCATCACTAGAGATCAGCGGTGACATCACTGAGAATGCCGCCTATCCATCACCAGAGATCAGCGGTGACATCACTGAGAATGCCTCCTATCCATCACCAGAGATCAGAGGTGACATCACTGAGAATGCCTCCTATCCATCACTAGAGATCAGCGGTGACATCACTGAGAATGCCTCCTATCCATCACCAGAGATCAGCGGTGACATCACTGAGAATGCCTCCTATCCATCACCAGAGATCAGCGGTGACATCACTGAGAATGCCGCCTATCCATCACTAGAGATCAGCGGTGACATCACTGAGAATGCCACCTATCCATCACTAGAGATCAGCAGTGACATCACTGAGAATGCCGCCTATCCATCACCAGAGAACAGCGGTGACATCACTGAGAATGCCGCCTATCCATCACCAGAGATCAGCGGTGACATCACTGAGAATGCCGCCTATCCATCACTAGAGATCAGCGGTGACATCACTGAGAATGCCTCCTATCCATCACCAGAGATCAGCGGTGACATCACTGAGAATGCCTCCTATCCATCACCAGAGATCAGCGGTGACATCACTGAGAATGCCGCCTATCCATCACCAGAGATCAGCAGTGACATCACTGAGAATGCCTCCTATCCATCACCAGAGATCAGCGGTGACATCACTGAGAATGCCGCCTATCCATCACTAGAGATTGGAGGCATTCTCAATGATGTCATCGCTGATCTCACAGACATGGCACCTCCACACACTCATGTACTCTTTCTTGTACAGAAAATTTGTAAAATCCATAAAGACATCTCCGAGGGGACATATCACCCTCACAGAGAACACATGGGATTAATTATAACTGGGAAATGAGAAAGAGCGGATACTTCAACCTCCATTGAGGTAGGACCTCCCTCAATGGACAGGTAATTACCACAGGAAATCTAATGACAACAGCCCTAGAATTCGTATACTCAGAGGCAAAGTAGTATAGGGACTTCCTGTGGTCAAAGGAATTATCTCAGACTTCTGGAGCCAGAGGTCAGTGATGAATATTGGGGTTTGCATCGATCCAATATTTATGGGAGAAATATTTTCGGTGTCATAGTGAAGGGACGAACATAATGCATTCACTCACATCATAACATCATTGAAACGCCTCCAACTTAATATCGGAACAATGGATGATGCTATCCATGCCATGTTTCATCTCTATAAAAAGGTAAAGCCACGATATGAAACAAAACGATATCTACCACCTGGGACCTCCAGGGGTGAATATATCCTGTAAGTTGGGAATCTCATAAACTTCTAAAAGACCTAGCACATCCCACAATCCGCCCCATATGAGCTCATCAAGGCGAGATATGTGGGCGTAACCTTGATTTAATAAAATATACAGTTTGGGTTTTGGTCATTTGTCAGTCCTGGACGGTACAGCTTGCTGTGGTTCTGTCAGTCTTCCTAAAAATATGTACCTTCCTCCGCTAAGCTCTGAGACATTTCTGTGTAATCAGATTTAGTACTTTTTCTTTTGTTATCCCTTTTATTCCATGTAACTGTACATACTGTATTGTTTTGTTCCCATTTTGTATCATCGCTCTATATTTTTATGAACACTGCCTATCTTTCCGGATTAAATATATACAATTTAATAGATGTTCCTCTTGTTCTGTTATAAGCACCCCTGAAGCCATATGCTATCTGTAATGGGCGTCCATTTGGCCCATATAAACGATTGCTGGTGGCAGCTAGTAGTTCCTCTTGTTGTAGTGTAGTTGGCAGTGACCGTACCGGGGTATATATATATTCCATGCGTTGGTATCAGAGGTGTATATACTATACGCTCACTGTGAGTTTCCTAATAACTGGCCTAGTGGTGGAAGAATCCGCGGCCTCGTCCACCACTCATCAGTCAATTATGTAATTGTCCTGGGGCGATGGAGTCTCGCCCCCTGACACTATCATAAACAGTTTTTCAAGCAGGAGTTCACATTAAACATTTGACTCATGTAATTGCCTCCCTATATGCAGCAGACCCCCAGGTCACATGACGGTATAATACCATCACACTCGGATTAAAGGACGGTATAATCACATAATCATTACCCTAGGTCATCAGTGATAAGCAGCATTTGGAGCAGCGTCTTACCTTCGATGGTGATGGTCTGGTCACCTCTCCTTTCCTGCGCCATCATTGCGGCGGTCTGTACATTGAGCTCCGCTCCACTCCGTGCAGACCCCAGTCTATTCACCATCTGCGTGGGAGCAGAAATCACACGGGATCAAAAGAGCCCCCTTTGTGCTGGTGGAAACAGTCAGCACTGTACAGAACTACTTATCTGGGCAACACATGCCACTATTTATCTGGGCACCATACGGCACTATTTACTTGGGCAACATATGGCACTCTTTATCTGGTCACCATAAAGCACTATTTATCTTGTCACCATATGGCACTATTTATCTGCCCATCGTACGGCACTATGTATCTGGCCACCAAATGGCACTCTAAGCAACACACGGCACTATTTATCTGGGCAGTACATAGCCGTATTTATCTGGCCACCATACGACATTATTTATCTGGTCACCATATGACACTATTTATCTGGGCAATACATGGCCGTATTTATCTGGGCAGTACATGGGCATATTTATCTGGTCACCATATGGCACTATTTATCTAAGCAGTACACAACACTATTTATCTGGCCACCTTATGACACTATTTATCTGGCCACCTTATGACACTATTTCTCTGGCCACCTTATGACACTATTTCTCTGGCCACCTTATGACACTATTTCTCTGGCCACCCTATGACACTATTTATCTGGCCACCATATGACACTATTTATCTGGCCACCATATGACACTATTTATCTGGCCACCTTATGACACTATTTATCTGGCCACCATATGACACTATTTATCTGGCCACCATATGACACTATTTATCTGGCCACCTTATGACACTATTTCTCTGGCCACCCTATGACACTATTTCTCTGGCCACCCTATGACACTATTTCTCTGGCCACCCTATGACACTATTTATCTGGCCACCATATGACACTATTTATCTGGCCACCATATGACACTATTTATCTGGCCACCTTATGACACTATTTATCTGGCCACCATATGACACTATTTATCTGGCCACCATATGACACTATTTATCTGGCCACCTTATGACACTATTTCTCTGGCCACCCTATGACACTATTTCTCTGGCCACCCTATGACACTATTTCTCTGGCCACCCTATGTTACTATTTCTCTGGCCACCCTATGACACTATTTCTCTGGTTACCATACGGCACAATTTATCTGGTCACATGCGGCACTATATATCTGGTCACATACGGCACTACTTATCTGGTCACATGCGGCACTATATATCTGGTCACATACGGCACTACTTATCTGGGCAATACACGGCACTATTTATCTGGTCACATACGGCACTATATATCTGGTCACATACGGCACTATATATCTGGTCACATACGGCACTATTTATCTGGTCACATACGGCACTATATATCTGGGCACCATACGCAACTACTTATCTGGGCAATACACGGCACTATTTATCTGGTCACATACGGCACTATATATCTGGTCACATACGGCACTATATATCTGGTCACATACGGCACTATTTATCTGGTCACATACGGCACTATATATCTGGTCACCATACAGCATGATGTAGGGTATGTGTGACAGTATGGTGGTATACCCGTATACACACAGTTATTAATAGTGCAGGGCGTGTGCTGACGCCTGTGCGACCCCCTCAGAAGCCGGGGAGGCAGTGATACCATGTACTTGGCGTCACGCTCCATCAGTGTGCCGCGTATACTGACGGCACGCACCTCACACTCGTAGCGTCCGGCGTCTTCTTTAGTCGCGCTCTTTACCACCAGGATCAGAGTCCCGCTCCTCGGCTCGGCGAACGTCTGGTGTTTGCTGGAATCTGACAGCAGATGTCCGTCTCGGTACCACCTGCAAACAGCGCCACCATCAGCCTTCTCTCCTGTATTACAATGTTCTATGGTATAATGATGATGGTGGTGGTCACTCACCGGATTTGTGGGTATGGCGCCCCCTCAATAACACAAGAGAACTGCACATCTTCTCCCTCCACAAAGTAAACGTTCCGCATCTTATTGATGAATCTTGGCGGAACTGACGACAGAGACACGAATCAATCTGACTGCATGATACGAGGCCTGAAATACTCTATGACCCTCTACTAAAATACTCTGTGCTGCTGGGGAGAATCCTATAACCTTAGGTGAGAACCTACATTGTCTCCTGTGTGCACTGTACCAGGGGAGAACTAGAGAAGAAGCCGCTGCTGCTCCACAGCACAAAATCATGTACATGGCAGTGTTCACACCAAAAGGTAATGTGTCCTGACGGGAAACGGTCACTTATACTCCAGTCACAACCACAGCTGCACCCACAAATACACTACTTTCCTGGTAGCTCTCAGGTTAGAGGATTTCACTGCCAAGAATAATACAACTCTCAATATGCAGCAGGGTGGGAAGATAGCAAGAGCAGAATAGTGACCGCAGCTCTGGATGTGACTGGAGGATAAGACATGATGTCACAGCAGAATAGTGACCGCAGCTCTGGAGGTGACTGGAGGATGAGACACGATGTAACAGCAGAATAGTGACTGCAGCTCTGGAGGTGACTGGAGGATAAGACATGATGTAACAGCAGAATAGTGACTGCAGCTCTGGAGGTGACTGGAGGATAAGACACGATGTAACAGCAGAATAGTGACCGCAGCTCTGGAGGTGACTGGAGGATAAGACACGATGTAACAGCAGAATAGTGACCGCAGCTCTGGAGGTGACTGGAGGATAAGACACGATGTAACAGCAGAATAGTGACCGCAGCTCTGGAGGTGACTGGAGGATAAGACATGATGTAACAGCAGAATAGTGACCGCAGCTCTGGAGGTGACTGGAGGATAAGACATGATGTAACAGCAGAATAGTGACCGCAGCTCTGGAGGTGACTGGAGGATAAGACATGATGTAACAGCAGAATAGTGACCGCAGCTCTGGAGGTGACTGGAGGATAAGACATGATGTAACAGCAGAATAGTGACCGCAGCTCTGGAGGTGACTGGAGGATAAGACATGATGTAACAGCAGAATAGTGACCGCAGCTCTGGAGGTGACTGGAGGATAAGACATGATGTAACAGCAGAATAGTGACAGCAGCTCTGGAGGTGACTGGAGGATAAGACATGATGTAACAGCAGAATAGTGACCGCAGCTCTGGAGGTGACTGGAGGATAAGACATGATGTAACAGCAGAATAGTGACCGCAGCTCTGGAGGTGACTGGAGGATGAGACACGATGTAACAGCAGAATAGTGACTGCAGCTCTGGAGGTGACTGGAGGATAAGACATGATGTAACAGCAGAATAGTGACTGCAGCTCTGGAGGTGACTGGAGGATAAGACACGATGTAACAGCAGAATAGTGACCGCAGCTCTGGAGGTGACTGGAGGATAAGACACGATGTAACAGCAGAATAGTGACCGCAGCTCTGGAGGTGACTGGAGGATAAGACACGATGTAACAGCAGAATAGTGACCGCAGCTCTGGAGGTGACTGGAGGATAAGACATGATGTAACAGCAGAATAGTGACCGCAGCTCTGGAGGTGACTGGAGGATAAGACATGATGTAACAGCAGAATAGTGACCGCAGCTCTGGAGGTGACTGGAGGATAAGACATGATGTAACAGCAGAATAGTGACCGCAGCTCTGGAGGTGACTGGAGGATAAGACATGATGTAACAGCAGAATAGTGACCGCAGCTCTGGAGGTGACTGGAGGATAAGACATGATGTAACAGCAGAATAGTGACCGCAGCTCTGGAGGTGACTGGAGGATAAGACATGATGTAACAGCAGAATAGTGACAGCAGCTCTGGAGGTGACTGGAGGATAAGACATGATGTAACAGCAGAATAGTGACCGCAGCTCTGGAGGTGACTGGAGGATAAGACATGATGTAACAGCAGAATAGTGACCGCAGCTCTGGAGGTGACTGGAGGATAAGACATGATGTAACAGCAGAATAGTGACCGCAGCTCTGGTGGTGACTGGAGGATAAGACATGTAACAGCAGAATAGTGACTGCAGCTCTGGAGGTGACTGGAGGATAAGACACAATGTAACAGCAGAATAGTGACTGCAGCTCTGGAGGTGACTGGAGGATAAGACATGATGTAACAGCAGAATAGTGACTGCTGCTCTGGAGGTGACTGGAGGATAAGACACGATGTAACAGCAGAATAGTGACTGCAGCTCTGGAAGTGACTGGAGGATGTAACAGCAGAATAGTGACTGCAGCTCTGGAAGTGACTGGAGGATGTAACAGCAGAATAGTGACTGCAGCTGTGGATATGAGTAGAGTATATGGCCGCTTTTGCTATGGGAGGGGGGTGAGCATCTCTCCTGAGGCAACAGTCAAGACGTCTCTCGGGGGCAGCCTTTTGACGTGAGGGCACAATACGGAGAGGGGACAGCATGAGAGTACATTACAAAGAGGGGACAGAGTGAGGACACTGTAGGAGAGGGGACAGTGTGAGGACACTGTAAGAGAGGGGACAGTGTGAGGACACTGTAGGAGAGGGGACAGTGTGAGGACACTGTAGGAGAGGGGACAGAGTGAGGACACTGTAGGAGAGGGGACAGTGTGAGGACACTGTAGGAGAGGGGACAGAGTGAGGACACTGTAGGAGAGGGGACAGTGTGAGGACACTGTAGGAGAGGGGACAGAGTGAGGACACTGTAGGAGAGGGGACAGAGTGAGGGCACAGAATGAAGAGGGGACAGTGTGAGGACACTGTAGGAGAGGGGACAGAGTGAGGGCACAGAATGAAGAGGGGACAGTGTGAGGACACTGTAGGAGAGGGGACAGAGTGAGGACACTGTAGGAGAGGGGACAGTGTGAGGACACGGTAGGAGAGGGGACAGTGTGAGGACACGGTAGGAGAGGGGACAGTGTGAGGACACTGTAGGAGAGGAGACAGAGTGAGGACACTGTAGGAGAGGGGACAGTGTGAGGACACTGTAGGAGAGGGGACAGTGTGAGGACACTGTAGGAGAGGGGACAGTGTGAGGACACTGTAGGAGAGGGGACAGTGTGAGGACACTGTAGGAGAGGGGACAGAGTGAGGACACTGTAGGAGAGGGGACAGTGTGAGGACACTGTAGGAGAGGGGACAGAGTGAGGACACTGTAGGAGAGGGGACAGAGTGAGGACACTGTAGGAGAGGGGACAGAGTGAGGGCACAGAATGAAGAGGGGACAGTGTGAGGACACTGTAGGAGAGGGGACAGAGTGAGGACACTGTAGGAGAGGGGACAGTGTGAGGACACGGTAGGAGAGGGGACAGTGTGAGGACACTGTAGGAGAGGGGACAGAGTGAGGACACTGTAGGAGAGGGGACAGTGTGAGGACACTGTAGGAGAGGGGACAGTGTGAGGACACTGTAGGAGAGGGGACAGTGTGAGGACACTGTAGGAGAGGGGACAGAGTGAGGACACTGTAGGAGAGGGGACAGAGTGAGGACACTGTAGGAGAGGGGACAGAGTGAGGACACTGTAGGAGAGGGGACAGTGTGAGGACACTGTAGGAGAGGGGACAGTGTGAGGACACTGTAGGAGAGGGGACAGAGTGAGGACACTGTAGGAGAGGGGACAGAGTGAGGACACTGTAGGAGAGGGGACAGTGTGAGGACACTGTAGGAGAGGGGACAGTGTGAGGACACTGTAGGAGAGGGGACAGAGTGAGGACACTGTAGGAGAGGGGACAGAGTGAGGACACTGTAGGAGAGGGGACAGTGTGAGGACACTGTAGGAGAGGGGACAGAGTGAGGACACTGTAGGAGAGGGGACAGTGTGAGGACACTGTAGGAGAGGGGACAGAGTGAGGACACTGTAGGAGAGGGGACAGAGTGAGGACACTGTAGGAGAGGGGACAGAGTGAGGGCACAGAATGAAGAGGGGACAGTGTGAGGACACTGTAGGAGAGGGGACAGAGTGAGGACACTGTAGGAGAGGGGACAGTGTGAGGACACGGTAGGAGAGGGGACAGTGTGAGGACACTGTAGGAGAGGGGACAGAGTGAGGACACTGTAGGAGAGGGGACAGTGTGAGGACACTGTAGGAGAGGGGACAGAGTGAGGACACTGTAGGAGAGGGGACAGTGTGAGGACACTGTAGGAGAGGGGACAGTGTGAGGACACTGTAGGAGAGGGGACAGAGTGAGGACACTGTAGGAGAGGGGACAGAGTGAGGACACTGTAGGAGAGGGGACAGAGTGAGGACACTGTAGGAGAGGGGACAGTGTGAGGACACTGTAGGAGAGGGGACAGAGTGAGGACACTGTAGGAGAGGGGACAGTGTGAGGACACTGTAGGAGAGGGGACAGAGTGAGGACACTGTAGGAGAGGGGACAGTGTGAGGACACTGTAGGAGAGGGGACAGTGTGAGGACACTGTAGGAGAGGGGACAGTGTGAGGACACTGTAGGAGAGGGGACAGTGTGAGGACACTGTAGGAGAGGGGACAGTGTGAGGACACTGTAGGAGAGGGGACAGTGTGAGGACACTGTAGGAGAGGGGACAGAGTGAGGACACTGTAGGAGAGGGGACAGAGTGAGGACACTGTAGGAGAGGGGACAGAGTGAGGACACTGTAGGAGAGGGGACAGAGTGAGGACACTGTAGGAGAGGGGACAGTGTGAGGACACTGTAGGAGAGGGGACAGTGTGAGGACACTGTAGGAGAGGGGACAGAGTGAGGACACTGTAGGAGAGGGGACAGTGTGAGGACACTGTAGGAGAGGGGACAGAGTGAGGACACTGTAGGAGAGGGGACAGAGTGAGGACACTGTAGGAGAGGGGACAGTGTGAGGACACTGTAGGAGAGGGGACAGTGTGAGGACACTGTAGGAGAGGGGACAGAGTGAGGACACTGTAGGAGAGGGGACAGTGTGAGGACACTGTAGGAGAGGGGACAGTGTGAGGACACTGTAGGAGAGGGGACAGAGTGAGGACACTGTAGGAGAGGGGACAGAGTGAGGACACTGTAGGAGAGGGGACAGAGTGAGGACACTGTAGGAGAGGGGACAGTGTGAGGACACTGTAGGAGAGGGGACAGAGTGAGGACACTGTAGGAGAGGGGACAGAGTGAGGACACTGTAGGAGAGGGGACAGTGTGAGGACACTGTAGGAGAGGGGACAGAGTGAGGACACTGTAGGAGAGGGGACAGTGTGAGGACACTGTAGGAGAGGGGACAGTGTGAGGACACTGTAGGAGAGGGGACAGTGTGAGGACACTGTAGAAGAGGGGACAGTGTGAGGACACTGTAGGAGAGGGGACAGTGTGAGGACACTGTAGAAGAGGGGACAGTGTGAGGACACTGTAGGAGAGGGGACAGTGTGAGGACACTGTAGGAGAGGGGACAGTGTGAGGACACTGTAGGAGAGGGGACAGTGTGAGGACACTGTAGGAGAGGGGACAGTGTGAGGACACTGTAGGAGAGGGGACAGTGTGAGGACACTGTAGGAGAGGGGACAGTGTGAGGACACTGTAGGAGAGGGGACAGTGTGAGGACACTGTAGGAGAGGGGACAGTGTGAGGACACTGTAGGAGAGGGGACAGTGTGAGGACACTGTAGGAGAGGGGACAGTGTGAGGACACTGTAGGAGAGGGGACAGTGTGAGGACACTGTAGGAGAGGGGACAGTGTGAGGACACTGTAGGAGAGGGGACAGTGTGAGGACACTGTAGGAGAGGGGACAGAGTGAGGACACTGTAGGAGAGGGGACAGAGTGAGGACACTGTAGGAGAGGGGACAGAGTGAGGACACTGTAGGAGAGGGGACAGTGTGAGGACACTGTAGGAGAGGGGACAGAGTGAGGACACTGTAGGAGAGGGGACAGAGTGAGGACACTGTAGGAGAGGGGACAGAGTGAGGACACTGTAGGAGAGGGGACAGTGTGAGGACACTGTAGGAGAGGGGACAGAGTGAGGACACTGTAGGAGAGGGGACAGAGTGAGGACACTGTAGGAGAGGGGACAGAGTGAGGACACTGTAGGAGAGGGGACAGTGTGAGGACACTGTAGGAGAGGGGACAGTGTGAGGACACTGTAAGAGAGGGGACAGTGTGAGGACACTGTAGGAGAGGGGACAGTGTGAGGACACTGTAGGAGAGGCGACAGAGTGAGGACACTGTAAGAGAGGGGACAGTGTGAGGACACTGTAGGAGAGGGGACAGTGTGAGGACACTGTAGGAGAGGGGACAGTGTGAGGACACTGTAGGAGAGGGGACAGTGTGAGGACACTGTAGGAGAGGGGACAGAGTGAGGACACTGTAGGAGAGGGGACAGTGTGAGGACACTGTAGGAGAGGGGACAGTGTGAGGACACTGTAAGAGAGGGGACAGTGTGAGGACACTGTAGGAGAGGGGACAGAGTGAGGACACTGTAGGAGAGGGGACAGTGTGAGGACACTGTAGGAGAGGGGACAGTGTGAGGACACTGTAGGAGAGGGGACAGAGTGAGGACACTGTAGGAGAGGGGACAGAGTGAGGACACTGTAGGAGAGGGGACAGAGTGAGGACACTGTAGGAGAGGGGACAGTGTGAGGACACTGTAGGAGAGGGGACAGAGTGAGGACACTGTAGGAGAGGGGACAGAGTGAGGACACTGTAAGAGAGGGGACAGTGTGAGGACACTGTAGGAGAGGGGACAGTGTGAGGACACTGTAGGAGAGGGGACAGAGTGAGGACACTGTAGGAGAGGGGACAGAGTTAGGACACTGTAAGAGAGGGGACAGTGTGAGGACACTGTAGGAGAGGGGACAGTGTGAGGACACTGTAGGAGAGGGGACAGTGTGAGGACACTGTAGGAGAGGGGACAGTGTGAGGACACTGTAGGAGAGGGGACAGTGTGAGGACACTGTAGGAGAGGGGACAGTGTGAGGAGATTGTATGCAGAGGGGTTAATGTAAGGGGGGAACTGAAATTGGGACTAGTGAGGAGGAGAAACCATGGACCGGGGACAGCATGAAGTGGGGATGTCTGGTGCTATATTTATGTATTGATGGTGATTCTGGTGCTATATTCTTGTACTTATTATGGTTCTTCTGCTGTCTTGAGTTTTGATGATGTACTGATAGTGGTTGTGGTGTTGTGCTGTGTTTCTGTAATGATGGTGGTTCTGATGCTATATTCATGTACTGATGGTTGCTCCAGTGCCATTTTCGTGTACTGATAAAATATAATTTAGCAGCAAAATACTGACTGCAGCTATAGCTGTGATTGGAGAATATACATAATATAACAGCAGAATACTAACTGCAGCTCTGGATGTGACTGGAGTATAGCATGTATAGTGATGTGTGGAGTACAGTGTATTTCCATACTTCCTTCTTACAAATATTAACCCCCTGGTGACTATGGGGCAGGTTTGGGATGTGAGAACATTCCATCAATACACCAGAGACACCATGTGATAGTTACCTTGGACCAGGATCTTGCCCAGTGTGCTGGCAGTACCCGCTGGGCTGCAGGCAAAGCACATATACTGGCCAGAGTCCGAGCCCGTCATGTTGTCCAAGATGAGGGTGCAGGAACCATCTGGATCCTCAATGATGATGTGATGTGGATCCACCTCCACCGAGCGGCCATCTGAGGGGGCACAGAAATGGTTACCACCACCATCGTTCTCACCACCACATGCAGGACAAAGGGGGCAGTGTGATGTATGGCACGGCACAAGGGACTTATCCATCAGTGGCTGTCCTGTGTTACCACCATAGACAGAGATGTAAGGGTTAAATAGTGAACATAGTGACTATAACCACCATCGTGAGCCCCTGCCTGTCCTGACTACAAGTCCCAGAATGGAGGAGGAAGTGCCATCAGGGAATGGGTGGGGGCCAGGGGTTATATCGGGGTCCTCTCCATGCTGCACTCCATCGTTCTGGTGAATGGGGGTCATTACCTTTGTACCAGGTGATAGTGGGTTTCGGGGTCCCGGTGACGCGGCATGCCAGCTTGACAGTTTCTCCGAGCTCAGCCGTGCAGTCTCCCAGCACCTCGATGAAATGCGGGGGGTCTGCAACACAAGACACTCAAGGTCAAAGGGCACATTTGTGATTGCAGCTTTGGTTGTGACTGGAGTCAATGTTCTACAGGAGGGTGGAGCTATGACCCCATTTATACCATCCTGAACAGACTGCAGGGGGGTGTTGGGGTGGTATTTAGGAGAGACCAATGTATGGTGTCCGAGAAGGGACGCCCCGGACAGGTGAATGTTTCATGTCTCCGACCACTGGGGGTGCCCTCCCCATCATCCTTTCTCCCTGACCTTGGATGATGGGTGTTATACTGCGCCCGATGCTTACTCCACTGCGGCAGGCTGAAGCGCTGCTGGATGCCGCTGATCTCCTTCACCCAGGAGTTCTTGATGATCAGGGTCCGCGCCTGCAGCAGGTATTTGCGCACTGAGTCCTCGCGCTCATGCCAGATCTCGAAGGCACGATCGTCGCCCTCCACCAGATCGTTCACGTCAATGTTTGTCAGCTAAGGAAACAGAAAGAAAGTATGTGAACCCCTGGTACTGAAGAGCATGTACAGCGTGCCTTGCACCTCCAGAGCTGCGCTCATATTTCTACTGAAATCAGTCAACACCAGGAGCCGCCTGAGCGCCGGGTAGTAAAGATAAAAGGGCCCCTATTATTAGAAGCTGGGAGCCTCACAGACACACCTCACCAGGCCCCCACTGACCATGGGCTCTCAGACACTGGTGAAATGCATTGTGGGAGACGTTGTGTACATCAGACCCGCAGAGCATGCTCCAAGGAGACGTGCGGACCAGAAAGCAGAAACTGTGAGCGCAGCTCTGGAGGTGAATGGAGTACTAGACTTGATATTATTGTACAGCTCTCCCCTCTCTGGAGAGTATATTGGGGGCAGCGCCTCCTCCCCGATGAACGCACCTTCATCATGTTTTTGAAGACGTAGCTGTAGGTGTCAGTCCGGGGGTCTCTCTTGGGTTTACAGATGATGACATAGTTCTTGAACAGGAAGACGTGGCGGTTGTGTCCCTTCCAGGCCATTCGGGCACCAGGAGCTCCTTCCCAAACAATGAAGTGGCCCTAAAACAGAGAACAAAGTTGATGATGCAAAGCTTCACTCCAGAAAACAGTGAGCACCAGGGGGCGACCTCGCTGACAGAGGCCTCAGTCATGTGATCTCTGAGGCTCAGCACGGAAGCGTCAGTCATGTGATCTCTGTGGCTCAGCACGGAAGCGTCAGTCATGTGATCTCTGTGGCTCAGCACGGAAGCGTCAGTCATGTGATCTCTGTGGCTCAGCACGGAAGCGTCAGTCATGTTATCTCTGTGGCTCAGCACGGAAGCGTCAGTCATGTGATCTCTGTGGCTCAGCACGGAAGCGTCAGTCATGTGATCTCTGAGGCTCAGCACGGAAGCGTCAGTCATGTTATCTCTGTGGCTCAGCACGGAGGTGTCAGTCATGTGATCTCTGTGGCTCAGCATGGAGGCGTCGTCAGTCATGTGATCTCTGTGGCTCAGCACGGAGGCGTCAGTCATGTGATCTCTGTGGCTCAGCACGGAGGTGTCAGTCATGTGATCTCTGACTAAGCACGGAGGCGTCAGTCATGTGATCTCTACTGCTCAGCAAGGAGATGTTAGTCAGGTGACCTCTGTGGCTCAGCATGGAGGCGTCAGTCAAGTGATCTCTGTGGCTCAGCACGGAGGCGTCAGTCAAGTGATCTCTGTGGCTCAGCACGGAGATGTCAGTCATGTGATCTCTATGGCTCAGCAAGGAGATGTCAGACATGTGATCTCTGCGGATCAGCATGGAGACGTCACTTATGTGATTGAGGATGTACTTACTTGTCTTATAGGTTCGCCGAGCGCCTCCAGAGTTCCGGGGTAATTCTCTATCAGTGAGACATGCAGGAAGTTCTCCGCCCTCCGCGTGAGAGCTGACACGATGGCATAGGCCTGCTCCAAAAGCGAGCAGTTCTTACCGTTCCGGGCCTTGTTCCGGATCATTTCCTGCAGGATTAAAAATATTTCCATAATATTTACATCTAGAGAATGTTTGGTATAATAAGGATAAAAACCCAGGGGAGGCTGATGCGCCCATAGCGGTTCCCTGACCTGCTTCCCTGGCTTATCTTATCACGAGGCTGCAGGCAAAATGCTTTACCTTGTCTTATCAGTGGCGCCTTCTTACCTTCAGAATGACCTGGTAGTGCTGAATCCTAGTTATTGGGCGCTCCAGGTAATGTTGGAGAGGAGGTGGCGGGGGACCGGAGGGGTCAGGCAGCGCAAGAGTGTCCTCCATGTATTGCTAGAAATAATCACAGATGAGTGCACGTCATATCTTGCACCTCAATGACATCAGTATAGTGTATTTGGCAGGTATACAGCTAATCTCATATATTCAGTGTCGGCATGTGTCTTGGTGCACAGGGCCCTGCTGTACTCTCTGGTACACAGATAAATGAAGATAGACAGACAGACAGACAGTCCTCACTTTGTAGAACTCCTGGATTGCATCGTTGACCACCACGGATTCTGCCTGCACACGACCCACCAGGTACATGATGTACTTGTTGAAATCGTCCTCGTTCCGGATGAAGCACATGGCGATATCGTCATCTGTGTCACTTTTCTTCAGTTCTTGGAAGAACTTTCTGTGGAGAAGGCGGACAGTTATGGCTGGAGAGTGGGGAACGCTTATGTAATGCTGCGCGCTCTCCTCCATACAGACCTGGCATGGAAGTCCCCGATATCTCTGATGTTTCTAAAGATGACTGTCTTCTGTGTAGCCACAGCCTCGGGAATGTCGCTGCAGCTCTCGGTGTAACTCAGGTGATGGGTCTGGAGGAACTGCAGGTCTCTGACATACTCCTTCTCCGAGCCCAGCAGATCCTGGATGATGATGCTGCGGAGAATGAGCTCATGTTAGAGGATGTGATCACAGCAGGGAACGCAGACGGACACCCGGTAACATGTCCACGTCTACTGCTGGGAATAACCCATCATGCATCATAGATGGAAAGCAGAGCCATCATTATCTCCCAGCGCCACCACTCAGACCGCATAGTGCAGCGCGAGGAGAGACGTCATCAGTGATGTCATCAGTGACTTCAGAAAAAAAAATGATGTCATCAGTGCACCAATCACACCAGTGACGATGTCAGTGACATCAGAAAAAAACAGATGACGCCATCAGTGACACCAGTGATACTAGCGACATCATCCGTGATGGCAGTAACACCAATGACATCATCCGTGATGTCATCAGTGCACCAATCACACCAGTGACGATATCAGTGACATCAGAAAAAAACAGATGACGCCATCAGTCACACCAGTGATACTAGCGACATCATCCGTGATGGCAGTAACACCAATGACATCATCCGTGATGTCATCAGTGCACCAATCACACCAGTGACGATATCAGTGACATCAGAAAAAAACAGATGACGCCATCAGTCACACCAGTGATACTAGCGACATCATCCGTGATGGCAGTAACACCAATAACATCATCAGTGAAGTCATCAGTGACACCAGTGACACTAGCGACATCATCCGTGATGGCAGTAACACCAATGACATCATCAGTGAAGTCATCAGTGACACCAGTGACACTAGCGACATCATCCGTGATGGCAGTAACACCAATGACATCATCAGTGAAGTCATCAGTGACACCAGTGACACTAGCGACATCATCCGTGATGGCAGTAACACCAATGACATCATCAGTGAAGTCATCAGTGACACCAGTGACACTAGCGACATCATCCGTGATGGCAGTAACACCAATGACATCATCAGTGAAGTCATCAGTGACACCAGTGACACTAGCGACATCATCCGTGATGGCAGTAACACCAATGACATCATCAGTGAAGTCATCAGTGCACCAATCACACCAGTGACGATCTCAGTGACATCAGAAAAAAACAGATGAAGTCATGAGTGACACCAGTGATTCTAGTGACATCATTCGTGATGGCAGTAACACCAATGACATCATCAGTGCACCAATGATATGATGATACCAAGTGATGATGTCAGTCACATGAGAAAAAAACAGGTGACTTCATCAGTGACACCAGCGATTGTAGTAAATTGGTATCACGGCACTCCTGGACCAGGTGCATAAGCAGGGTCCAAAACCAACGGTATATAATATAAAGACTTTACCCTCATAAATAGGCTAATTTCATCTTTAATAGTAATATAATCATTCTGAATACTAGAATGCTATATTTTTTCATATTAGAATGAACATCTATAAAATAAAAAAAATAAAAATGTAAAAAATTTCCCTAAAAAAAATAAATGAATTTCCTTTCACGTTTCATTACCTTCCCTTTCCCCACCTTTCTTTCTCTTTCTCTTTCAATATATATAATATATATAATATAATGGTAATTCTTGAAATACATAATTGTGATTAAAATATATCTGGTGATGGCTATAAATAATTACATCGTACTGATCATAAAAATACATAATGATTATGAATCTAGTGTGTAAAAATTCATAAACAATTCATGAAATATGACAGTTACTTTTACAGAAATGAGATCTTCCTGTTCTCACACCTTTTCCACTATATGGATATTGACTCCAGTAAGACTCTTTTCTTTTAGTTTCTGGATCCTATTTGTGTCGTTCTGTGATATTTGCTCAGCAGGAGTTACCTTTATGTCTAATTTTTTGTGATGTTTAACTAAAAGGTGTCTGGACAAACTGTGCTTTAACCCCTTTTTTAGTGTTGTGTCTGTGGCCGTTCACACGCGACTGTCTGTGTAGTGCGGCCACGTATTGAAGACCGCAGGCACAATTGATCATGTAGATAACGTGGTCACTCTCACAAGTAAGGTGCTGGTTTAGGTTTATTCTCTCTCTTGTGCTGCTCATGTAGATAACATGGTCACTCTCACAAGTAAGGTGCTGGTTTAGGTTTATTCTCTCTCTTGTGCTGCTCATGTAGATAACATGGTCACTCTCACAAGTAACGTGCTGGTTTAGGTTTATTCTCTCTCCTATGCTGCTCATGTAGATAACGTGGTCACTCTCACAAGTAAGGTGCTGGTTTAGGTTTATTCTCTCTCTTGTGCTGCTCATGTAGATAACGTGGTCACTCTCACAAGTAAGGTGCTGGTTTAGGTTTATTCTCTCTCCTATGCTGCTCATGTAGATAACGTGGTCACTCTCACAAGTAAGGTGCTGGTTTAGGTTTATTCTCTCTCCTGTGCTGCTCATGTAGATAACGTGGTCACTCTCACAAGTAAGGTGCTGGTTTAGGTTTATTCTCTCTCCTGTGCTGCTCATGTAGATAACGTGGTCACTCTCACAAGTAAGGTGCTGGTTTAGGTTTATTCTCTCTCCTGTGCTGCTCATGTAGATAACGTGGTCACTCTCACAAGTAAGGTGCTGGTTTAGGTTTATTCTCTCTCCTATGCTGCTCATGTAGATAATGTGGTCACTCTCACAAGTAAGGTGCTGGTTTAGGTTTATTCTCTCTCTTGTGCTGCTCATGTAGATAACATGGTCACTCTCACAAGTAAGGTGCTGGTTTAGGTTTATTCTCTCTCTTGTGCTGCTCATGTAGATAACGTGGTCACTCTCACAAGTAAGGTGCTGGTTTAGGTTTATTCTCTCTCCTATGCTCCACATGTAGATAACGTGGTCACTCTCACAAGTAAGGTGCTGGTTTAGGTTTATTCTCTCTCCTATGCTCCACATGTAGATAACGTGGTCACTCTCACAAGTAAGGTGCTGGTTTAGGTTTATTCTCTCTCCTGTGCTGCTCATGTAGATAACGTGGTCACTCTCACAAGTAAGGTGCTGGTTTAGGTTTATTCTCTCTCCTGTGTTGCTTGATATAATACATTTTTGTTTGTGACTAATGATATCGCAGCAATGACATTTTTTTGATCCACATCTAAAAACCCCATGGGGGTTTTGTAGAGGGGTCTTTTTTGATCTTGAAGGAGAGAGGGGTTTCCCTAAGACACTAGGCGCAGCAATGTTCCTAATTGTAACCCCCCTCCGCAATGTGACACCCAGGGTCTCCGGTAGCCACTTTTTGAGGATGGAATCCTGTCTCAGAATGTGCCGATATTTTTTTAAAATCTGTCTTATTTTCACTCTTCCCTGGTTAAAAGCAGTAATAAAATTGTGATGCCATCTTGTATTCTTTTCTTTGTCATTTTCAGTTTTTGTACATATTAGTTTGTTCAGTGTGTATATCAGAGCACTGGGTTTTTTTTTCCTGTGGGTTTTTCATACAGACATTCATTTTGATTTTTTTTCAGGTGGGTTTCATAGGCTTCTGCTATCATTTTTTTTGGGGTATTTTTTATCTAAGAATTTTTTAGTCAGGATTTTGGATTGTTCCACATAATCTGTATTATATACTGAAAGAGAAAGAAAGGCGGGGAAGGGGAAGGTAATGAAAAATTAAAAGTGAAAGGAAATTTATTTTTTTTTTTAGGAATTTTTTTTTAATTTTTGCTATTTTTTTTATTTTTATTTTATATATGTTCATTCTAATATGAAAAAAATATACCATTCTAGTATTCAGAATGATGTTAGAGTGTAAAGATGAACAACTACCCACTCTCCTAACCCAATTAGGGTGTGGTGTCAATCCTAACTAACTAAAGAAAGGGAAGGAGAAAGAAAGGGAAAAAAAAGGGAAAAAAGGGGAAAAAAGGGGAAAAAAGGGGAAAAAAAGGGGAAAAAAAGGGGGAAAAAAGGGGGAAAAAAAAGGAGAAAAAACCATGACATCTTAGGAGTAACCAGTCTATAAAGACTGTCTTCTTGTCTTCCTTTGAAGTCCTTACAAGTGCATATTATACCTGATGAAGGCCGTTGCTGGCAGAAACGCGTTATTTGTTCTTAGAAAAATGTTCGAATATATCTGATATTGAGAAAAATAATTCATCTTTAACCATCCTTATCCTCCGGAAACGCCGAAAAAGGGAAACCTTCTTTCCACTCCACTATCCAACATGCAAGCCTTATACCAGGGCTGACATAGTTCCCACTACACGGATCATTTGATCCGACATCTAAAGGGTGAGTGCAAAAAACAAATATTGTTGTGGCAAATGCACATATTCATCTACACTTAGACTCTGCGACCCTTGTCTCCCCTTTTATCCCTCTTTTTAGTACCATTGGCAAGCATGGCGGAGGAGTTGGCTTTCTCCTGTCAGATAACGGTTCCTTCACCCCAATTGCACTGCCGCCCTCCATTACTTTCCCCTCTTTTGAGGTGCACTGTGTGCACATCTACTCCCCCTCCAACCTCCAGCTGGCTGTCATCTACCGCCCCCCAGGACCAGCCACCACGTTCTTAGACCACTTCACCACCTGGCTGCTTCATTTCCTCTCCGATGACATCCCCACCATCATCATGGGCGACTTCAACATCCCCATTGACACTTCCCACTCGTCTGCCTCTAAGCTTCTATCTCTCACTTCCTCCTTCGGCCTCGCTCAATGGTCTTCTGCAGCCACTCACAAAGATGGACACACACTGGACCTCATCTTCACCCGCCTCTGTTCCCTATCTAACCTCTCTAACTCACCTCTCACTCTTTCTGACCACAACCTACTTATATTCTCTTCCATCTCCTCTCCAGGTCCACAATCCCCACTCCACAAACCTGCACACCCTCGCAGAAACCTTAAACACCTTGATCTACATTCACTCTCTTAATTCCTTCTCCCTCTTACAGACATAAGTTCCTTACACAATGCAGATGGTGCCGCTCTATAGAACACCAAAATAGCTGCAGTACTCGAATCGGCCACCCCTCTCACACATACCAAAGCTCACAAAATCAACAGGCAACCCTGGCACACCAGCCTGATCAAAGAACTGAGGCAGGCTTCCAGAGTTGCTGAGCGGAGATGGAAAAGTACCACTGCAAACAGCACTTCATTACATTCAAACAGTCCCTCACTACTTTCAAGTCCACACTCACTGCAGAAAAGCAAGCATACTTCTTGTCAGGGACGGCACCAGCAGGATCATACAGTATCCCACCACTGCCACCAATTTGTCAGGGATTCCACCCACAGACAGTCAGGACGACACCGGGGAGATCACACAATATCTCACCGTGCCGTCACGCTGTCCGTATTTCGTCCGGAGTCACGAGCATGCGAACCAGACTACTCTCTACGTAGGTATCGGTAAGCGACCAGTGAGCGTATGGCTCAACACCCTGGGTTCCACAGACTGGAATCCAGGTTTAATGCCCTCCATACGGTCACTGTCAGCTCCACGATAGCCCAATTATTAATACTCTCTGCCACCACCAGCCGAGTTTTAAATATAATACAGGCCTGGCCGGACGCCTGCGTTTTGATAGCGTATATGGCTTCTGGGGAGGCAGTGTTTAAGAAAAATATATACAAGGATTTTACAAAGGGGACATTAAAATACATAGGCAGTTACATAAAATAAAACAGGATAAAAAAGTGAAACTTACACTATAAAGTTCGCTGCGACGACTCAATATAGGTGGAGGAGGGGCTCCCCGGTTGGAATATGCTGTTATTGAACAGGACCCATTGCTTATAATTCTTATTCCCCCCTGGCAATGAGTGCTCCTGTCTTTTCCATAATTCTTTTAAACCTAAGGGAGATCTGGCCACACGCCCCTTGTGGTGACATCATGTGGGCCGGTCTCCAGCCTGTACATTTTTATTAGAAATGCTAACTTCTGCGATAACTCATCGCCCGTTGATCGCAGAAGCTCGCAGACTACGCCATTTTTTCCCTTATGATTGTATCTTTATTTTGATATCACACTTCGTATAGCTGCAGTCTGCCATTCTGGTGTCTTTGCGCTGCAGCTCCCTGATTTTGGTTACAGCCCTGGAAAGGTACCTACACATTCCTGGGCTGATTTGGTCACTACCCATTTGGGTCTAGTTATTGCCGGACGTATGGAACTCATAATATCTCATAATTCATATCGGAGTCATCATGTCTGCAAATTCCCCTTTGAAGCTCGGAAGCAGCTTCAACAGTTACACGCAAATTAGTGCAAGCCTGCATTTTAATTACTTCCTGCGTCTTTCAGGGACGAGATGCTTACTTCCTAATGAAGTTATAACACTCCTTGTCTGGTCGTATTTGCATAAACTATTTACCAGGCGTGGACTAATTGGGGCTTTTGTGCTGAGGAAAATGGGACAGCTCGGTGTTGACAAATGGTGATCATTTGCATTAGACACTGTATGATTGTCATCTCTGGACAAACACTACAGCAGAGGGCATGGGAGAAGGGCTAATATTCTGATAATCTCTCCCTGACATTAATATTTTATAATATTCCTGACACTTCTCATCTCTCATATCCTCCCTGTTTCATAATCCTAAACAGCTATTCAACACTTTATCTCCTCCGTCCCCCAGCGCCTCTTCCATCTCCTCTCATCTCAGCGGAAGACTTTGCCTCATTCTTCAGGCAGAAGATTGATAACATCTGAGAAAGCTTTGGCCTACAACCCCTCTTCATAACTACTCAGCCCTCCTCCTCCAAAACCAGCTTCTCCGCAATCAAGGAAGATCAACATTCTGCTCTACTCTCAAGATCACATCTCACCACCTGTGCACTTGACCCGATCCAGTCCCACCTCAACCCAAACCTCACCACAGTCTTTTTCCCAACCCTAAACAATCTCTTCAACCTATCACTAACAACTGGTGTCTTCCTGTCATGCTTTAAACATACCTCATTCACACACATCCTTAAAAGGCCCTCCCTTGACCCATCCTCTGTGTCTAGCTGTCGCCCCATATCACCTCTCCCTTATGCCTCAAAACTACTGGAACAACACGACCATCTTGAACTGTCCTCCCACCTCTCCTCTTGCTCCCTCTTTGACTACTTACAATCTGGCTTCCGACAGCATCACTCTACTGAAACTGCCCTGACTAAAGTCACCAACAACCTACTAACCGCCAAATCCAAGGGACACTACTCTGTCCTCCTCCTTCTGGACCTATCCTCTGCTTTTTACACAGTGGACCATTCCCTATTACTACAGATTCTCTCATCTCTTGGCATCACAGACTTGGCCCTAGCTTGGATCTCGCTGTACCTTACAGACCGGACCTTCAGTGTCTCCCACTCACACACCACCTACTCGCCCCCTATCTGTCAATGTCTCGCCAAGGTTCACTCCTTGGGCCCCTGCTCTTCTCCATTTACACCTTCGGCCTGGGAAAGCTCATAGAGTCTCACGGCTTCCCGTATCACCTCTATAATGATGACACACAGATCTACCTCTCTGGACCTGATATCACCTCCTTACTAACCAGAATCCTACAATGTCTATTGGCTATTTCATCCTTCCTCTCTGCTAGATTTCTAAACCTTAACATGGAAAAAACAGAATTCATCATCTTTGCCCCATCTCAGTCAAACCCCCCAACAGACCTATGAATTAAAGTAAATGGCTGCTCGCTCTCCCCAATCCCGCAAGCTCACTGTCTCGGGGTAAACCTGGAGTCTAATCTCTCGTTGAAACCACATATGCAAGCCTTTTCCACTTCCTGCTGACCCCAACTCAAAAATATTTCCTGGATCCGCACATTCCTTACTCAAGAATCAGCAAAAATGCTAGTCCATGCCCTCATCATCTCCTGCCTCGACTACTGCAACCTTCTGCTTTGTGGCCTCCCTTCTAACACTCTCGTACCCCTCCAATCTATCCTAAACTCTGCTGCCCGACTAATTCACCAGTCCCCCCTCCTCTGTCAATCCCTTCATTGGCTCCCCATAACCAGGAGACTCTAGTTCAAAACTATGGCATACAAAGCCATCCACAGCTTGTCTCCTCCATACATCTATGACCTAGTCTCCCGGTACTAACCCGCACGCAACCTCCGATCCTCACAAGTTCTCCTTCTCTACTCCCCTCTTATCTCTTCTTCCCATAATTGCATACAAGATTTCTCCCGTGCATCCCCCTACTCTGGCACTCTCTACCCCAACATATCAGACTCTCGCCTACCGTGGAAACCTTCAAAAGGAACCTGAAGACCCACCTCTTCCAACAAGCCTACAATCTGCAGTAACCACCGCTCCACCACATTACTGCATGACCAGCTCTACCCTCACCTACTGTATCCTCACTAGTGATGAGCGAGCAGTAAAATGCTCGGGTGCTCGTTGCTCGGGTCCAGCACATTGGAATACTCGGGAGCTCGACCCGAGCAATGAGCCCAATGTAAGTCTATGGGAAAATAGAGCATTAATCCGGTGGCTCCCCCCGGCGGTCTGTAGGGGGCCTAAAAATTGCCCAAATCGATGGGAACAGTGCTCAAATGACTTGGGATCAGCATAGGGAAGACCCCTGGAAGCATTTCTGACTCCCAGGTCACTGCTGTGAACAATGTTGTCAGAGTATTACGCCACTTTTACGGACTCACAATAAAACATATAAAAACGAAACCAAAATGGATTTTCCTAGGAAAAATGTTAAGGAACATCCTTTCCAGGGTAATGACTTGTATAGAAGGCAAAATAAATAACCAAAAACAAAAATGATCCACCACACCTTGGGCTATGTTCACACATAGCATTTTTGATGCGTTTTTGCACTTTTTCATTGTTTTCAAAAGGAGAAAAATACATTCACCAGTAAATGTCATTTTAACATTTTGCTACCTTATCTGGCCATGTGGTGTGTGAGACATGATCAGACACATCCTGTTTCATTTATGAAGGAGGGACTCTGAAAGTCACAAAGCCTATTTTTATAGGGCCATCAGGCGGCCCTTACTATTATTAGAGGGCCATCAGCTGGCTATGCTTTGTAGTGGGTCTCCTATAGTGCTCTAGCGTATGCAGTGACTGCAAGGGCTGCCCAAAAATTGGAAAAACCCCAATAACCCTTTGAAGAGACATAGAGGGCCTGATTTAAAAAAAATAATTTCTCATTATTAAGGAGCGGGTCTCATATACTGTTATTGAGAATGCAGTGACTGAAAGGGCTGCCCAAATTTTGGAAAAACCCGAATACCAATTTTAAGATACATAGTGGAGGGCCTCAGTAACAAAATGTTCCCATTTTAAAGGAGCGGTTCTGCTACACAGTTATTGCGTATGCAGTGACTGCAACGGCTGCAGTACATGGGTTATAAAACATTTACCCCTGGGGGGGTATACACGAACATACTGTATAACAAACATTTCTTATGGGCATCATAAACACCCTTAAAAAAAATTATGTGGGTGTCGCATTACGGTCACCCTGGTGATATGGTGGTGGAGGATGAGGAGAAGGAGAAGGACAACAGAAAATAGACAAAATCAGGAAGCGTATACCCATGTGTGGGTGTGAAGAGGTGCATGGGAATACACCTCCCAAGAAAAGACACTGGATTTGAGTTTATGTTGCGCTGCTATCATTTGGTGGTGTTGAGAAGTCTGTCCCAATCCAGCCCGTGTTCATTTTTATAAGAGTCAGCCTGTCAGCATTTTCAGTTGACAGACGGATGCGCTTATCAGTTATAATTCCACCAGCGGCACTAAAAACCCGCTCTGATAAAACGCTGGCGGCAGGGCAGGCCAGGACCTCAAAGGCGTAGTGGCCAGTTCATGCCACGTGTCCAGCTTGGATACCCAATAATTATAAGGCACAGAGGAATCACGGAGGACGTTGGTACGGTCGGCAAGGTACTCCCTCAGCATCTTCCCAAACTTTTCCCTCCTTGTGAGAGTACCCCGCGCCTCAGGGCCTGTGTGATGGGAGGGTCTGAGAAAACTCTCCAAGACCTTTGGCAGTGTTCCCCTGCTGGATTGTATTTGTCTCTCTCTTCTGTACTCCTTGGTTGTCCAACAAACTGTGCCCTCTGCCGCCAGTGTTTTCAGATGGGAATTTTTTTTATAATTTTGCAACAAGGGCCTTCTGGTACTGCACCATTTTAGTAGACCTGCCCGCCTCAGGAATAAGAGATAGAAAGTTCTCCTTATAGCGTGGGTCTAAAAGTGTCACCAACCAGTAATGGTGATTTTTGTTACCCAAAATTTTGAGAATGCGAGGGTCACGGGAAAGGCAGCGTAACATAAACTTAGCCATGTGTGCCAGAGTGCTAACAGGCAAGACTTCCGTGTCCTCACCAAGAGGATGACTGACCATGCTCTCCTCCTCATCCTCCTCCCTCTCCTCAGGTATCCACGCTGAACAGACGATATAACAGTTGTGTGGGTAGTACCATCTATAGCACAGGAAACTAGCTCCTGTTCTTCCTCCTCCTCCTCTTCCTCATTGTCACCCAATCCACGTTGGGATGAGATGAGGCTTGGCTGTGTGTTATCACCCTGTATGGTTCCTTGCTCCATCTCATCGTGCTCCGCCTGCAATGCATCCTCTGTGATTGTGAGCAGCGATCGTTTCAGTAGACTGAGAAGCAGGATGGTGACACTAATTATGGTGTCATCGCTGCTCACCATCTTGGTGGAGTCCTCAAAGTTTTGGAGGATGGCACAGATGTCAGACATCCATGCCAATTCATCAGCTCTTATGTGCGCAGGATGACCTGAATACCGCCGGACGTTTTGAAGCTGGTACTCAACAACTGCCCTGTGCTGCTCACAAATCCTTCCCAACATATGCAACGTTGAGTTCCAATACGTGGGGACATCGCACACCAGTCGGTGAGCTGGAAGCTGCAAACGCTGATGAAGCACGGCAAGGGCGGCAGAAGCTATAGCTGACTTTCTAAAATGGGCACACACTCGGCGTACTTTGACAAGCAGATCCGGCAGATCGAGGAAGGCTTTGAGAAACCGCTGAACCACTAGGTTGAACACATGGGTCAGGCATGGTACGTGTGTGAGTTCGCCTCGCTTCAGAGCCGCCACAAGGTTCTGGCCATTGTCACACACGACCATGCCTGGCTGACAGTGGTGACAGCCACATATCAGCCTACTCTTTTAGAGCTGTCAACAACTCTTCAGTGGTGTGCGGTTTGTCACCTAAGCATATTATCTTAAGCACAGCCTGTTGCCACTTGGTCAAAGCAGTGCTGCAGTGCTTCAAGCTTCCAGCTGATGTGGTAATTTCAGAGATGGAGGCTGAAGAGGAGGAGGAGGAGGTGAAGGAGCTGTAGAATGTGCGTGCAACCCTGATTGACTCAGAGCCCGCAATCCTCGGTGTCGGGAGGACGTGTTCATTCCCAAGGTCCGACTGGGTCTCGGCTTCCACTATATTAACCTAGTGTGCCGTCAGCGAGATGTACCGTCCCTGCCCACAAGCACTTGTCCACATGTCCGTGGTTAGGTGGACCTTCCCAGTAATTGCATTATTGAGGGCACTGCTAATGTTCTGGGACACATGCTTGTGTAATACGGGGATGGCACACCGGGAGAAATAGCGGCGGCTGGGGACCAAGTACCGAGGGACGGCCGCCATCAGTTGCGAAAAGCTTCAGTCTCCACGAGCCTAAAAGGCAACATTTCGAGCGCAAGCATTCGCAAAATGTGTGAGTTTAGTAGTGTGGCCTAGGGGTGGGTGACTGCGTATTTGTACTTGCGTTCCAAGGACTGGGGTAGGGACAACTGAACACTGCGCTGGGACAAGGACGTGGACGTGGTTGTTGATGGTGGTAGTTGCAAGTGTGCAATGATAGGTGCAGGGCGGGAGACATCTTCACATGCGCCATGAACAGGGGATTGGCGTGCACACACAACAGCAGTGGTGTCACCCACAGACACTGTTTCTGGACCCTGGCGTTCGGCCCACCTAGTCGTGTGTTTTGCTGCCATGTGCCTGATCATGCTGGTGGTGGTCAGGCTGGTAGTTTTGTGGCCCCTGCTGATGCTGGCCTGGCAGATGTTGAAAATGGACTTTTTGGGGTTATCTGGAGAGTCCTTAAAAAGCAATCAGACTCAGGTAGACCTAACAGTTGTACTAGCAACGTCAATTGTGTTGGTGTTCCGAGGAACAGTTGCCCGCCTTGTGTCTGTGGCCACCACACTGCTTCTTCCTGCCTGTTGTGGTGCTATACCTCTCCCCCCCCTGTGTGCTGCTGTCCTCGGTCTGCATGTCACCTTGACAAGTTGGCAAGGTGACATGCAGAATCATGCAATGTTATCGTCCACTACCTCGTTTTCCACTTCCGCACTCTGGTCCTCCTCCTGACTTTCTGGCAATTGTGTCTCATCATCATCATCCACCTCTTGCGACAGTAATTGCACTTTCCCACCGTCGCCTTCATGGCTGCTCAAATATTTGGGCATCGCTACATGCGATCTCCTCTTGCCCCGCTTGAAGCTGGCCGGGTGAGAGGCCCGAATCTATAAATGTAAAAGTGAACATCTCTTCGGAGTGTCCAAGTGTGGGATCAGTTGTCTACTGGCACTCGGCTTGGTGGAAGGAAGGAGGATCAGGGTGAGGAGTATACGGTCCAGATTCACGGCTATTGAGACTTGACCGTGTGGGAGACAGGGTGGTGGAGGTGGTGGCAAAGTGACTGGAAGCATTATCTGCTATCCAACCAACAACCTTTTGACACTGCTCTGGGTTCAATAGTGGTGTGCTGTGGTCCCCTAGTAATTGGGACAGGAAGGTCGGGCGACAAGATGTGGGCGCTTGTTGTGGCACAATTTCAGCTTGCCCACGGCCTCGGCCTCTGCATGCACCATCACCATTACGTCCACTTCCCCGTCCCTTGCCACGTACTTTGCCCATTTTAAATGGTGGATAATATTTTGCACGGTCCCTACAAATTGCTGGATTTGTACTGCAGTAATATGTGATACGTCTGACGGACGCCAACGCTTTTAAATACCGGCCTTGTAGTTTCCTATTACTGGCAGCGACCACTTGTGAATAGCTTCACCAACACACTGCTGCCATACTGTAAAAGAAGGATAATATTTAGCATGGTCCCTACAAATTGCTGGATTTGTACCGAAGTAATATGTGATATGTCTGACGGACGCCCACGCTTTTAAATACCGGCCTTGCAGTTTACTATTATTAGTAGCGACCACATGTGAATAGCTTCACCGACACACTGCTGCTAAACTGTAAAAGGAGGATAATATTTTGCACGATCCCTACAAATGGCTGGATTTGTACCGCAGTAATATGGGATTATGTCTGATGATGGAAAAGATCTGGCTGTATTCTGCAGTGCTAAAAAGCAAATGGAGCAGTAAAATGTTGGACTCTTTATTTTCTTAAAAAGTATCAGGATTAAGAGCAAGAAAAAAAAAAGCCCTGATATCTAGACCAATGGCTATCTGTAACAGGCAGCAGCAGCAGACAGAACGTGCAATGGACACTATTGTGTTCACAAATTTCTCTGCCTGCCTAACTCCTGCTATCACCACTGAATATACGCAGCTGGATTAGTCCTCAGAAGGACTGTTTGTCCAGATGGATATGTATCCTGGTGTGGAATACCTATGCTTAACTATTACACCGCCAATTCTGTCCCTCACACAGCAGCACCTCTCCCTACTCTGCCTGTCTGAAGGCTAGACTGTGACGAGCATGGCGGCGCCAGGTCACCTATAGACCTGATGACGCTGTGCGGCCAGCCAATCACTGTAATGCCACAACCAACATGGCTACGGCATTACAGTGCATGGCAGGCAATCCCTGCACGTTCACTGACTCTCTAAAGAGCGCCAAACATGCAGGGTGGGGACCCGAGCTCCCGTCCGAGCAACCTCGGAAATACTCGCTGAGCGCCGAGCATCTCGAGTACCGTGATGCTCGGGCGAGTACCCAGCAGTGACAAGCACGCTCGCTCATCACTAATCCTCACCCATCCCTTGCAGACTGTGAGCCCTCGCGGGCAGGGTCCTCTCTCCTCCTGTACCAGTCATCGACTTATATTGTCCATAATTATTGCACTTGTTTTTATTGTGTATACACTTCTTCACATGTAAAGTGCCATGGAATAAATGGCGCTATAATAATAAGTAATAAGTACAGGGAAGCCTTTTGGATCCATGAGTTACAATCTCTAGCTCCAAAGGGCTTAAGTAGAGATTATGATTTACTCTCTTTTATTTGAGATACATTATGCTAAGTTACTCATCTATCTCAGGATAACATTATGTATTAGGGCTTAGCTGTTCCATATCCTATATAATGTATCTATTTAAATCTCTTTGAATTGATCAATATGTATGATATTTCACCTTGTTTTCCCTTTTTTTCCTTTTAGACCCAGACTTAATGTTTCCCCACTTGGGGCCAAAAGTCTGTTTACTGTTGGTCTGTATATTTCGACTGGTGTCTCTCATCAATCACATGATCCTATCACGACTAAGACATCTCTCAGATACATTGAATCTCTTGTGTCACGCGGTGGAAGGCGTATTACATGGAACGCGTATTACATGGAACGCGTATTACATGGAACACATACTACAGGGAACACATACTACAGGGAACGCATACTACAGGGAACGCATATTACAGGGAACGCGTATTACATGGAACGCGTATTACATGGAACGCGTATTACATGGAACACATACTACAGGGAACACATACTACAGGGAACGCATACTACAGGGAACGCGTATTACATGGAACGCGTATTACATGGAACGCATACTACAGGGAACGCGTATTACAGGGAACGCGTGCTACAGGGAACGCATATTACATGGAACGCATACTACAGGGAACGCGTATTACAGGGAACGCATACTACAGGGAACGCATATTACAGGGAACGCATACTACAGGGAACGCATATTACATGGAACGCATACTACAGGGAACGCGTATTACAGGGAACGCATACTACAGGGAACGCATATTACATGGAACGCATACTACAGGGAACGCGTATTACAGGGAACGCATATTACATGGAATGCATACTACAGGGAACGCGTATTACAGGGAACGCATACTACAGGGAACGCGTATTACATGGAACACATACTACAGGGAACGCGTATTACAGGGAACGCATACAACAGGGAACGCATACTACAGGGAACGCATACTACAGGGAACGCGTATTACATGGAACACATACTACAGGGAACGCGTATTACATGGAACGCATACTACAGGGAACGCGTATTACAGGGAACGCATACTACAGGGAACGCATATTACATGGAACGCATACTACAGGGAACGCGTATTACAGGGAACGCATATTACAGGGAACGCATACTACAGGGAACGCATACTACAGGGAACGCATACTACAGGGAACGCATATTACATGGAACGCGTATTACATGGAATGCATACTACAGGGAACGCATACTACAGGGAACGCATATTACATGGAACGCGTATTACATGGAACACATACTACAGGGAAAGCATACTACAGGGAACGCGTATTACATGGAACGCGTATTACATGGAACGCGTATTACATGGAACGCATATTACATGGAACGCGTATTACATGGAACGCATACTACAGGGAAGGCGTATTACAGGGAACGCATACTACAGGGAACGCATATTACATAGAACGCATACTACAGGGAACGCGTATTACAGGGAACGCATACTACAGGGAACGCATATTACATGGAATGCATACTACAGGGAACGCGTATTACAGGGAACGCATACTACAGGGAACGCATATTACATGGAACGCATACTACAGGGAACGCATATTACATGGAATGCATACTACAGGGAACGCGTATTACAGGGAACGCATACTACAGGGAACGCGTATTACATGGAACACATACTACAGGGAACACGTATTACAGGGAACGCATACTACAGGGAACGCATACTACAGGGAACGCATACTACAGGGAACGCGTATTACATGGAACACATACTACAGGGAACGCGTATTACATGGAACGCGTATTACATGGAACGCGTATTACATGGAACGCATACTACAGGGAACGCGTATTACAGGGAACGCATACTACAGGGAACGCATATTACATGGAACGCATACTACAGGGAACGCGTATTACAGGGAACGCATATTACAGGGAACGCATATTACATGGAACGCATACTACAGGGAACGCATACTACAGGGAACGCATACTACAGGGAACACATATTACATGGAACGCGTATTACATGGAATGCATACTACAGGGAACGCATACTACAGGGAACGCGTATTACATGGAACACATACTACAGGGAAAGCATACTACAGGGAACGCGTATTACATGGAACGCGTATTACATGGAACGCGTATTACATGGAACGCATATTACATGGAACGCATATTACATGGAACGCATACTACAGGGAACGCATACTACAGGGAACGCATACTACATGGAACGCATATTACATGAAACGCATACTACAGGGAACGCGTATTACATGGAACGCATACTACAGGGAACGCATATTACATGAAACGCATACTACAGGGAACGCATACTACATGGAACGCATACTACATGGAACGCATATTACATGAAACGCATACTACAGGGAACGCGTATTACATGGAACGCATACTACAAGGAACGCATACTACAGGGAACGCATATTACATGAAACGCATACTACAGGGAACGCATACTACATGGAACGCATACTACATGGAACACATATTACATGAAACGCATACTACAGGGAACGCGTATTACATGGAACGCATACTATATGGAACGCGTATTACATGGAACGCGTATTACAGGGAACGCATACTACAGGGAACGCATATTACATGGAACGCATACTACAGGTAACGCATATTACATGGAACGCGTATTACAGGGAACGCATACTACAGGGAACGCGTATTACATGGAACGCGTATTACAGGGAACGCATACTACAGGGAACGCGTATTACATGGAACGCATACTACAGGGAACGCATACTACAGGGAACGCGTATTACATGGAACGCATATTACATGGAACGCATATTACATGGAACGCATACTACAGGGAACGCATACTACAGGGAACGCGTATTACATGGAACGCGTATTACATGGAACACATATTACATGGAACGCATACTACAGGGAACGCATACTACATGGAACGCGTATTACATGGAACGCATATTACATGGAACGCATATTACATGGAACACATACTACAGGGAACGCATACTACAGGGAACGCATACTACATGGAACGCATATTACATGAAACGCATACTACAGGGAACGCGTATTACATGGAACGCATACTACAGGGAACGCATATTACATGAAACGCATACTACAGGGAACGCATACTACATGGAACGCATACTACATGGAACGCATATTACATGAAACGCATACTACAGGGAACGCGTATTACATGGAACGCATACTACAGGGAACGCATATTACATGAAACGCATACTACAGGGAACGCATACTACATGGAACGCCTACTACAGGGAACGCATATTACATGAAACGCATACTACAGGGAACGCATACTACATGGAACGCATACTACATGGAACACATATTACATGGAACACATATTACATGAAACGCATACTACAGGGAACGCGTATTACATGGAACGCATACTACAGGGAACGCATATTACATGAAACGCATACTACAGGGAACGCATACTACATGGAACGCATACTACATGGAACGCATATTACATGAAACGCATACTACAGGGAACGCGTATTACATGGAACGCATACTACAGGGAACGCATATTACATGAAACGCATACTACAGGGAACGCATACTACATGGAACGCCTACTACAGGGAACGCATATTACATGAAACGCATACTACAGGGAACGCATACTACATGAAACGCATACTACAGGGAACGCATATTACATGGAACGCGTATTACAGGGAACGCATACTACAGGGAACGCATACTACAGGGAACGCATATTACATGGAACGCATATTACATGGAACGCATACTACAGGGAACGCATACTACAGGGAACGCATACTACAGGGAACGCGTATTACATGGAACGCGTATTACATGGAACGCATATTACATGGAACGCATACTACAGGGAACGCATACTACATGGAACGCGTATTACATGGAACGCGTATTACATGGAACGCATATTACATGGAACGCATACTACAGGGAACGCATACTACAGGGAACGCATACTACATGGAACGCATATTACATGAAACGCATACTACAGGGAACGCGTATTACATGGAACGCATACTACAGGGAACGCATATTACATGAAACGCATACTACAGGGAACGCATACTACATGGAACGCATACTACATGGAACGCATATTACATGAAACGCATACTACAGGGAACGCGTATTACATGGAACGCATACTACATGGAACGCATACTACAGGGAACGCATATTACATGAAACGCATACTACAGGGAACGCATACTACATGGAACGCATACTACATGGAACACATATTACATGAAACGCATACTACAGGGAACGCGTATTACATGGAACGCATACTACAGGGAACGCATATTACATGGAATGCGTATTACAGGGAACGCATACTACAGGGAACGCATACTACAGGGAACGCATATTACATGGAACGCATATTACATGGAACGCATACTACAGGGAACGCATATTACATGGAACGCGTATTACAGGGAACGCATACTACAGGGAACGCGTATTACATGGAACGCGTATTACAGGGAAAGCATACTACAGGGAACGCATACTACAGGGAACGCATACTACAGGGAACGCGTATTACATGGAACGCATATTACATGGAACGCATATTACATGGAACGCATACTACAGGGAACGCATATTACATGGAACGCGTATTACAGGGAACGCATACTACAGGGAACGCGTATTACATGGAACGCGTACTACAGTGAACGCATACTACAGGGAACGCGTATTACATGGAACGCATACGACAGGGAACGCATACTACAGGGAACGCGTATTACATGGAACGCATATTACATGGAACGCATATTACATGGAACGCATACTACAGGGAACGCATACTACAGGGAACCCGTATTACATGGAACGCGTATTACATGGAACACGTATTACATGGAACGCATATTACATGGAACGCATACTACAGGGAACGCATACTACGGGTAACGCATAATACGGGGAACGCATAATACGGGGAACGCATACTACAGGGAACGCATAATACGGGGAACGCATACTACAGGGAACGCATACTACAGGGAACGCGTATTACATGGAACGCGTATTACATGGAACGCGTATTACATGGAACGCATATTACATGGAACGCATACTACAGGGAACGCATACTACGGGTAACGCATAATACGGGGAACGCATACTACAGGGAACGCATAATACGGGGAACGCATACTACAGGGAACGCATACTACAGGGAACGCGTATTACATGGATCGCGTATTACATGGAACGCATATTACATGGAACGCATATTACATGGAACGCGTATTACATGAAACGCATACTACAGGGAACGCGTATTACATGGAACGCATACTACAGGGAACGCATATTACATGGAACGCGTATTACAGGGAACGCATACTACAGGGAACGCATATTACATGGAACGCATATTACATGGAACGCATACTACAGGGAACGCATATTACATGGAACGCGTGTTACAGGGAACGCATACTACAGGGAACGCGTATTACATGGAACGCGTATTACAGGGAACGCATACTACAGGGAACGCGTATTACATGGAACGCATACTACAGGGAAGGCATACTACAGGGAACGCGTATTACATGGAACGCATATTACATGGAACGCATATTACATGGAACGCATATTACATGGAACGCATATTACATGGAACACATATTACATGGAACGCATACTACAGGGAACGCATACTACAGGGAACGCATATTACATGGAACGCATACTACAGGGAACGCATACTACAGGGAACGCGTATTACATGGAACGCATATTACATGGAACGCATATTACATGGAACGCATACTACAGGGAACGCATACTACAGGGAACGCGTATTACATGGAACGCGTATTACATGTAACGCATATTACATGGAACGCATACTACAGGGAACGCATACTACGGGGAACGCATAATACGGGGAACGCATAATACGGGGAACGCATACTACAGGGAACGCATAATACGGGGAACGCATACTACAGGGAACGCATACTACAGGGAACGCGTATTACATGGAACGCATACTACAGGGAACGCATACTACAGGGAACGCATACTACAGGGAACGCGTATTACATGGAACGCATACTACAGGGAACGCGTATTACATGGAACGCTTATTACATGGAACGCATACTACAGGGAACGCGTATTACATGGAACGCGTATTAGATGGAACGCATACTACAGGGAACGCATACTACAGGGAACGCATACTACAGGGAACGCGTATTACATGGAACGCATACTACAGGGAACGCATACTACAGGGAACGCATACTACAGGGAACGCGTATTACATGGAACGCATACTACAGGGAACGCATACTACAGGGAACGCGTATTACATGGAACGCATATTACATGGAACGCATACTACAGGGAACGCGTATTACATGGAACGCGTATTAGATGGAACGCATACTACATGGAACGCGTATTACATGGAACACATATTATGTGGAACGCATAATACGGGGAACGCATAATACGGGGAACGCATATTACATGGAACGCATACTACATGGAACGCGTATTACATGGAACGCATATTACATGGAACGCATACTACAGGGAACGCATACTACGGGGGAACGCACAATACGGGGAACGCATATTAAATGGAACGCATACTACAGGGAACGCATATTACATGGAACGCATACTACAGGGAACGCATACTACAGGGAACGCATACTACGGGGGAACGCATAATACGGGGAACGCATATTACATGGACCGCATACTACGGGGAACGCATATTACATGGAACGCATAATACAGGGAACGCATACTACAGGGAACGCATAATACAGGGAACGCATAATACAGGGAACGCATACTACGGGGAACGCATATTACATGGAACGCATACTACGGGGAACGCATACTACGGGGAACGCATACTACGGGGAACGCATATTACGTGGAACGCATAATACGGGGAACGCGTATTACATGGAACACGTATTACATGGAACGCATACTACAGGGAACGCGTATTACATGGAACGCATACTACAGGGAACGCATATTACATGGAACGCGTATTACATGGAACGCATATTACATGGAACGCATATTACATGGAACGCATATTACATGGAACACGTATTACAGGGAACGCATACTACAGGGAACGCGTATTACATGGAACGCGTATTACAGTGAACGCATACTACAGGGAACGCGTATTACATGGAACGCATACTACCGGGAACGCATACTACAGGGAACGCGTATTACATGGAACGCATATTACATGGAACGCATATTACAGGGAACGCATACTACAGGGAACGCATACTACAGGGAACGCATACTACATGGAACGCGTATTACATGGAACGCATATTACATGGAACGCATACTACAGGGAACGCATACTACGGGTAACGCATACTACGGGGAACGCATAATACGGGGAACGCATACTACAGGGAACGCATAATACGGGGAACGCATACTACAGGGAACGCATACTACAGGGAACGCGTATTACATGGAACGCATACTACAGGGAACGCATACTACAGGGAACGCGTATTACATGGAACGCATACTACAGGGAACGCATACTACAGGGAACGCGTATTACATGGAACGCATATTACATGGAACGCATATTACATGGAACGCGTATTACATGGAACGCGTATTACATGGAACGCGTATTACATGGAACGCATATTACATGGAACGCATATTACATGGAACGCATACTACATGGAACACGTATTACATGGAACGCATATTACATGGAACGCATACTACAGGGAACGCGTATTACATGGAACGCATATTACATGGAACGCATACTACAGGGAACGCATACTACAGGGAACGCGTATTACATGGAACGCGTATTACATGGAACGCATACTACAGGGAACGCATACTACAGGGAAAGCATACTACAGGGAAAGCATACTACAGGGAACGCGTATCACATGGAACGCGTATTACATGGAACGCGTATTACATGGAACGCGTATTACATGGAAGGCGTATTACGTGGAACGCATATTACATGGAACGCGTATTACATGGAACGCATATTACATGGAAGTCGTATTACGTGGAACGCATATTACATGGAACGCATAATACGGGGAACGCATATTACATGGAACGCATAATACAGGGAACGCATAATACGGGGAACGCATAATACAGGGAACGCATATTACATGGAACGCATAATACGGGGAACGCATATTACATGGAACGCATAATACAAGGAACGCATAATAAGGGGAATGCATACTACAGGGAACGCATAATACGGGGAACGCATATTACATGGAACGCATATTACATGGAACGTATACTACAGGGAACGCATACTACATGGAACGCATACTACAGGGAACGCATAATACGGGGAACGCATACTACAGGGAACGCATAATATCTGGAACGCATACTACGGGGAACGCATACTACGGGGAACGCATAATACGGGGAACGCATATTACATGGAACGCATATTACAGGGAACGCATAATACGGGGAACGCATACTACAGGGAACGCATAATCTGGGGAATGCATACTACGGGGAATGCATACTACGGGGAACGCATAATACGGGGAACGCATAATACGGGGAACGCATATTACATGGAACGCATATTACATGGAACGCATACTACAGGGAACGCGTATTACATGGAACGCATACTACAGGGAACGCGTATTACATGGAACATGTATTACATGGAACGCATACTACAGGGAACGCGTATTACATGGAACACGTATTACATGGAACGCATATTACATGGAACGCATATTACATGGAACGCGTATTACATTGAACACGTATTACATGGAACGCATATTACATGGAACGCATACTACAGGGAACGCATACTACAGGGAACGCATATTACATGAAACGCATACTACAGGGAACGCATACTACGGGGAATGCATAATCCGGGGAACGCATAATACGGGGAACGCATAATACGGGGAACGCATATTACATGGAACGCGTATTACATGGAACGCGTATTACATGGAACGCGTATTACATGGAACGCGTATTACATGGAACACATATTACATGGAACGCATATTTCATGGAACGCGTATTACATGGAACGCGTATTACATGGAACGCATATTACATGGAACACGTATTACATGGAACGCATAATACGGGGAACGCATAATACGGGGAACGCATATTACATGGAACGCATATTACATGGAACACGTATTACATGGAACGCATAATACGGGGAACGCATAATACGGGGAACGCATAATACGGGGAACGCATATTACATGGAACGCGTATTACATGGAACACATATTATGTGGAACGCATAATACGGGGAACGCATAATACGGGGAACGCATATTACATGGAACGCATACTACATGGAACGCGTATTACATCGAACACATATTACGTGGAACGCATAATACGGGGAACGCATAATACGGGGAACGCATATTACATGGAACGCATACTACAGGGAACGCATACTACGGGGGAATGCATAATACGGGGAACGCATATTACATGGAACGCATACTACAGGGAACGCATATTACATGGAACGCATACTACAGGGAACGCATACTACGGGGGAACGCATAATACGGGGAACGCATATTACATGGACCGCATACTACGGGGAACGCATATTACATGGAATGCATAATACAGGGAACGCATACTACAGGGAACGCATAATACAGGGAACGCATAATACGGGGAACGCATACTACAGGGAACGCATACTACGGGGAACGCATACTACAGGGAACGCATACTACGGGGAACGCATATTACATGGAACGCATACTACGGGGAACGCATACTACGGGGAACGCATATTACGTGGAACGCATAAAACTGGGAACGCGTATTACATGGAACACGTATTACATGGAACGCATACTACAGGGAACGCGTATTAAGTGGAACGCATATTACATGGAACACATACTACAGGGAACGCGTATTAAGTGGAACGCATATTACATGGAACACATACTTACGCCTACTTGGAGCGCACGCCATCAACAGTCGCTCACGATGCATCTGTTCCAATATAGTGTTTTACCCACCAACCACTGACGTAACTTCTGCGAGTTGCGGGGTTTTCTCTATTTCTATTGGTTCTCAAAACTAGTTCCACTCGGCCTTCTCCCTCCTTATATATCCAGTCCTCATAGCACACATAGGAACAAGCCGTGGATACGGCTTTCACTGACGCCACTGTATACGTCTCTGTCCGGACTGGGGTCTCTCTCTGTAATTCTAATTTACTTTCACTTTTCTGTGACACGGTCACTTACATTCAATGGGGTCCTTCATGTTCCTTTCTCAGAAGATTTCCCTATTGGACACAGAGTCCTCCTATTTCTCCTTCCTCCCTTACCTGTGCAGTCGGGTGGGTAAGTTAATCTCTTACATATGTGACAGGGTCACTGGTATGGTATATAAGGGAAGGTATGTGTCACACAGGTTGCTGGCCTGTGTGAACTGAAACCAATAAACTTTCTGCCAGCATGTTATATGCTGGGGGGGTTAACTCACTTAAAGGGTGCAGTTTTATGGGAACTCATTCCCCATACCTCCACCTCAGGGTGCGGCTGAGCAATGTTTAAATGCTCAGTCACCATTTTTTTTCTGTTGCTGTGTTTGGAAATGCAAGGTCTCCAGACTGGACAGCCATAGCTCAGGAAAGAGCTGAAGGCTGGACATAACCGGTGTGGGCGAACCGCACACACACATATGGACTGTTATTGTTTATATTTTGTTTGTCGTTTTGTCAGTAAGGCCGTGTTTATTTTGCTGGAGCAGCAAAGCTTTATGCCATATAATAAAGCCTGCAGAGTAAACCCGGGTTCCTGAGTCTACTTCCGGAAGTGGCCGAGTGAGTCGTATTGCCACACATATTATTATACTGATTCATTTTTTCTATTTATCCAGAATGTGTTAGTTAATTTCTGTCTCTAGTGCATGCAATTTTGCAAAACACTATTGTAGATCCTCTGCAATATTTTTAGCTCATTTTTCTATTTGACAAGCTGTGATTTGTGTGACATTTGTCAGTAGTGACGTTCTGATTATATCTTTCTGTAGAGTATACTGATGAAGGTCATTGGTGACTGAAACGTCTACATTGTATTACTCAATATTTTGATGAAATTAGCCTATTTATGAGTGCCACATCTCTATATTATATACCACTGATACTAGTGACATCATCAGTGACACCAGTGACATTAGTGACATCAGTGACGTCACTGACACCAATGATGTCATCAGTGATGTAATCCAATGATACCAGTGATGATGTCAGTGATGTGAGAAAAAAAACAGATGTTGATTGTCATCAGTGACATCATCAGTGACACCAGAGAACCCAGTGACATCACTGACGTCATCAGAGTTGGGTTTCTGTTACCTGAGCCTCTTCTTGTATTCTTCTTCGGACATGGCCTCTCCTGGATAGTCCGCGGTGTCTCCTGCCCCCCACTCCGATGACAACTAGAAAGAAAACAAGGACATCACCAAACTTATAGGACTGGAGCGGGAACTGTGGGGAGTCACTCTAACTGACTGATGGTGGGGGTCTGACCTAACCGCAGAACCAGGGACCCCCGTACTACATGACGGCCATGTGCAGGGAGTTATATAGTCAGCTATAAAAGCTTTTCCTGATAAGCCGGACCCCGGGGTAGCCCCCCAACGGTACACACTGCAGACACGGTTGACTTATCGGGTGTCAGACTCCACCCCTCCCCCACCACGTGCATGGTCATGTGACCCTCACCTTCAGCCGTTTGTCCAGGTACGCGGGCGACACCCAGCCCTGGCGGGAGGCGCTGAATTTTGTGGGTTTGGTTCGGACGAGCCACTTGAGCGGATGCGCGGAGTCCAGGACCTCCACGTACTGCCCCTCCTTCAGGGTGACCGCCTCCTTGTCGCCTGTTACAGGGTTGTAATCCGCCGTCGCCATGTAGATGTCAAAGATCTGTGAACGTAGAAGTCACATAGGTGGGGAGACCATGGGAAACACTGAGACCCCCAGAGGAGTCCAGATATAAGGGGCACTAACCACCCCTGAGGTGTCCAGATATAGGGGGCACTGACTCCATAGAGGAGTCCAGATAAAGGGGGCACTGACCACCCCTGAGGTGTCCAGCTATAGGGGGCACTGACCACCCATGAGGTGTCCAGATATAGGGGGCACTGTCGCCCCCCCCAGAGGAGTCCAGATATAGGGGGCACTGACCCCTCTTGAGGTGTCCAGATATAGGGGGCACTGACTCCACAGAGGAGTCCAGATATAGGGGGCACTGACGACCCCTGAGGTGTCCAGATATAGGGGGCAGTGACTCCACAGAGGAGTCCAGATATAGGGGGCACTGACCACCCCTGAGGTGTCCAGATATAGGGGGCACTGACTCCACAGAGGAGTCCAGATATAGGGGGCACTGACCACCCATGAGGTGTCCAGATATAGGGGGCACTGTCCCCCCCCCAGAGGAGTCCAGATATAGGGGGCACTGACCCCCCCTGAGGTGTCCAGATATAGGGGGCACTGACCACCCCTGAGGTGTCCAGATATAGGGGGCACTGACTACACAGAGGAGTCCAGATATAGGGGGCAGTGACTCCACAGAGGAGTCCAGATATAGGGGGCACTGACCCCCCCTGAGGTGTCCAGATATAGGGGGCACTGACCCCCCCTGAGGTGTCCAGATATAGGGGGCACTGACCCCCCCTGAGGTGTCCAGATATAGGGGGTAGTGACTCCACAGAGGAGTCCAGATATAGGGGGCACTGACAACCCCTGAGGTGCCCAGATATAGGGGGCAGTGACTCCACAGAGGAGTCCAGATATAGGGGGCACTGACCACCCCTGAGGTGTCCAAATATAGGGGGCATTGACCTCCCCAGGTCTCACCTCTCCTCTGGAGTCTCCGTCCTCAGACTCAGATGAGGACTCCACAGCGATGGAGGATGGCCGGGACCTGCCGTGTCGCGGGGAGGCAGATGGCGTCTTGGTCTCATCGTCACTGTCCATGCCGGGCATCCCGGGCACACGGAGCGAGGCTGCCAGGAAACAGAGTAGAATTCTGAGGATCGGTGTCCAGACTTCTCACCAGGATATCAGAGAGGCTGACCCTATCCTGGGCCGGACCTGTCACTTTCCCATGACTAGCCATTGTAGCCTGTAAGGTCCTGGATATATTCAAGGTTGGGGGCCACCATCCAGGGACCCCAGAACAGTGCCATGCAGAGGGGCAGCCGGCAGTGCGGACACCCACTATTGCTCTTTACCTTGGCTAATTTTTGCAGAGACCATTTCTGTAATTTGTGACGTCAGTTTCTGGAAAAACTCCTCTGTCCCCACATCCAATAGTGAAATCTGCGGCTTCTGCGCCATTCTGGAGCCGTCTGTGAAATCAGTGCAAACAAAGAGTTAATCCAAATATCAATCAGGAGGCGGGAAACATGAGGAGCAAAGGCGTCACCGGGCCCTGGAATACACCGCCATCACCGGACACTCACCGTCAGCCTCCGGGAGCTGCTCCGAGACCCCGGTCACCCTGTAAAACAATGAGAGTCACTGAAGAGGGAGAATGCCCGGAGATGCGGGGCAACGCTGCACCACGGGGAGGAGCGGCATCCGGAGATGGGGGGGCAACACTGCACCACGGAGAGAAGGAACACGCGCTGGGAGATGGGGGTAACACTGCACCATGGGGAGGGAGGAGCAGTGCCCGGAGATGGGAGGGCAACACTGCACCACGGAGAGAAGGAACACGCGCTGGGAGATGGGGGTAACACTGCACCACGGGGAGGGAGGAGCAGTGCCTGAAGATGGGGGGCAACGCTGTACCATGAGGAGGGAGGAGCAGCGCCAGAGATGGGGGGCAACACTGCATTACGGGAAGGGCGGAACAGTGCCCGGAAATGGGGGCAATGCTGCACCACGGGGAGGGAGGAGCAGTGCCCGGAGATGGGGGGGGGCAACGCTGCACCATGGAAAGGAAGTAGCAGTGCCAGAGATGGGGGGCAACATTGAACCATGGGGAGGGAGGAGCAGCGTCCGGAGATAACGAGCAACGCTGAACCACGGGGAGGGAGGAGCGGCATCCAGAGATAGGGGGCAACGCTGTACTACGGGGAGGGAGGAGCAGTGCCTGGAAATGGGGGCAACACTGCACTACGGGGAGGGAGGAGCAGTGCCCGGAAATAGGGGCAACGCTGCACCACGGGAGGGAGGAGCAGTGCCCGAAGATGGGGCAACGCTGCACTATGAGGAGGGAGGAGCAGCGCCAGAGATGGGGGACAACACTGCATTACTGCACCACGGGGAGGGAGGAGTGGCATCCAGAGATAGGGGCAACACTGAACCACGGAGAGAAAGGAGAAGCGTCCGGAGATAGCGGGCAACCCTGAACCATGGGGAGGGAGGAGCAGTATCCGGCTATAGGGGGCAACGCTGCACCATGGGGAGGGAGGAGCAGTGCCCAGAGATGGGGGACAACACTGCACCACGGAGAGGGAGGAGCGGCATCTGGCTATAGGGGACAACGCTGCACCACGGGCAGGGAGGAGCAAAGTCCGGAGATGGGGGGCAACACTGCATCACGGGGGTTTGGGGGAGTGGCGTCCGGAGATGGGGGATAACGCTGCACCACAGAGAGAAGGAACACGTGTCGGGAAATGGGGGACAACACTGCTCCACGGGTGGGGGGGAGCGGCATCCCAAGATGGGGACAACGCTGCACCACGGAGAGGAGCGGTGTCCGGAGATGGGGGGCAACACTGCACCAGAGAGAGAAGGAACATGCGCCGGGAGATGGGGTGCAACACTGCACCATGGGGAGGAGTGGCATCCAAAGATGGGGGCAAAGCTGCACCACGGGGAGGGAGGGGCAGTGCCTGGAAATAGTGGGCAACGCTGAACAACGAGGAGGAAGGAGTGGCATCCGACTATACGGAGCAATGCTGCACCACAGGGAGGGAGAAGCAGCATCCGGAGATAGGGGGCAATGCTGGGGTCCAGTACTACAGAGAAGTAGAATGGGGGGTCCAGTACTACAGAGAAGTAGAATGGGGGGTCCGGTACTAGAGAGCCATAGAATGGGGAGTCCGGTACTACAGAGCAGTAGAATGGGGGGTCCGGTACTACAGAGCCGTATGATGGGGTCCGGTACTAGAGTCATATGATTGGGGTCCGGTACTGCAGAGTTGTAGAATGGGGATTCCGGTACTACAAAGCGGTAGAATGAGGGGTCAGGTACTATAGAGCCGTATGATGAGGGTTCCAGTACTACACAGACATTGAATGGGGTTCCGGTACTACAGAGCCGTATGATGGGGGTCTGGTACTACAGAGCCGTATGATGCGGGGTCCGGTACTACAGAGCTGTATGATGGGGTGTCCGGTACTACAGAGCCGTATGATGGGGGGTCCAGTACTACAGAGCCGTATGATGGGGAGCCCAGTACTACAAAGCAGTGTGATGGGGGGTCCGGTACTACAGAGCATTGCGATGGGGGTCCGGTACCACAGAGCTGTAGAATGGGGGTCCGGTACTACAGAGCAGTGTGAGGGGGGTCTGGTACTACAGAGCCTTTAGATGGGGGTCCGTTACTACAGAGCATTATGATGGGGGTCCAGTACCACAGAGCTGTAAAACGGGGGGTCCGGTACTACAGAGCTGTGTGATGGGGGATCCTGTACTACAGAGAAGTGTGATAGAGGGTCCGGTACTACAGAACCGTAGAATAGGGGGTCCAGTACTACAGAGCATTGAGATGGGGTCCGGTACTGCAGAGCCTTGTGATGGGGGTCTGGTAATACAGAGCAGTGTAATGGGGGGTCCGGTACTACAGAGCCTTGTGATGGGAGGTGCGGTACTACTGAGCCATATGATGGAGGGTCCGGTACTACAGAGCCATAGGATGGGGGACTAGTACTACAGAGCCGTAGAATGAGGGGTCCGGTACTACAGAGCCGTATGATGGGGGGTCCAGTACTACAGACCCGTATGATGGGGGCCCGGTTCTACAAAGCAGTGTGATGAGGGGTCCGGTACTGGAGAGCATTGCGATGGGCGTCCGGTACCACATAGCTGTAGAATGGGGAGTCCGGTACCACAGAGCAGTGTGATGGGGGGTCCGGTACTACAGAGCATTACTATGGAGGTCCGGTACCACAGAGCGGTATAATGGGGGTCCGGTGCTACAAAGCAGTGTGATGGGGGGACCAGTACTACAAAGCAGTGTGATGGAGGGTCTGGTACTACAGAGCCATAGAATGGGGGGACCGGTACTACAGAGCATTGAGATGGGGTCCGGTACTACAGAACTTTGTGATGGGGGTCCCGTAATACAGAGCATTATGATGAGGGTCCGGTACCACACAGCTGTATAATGGAAGGTCCGGTACTACAGAGCCGTGTGATGGGGGAATACGGTATGACAGAGCTGTATGATGGGGGTCCGGTACTACAGAGCTTTGTGATGGCGGTCTCCGGTACTGCAGAGCCGTAGAATAGGGGGTCTGGAGCTACAGAGCCGTATGATGGGGGTCCGGTACTACAGAGCCTTGTGATGGGGTGGTCCGGTACTGCAGAGTCGTAGAATAGGGGGTCTGGTACTATAGAGCCGTATGAAGGGAGGTCCGGTACTACAGAGCCACATGATTGGGGGGTGCACTCACGCTGGCACAGATGACCTCAATACGTCCTTCACTATCTTGTCCGCTTCTGCCAGGAGCTGCGCATCCTTCTCTGTAACACAAGAATGAGGTTCATCTATCGATCCTCCCTCCAGTGACTGGCACCTCCCTTTTCCCCCTGTGACTGGCACCTTTCCCTATCCCCAGTGACTAGCACCTCTCCTTCACCCCGGTGACTGGCACCTTCTCCTCTCCCACAGTGACTGGCACCTTCTCCTCTCCCCCCAGTGAATGGCACATTCCTCTCCCCCCCCAGTGAATGGCACCTTCCTCTCCCCCCCAGTGAATGGCACCTTCCTCTCCCCCCCAGTGAATGGCACCTTCCTCTCCCCCCCAGTGAATGGCACCTTCCTCTCCCCCCCAGTGAATGGCACCTTCCTCTCCCCCCCAGTGACTGGCATCTTCCCCTACTCCCCAGTGACTGTCACCTTCCCCTACTCTCCAGTGACTGGCACCTTATTCCTTCCAGTTACTGGCACCTTCCTCTCCCTCCCCCCAGAGACTGGAACCTTCTCTTCCCCAGTGACAGGCACCTTCCCCTCCCCCCAGTGACTGGCAGCTTCCCCTCTCCCACAAGTGACTGCCACTTTTCCCTCCCCCCCAGTGACTGGCACCTTCCTCTTCCCCCCAATGACTGCCACCCCCCCGAACCGCAGTGACTGGCACCTTCCCCTCTCCCCCAGTGACTGCCACCTTCGCCTCTCCCCAGTGACAGCCACCTTCCCCTCTCCCCAGTGACTGGCATCTTCCCCTCTCCCCAGTGACTGGCACCTTCCCCTCCCTCCCCAGTGACTGGCACCTTCCCCTCCCTTCCCAGTGACTGGCACCTTCCCCTCCCTCCCCAGTGACTGGCATCTTCCCCTCTCCCCAGTGACTGGCACCTTCCCCTTTCCCCAGTGACTGGCACCTTCCCCTCTCCCCAGTGACTGGCACCTTCCCCTCTCCCCAGTGACTGGCACCTTCCCCTCTCCCCAGTGACTGGCATCTTCCCCTCTCCCCAGTGACTGGCACCTTCCCCTTTCCCCAGTGATTGGCACCTTCCCCTTTCCCCAGTGACTGGCACCTTCTCCTCTCCCCCAGTGACTGGCATCTTTCCCCTCTCCCCAGTGACTGGCACCTTCTCCTACTCACCAGTGACTGGCACCTTCCCTTCTCCACCAGGGACTGGCATCTTCACCTCTATCCCAACGATTGGCACCTTCTCCTCTCCCACAGTGACTGGCATCTTTCCCTCTTCACCAGTGACTGGCACCTTCCCCTCCCCCCCAGTGACTGGCTCCTTCCCCTCTCCCCAGTGACTGGCACCTTCTCCTACTCCCCAGTGACTGGCACCTTCTCCTACTCCCCAGTGACTGGCACCTTCCCCTCTCCCCAGTGACTGGCACCTTCCCCTCTCCCCAGTGACTGGCACCTTCTCCTACTCCCCAGTGACTGGCACCTTGCCCTCTCCCCAGTGACTGGCACCTTCTCCTACTCCCCAGTGACTGGCACCTTCCCCTCTCCCCAGTGACTGGCATCTTTCCCTCTTCACCAGTGACTGGCACCTTCCCCTCCCCCCCAGTGACTGGCTCTTTCCCCTCTCCCCAGTGACTGGCACCTTCTCCTACTCCCCAGTGACTGGCACCTTCGACTACTCCCCAGTGACTGGCACCTTCCCCTCTCCCCAGTGACTGGCACCTTCTCCTACTCCCCAGTGACTGGCACCTTCCCCTCTCCCCAGTGACTGGCACCTTCTCCTACTCCCCAGTGACTGGCACCTTGCCCTCTCCCCAGTGAATGGCACCTTCTCCTACTCCCCAGTGACTGGCACCTTCCCCTCTCCCCAGTGACTGGCACCTTCTCCTACTCCCCAATGACTGGCACCTTCCCCTCTCCCCAGTGACTGGCACCTTCCCCTCTTCCTAGTGACTGGAACCTTCTCCTACTCCCAAGTGACTGGCACCTTCCCGTCTCCCCAGTTACTGGCACCTTCCCCTCTCCCCAGTGACTGGCACCTTCCCCTTTCCCCAGTGCCTGGCACCTTCCCCTCTCCCCCAGTGACTGGCACCTTCCCCTCTCCCCAGTGACTGGCATCTTCCCCTCTCCCCAGTGACTGGCACCTTCCCCTCTCCCCAGTGACTGGCACCTTCTCCTACTCCCCAGTGACTGGCATCTTCCCCTCTCCCCAGTGACTGGCACCTTCCCCTCTCCCCAGTGACTGGCACCTTCCCCTACTCCCCAGTGACTGGCACCTTCCCCTCTCCCCAGTGACTGGCACCTTCTCCTACTCCCCAGTGACTGGCACCTTGCCCTCTCCCCAGTGAATGGCACCTTCTCCTACTCCCCAGTGACTGGCACCTTCCCCTCTCCCCAGTGACTGGCACCTTCTCCTACTCCCCAATGACTGGCACCTTCCCCTCTCCCCAGTGACTGGCACCTTCCCCTCTTCCTAGTGACTGGCACCTTCTCCTACTCCCCAGTGACTGGCACCTTCCCGTCTCCCCAGTGACTGGCACCTTCTCCTACTCCCCAGTGACTGGCACCTTGCCCTCTCCCCAGTGACTGGCACCTTCTCCTACTCCCCAGTGACTGGCACCTTCCCCTCTCCCCAGTGACTGGCATCTTCCCCTCTTCACCAGTGACTGGCACCTTCCCCTCCCCCCCAGTGACTGGCTCTTTCCCCTCTCCCCAGTGACTGGCACCTTCTCCTACTCCCCAGTGACTGGCACCTTCTCCTACTCCCCAGTGACTGGCACCTTCCCCTCTCCCCAGTGACTGGCACCTTCTCCTACTCCCCAGTGACTGGCACCTTGCCCTCTCCCCAGTGAATGGCACCTTCTCCTACTCCCCAGTGACTGGCACCTTCCCCTCTCCCCAGTGACTGGCACCTTCTCCTACTCCCCAATGACTGGCACCTTCCCCTCTCCCCAGTGACTGGCACCTTCCCCTCTTCCTAGTGACTGGAACCTTCTCCTACTCCCCAGTGACTGGCACCTTCTCCTACTCCCCAGTGACTGGCACCTTGCCCTGTCCCCAGTGACTGGCACCTTCTCCTACTCCCCAGTGACTGGCACCTTCCCCTCTCCCCAGTGACTGGCATCTTTCCCTCTTCACCAGTGACTGGCACCTTCCCCTCCCCCCCAGTGACTGGCTCTTTCCCCTCTCCCCAGTGACTTGCACCTTCTCCTACTCCCCAGTGACTGGCACCTTCCCCTCTCCCCAGTGACTGGCACCTTCCCCTCTCCCCAGTGACTGGCACCTTCCCCTCTCCCCAGTGACTGGCACCTTCTCCTACTCCCCAGTGACTGGCACCTTCCCCTCTCCCCAGTGACTGGCACCTTCTCCTACTCCCCAGTGACTGGCACCTTGCCCTCTCCCCAGTGAATGGCACCTTCTCCTACTCCCCAGTGACTGGCACCTTCCCCTCTCCCCAGTGACTGGCACCTTCTCCTACTCCCCAATGACTGGCACCTTCCCCTCTCCCCAGTGACTGGCACCTTCCCCTACTCCCAAGTGACTGGCACCTTCCCGTCTCCCCAGTGACTGGCACCTTCCCCTCTCCCCAGTGACTGGCACCTTCCCCTTTCCCCAGTGCCTGGCACCTTCCCCTCTCCCCCAGTGACTGGCATCTTCCCCTCTCCCCAGTTACTGGCATCTTCCCCTCTCCCCAGTGACTGGCACCTTCCCCTCTCCCCAGTGACTGGCACCTTCTCCTACTCCCCAGTGACTGGCATCTTCCCCTCTCCCCAGTGACTGGCACCTTCCCCTCTCCCCAGTGACTGGCACCTTCTCCTACTCCCCAGTGACTGGCACCTTCCCCTCTCCCCAGTGACTGGCACCTTCTCCTACTCCCCAGTGACTGGCACCTTGCCCTCTCCCCAGTGAATGGCACCTTCTCCTACTCCCCAGTGACTGGCACCTTGCCCTCTCCCCAGTGAATGGCACCTTCTCCTACTCCCCAGTGACTGGCACCTTCCCCTCTTCCTAGTGACTGGCACCTTCTCCTACTCCCCAGTGACTGGCACCTTCCCATCTCCCCAGTGACTGGCACCTTCTCCTACTCCCCAGTGACTGGCACCTTGCCCTCTCCCCAGTGACTGGCACCTTCTCCTACTCCCCAGTGACTGGCACCTTCCCCTCTCCCCAGTGACTGGCATCTTTCCCTCTTCACCAGTGACTGGCACCTTCCCCTCCCCCCCAGTGACTGGCTCTTTCCCCTCTCCCCAGTGACTGGCACCTTCTCCTACTCCCCAGTGACTGGCACCTTCTCCTACTCCCCAGTGACTGGCACCTTCTCCTACTCCCCAGTGACTGGCACCTTCCCCTCTCCCCAGTGACTGGCACCTTCTCCTACTCCCCAGTGACTGGCACCTTGCCCTCTCCCCAGTGAATGGCACCTTCTCCTACTCCCCAGTGACTGGCACCTTCCCCTCTCCCCAGTGACTGGCACCTTCTCCTACTCCCCAGTGACTGGCACCTTCCCCTCTCCCCAGTGACTGGCACCTTCCCCTCTTCCTAGTGACTGGAACCTTCTCCTACTCCCCAGTGACTGGCACCTTCCCGTCTCCCCAGTGACTGGCACCTTCCCCTCTCCCCAGTGACTGGCACCTTCCCCTCTCCCCAGTGACTGGCACCTTCCCCTCTCCCCAGTGACTGGCACCTTCCCCTCTCCCCCAGTGACTGGCACCTTCCCCTCTCCCCAGTGACTGGCACCTTCCCCTCTCCCCAGTGACTGGCATCTTCCCCTCTCCCCAGTGACTGGCACCTTCCCCTCTCCCCAGTGACTGGCACCTTCTCCTACTCCCCAGTGACTGGCACCTTCTCCTACTCCCCAGTGAATGGCACCTTCCCGTCTCCCCAGTGACTGGCACCTTCCCCTCTCCCCAGTGACTGGCACCTTCCCCTTTCCCCAGTGCCTGGCACCTTCCCCTCTCACCCAGTGACTGGCACCTTCCCCTCTCACCCAGTGACTGGCACCTTCCCCTCTCCCCCAGTGACTGGCACCTTCCCCTCTCCCCAGTGACTGGCATCTTCCCCTCTCCCCAGTGACTGGCACCTTCTCCTACTCCCCAGTGACTGGCACTTTACCCTCTCCCCAGTGACTGGCATCTTCCCCTCTCCCCAGTGACTGGCATCTTCCCCTCTTCCCAGTGACTGGCACCTTCCCCTCCCTCCCCAGTGACTGGCACCTTCCCCTCCCTCCCCAGTGACTGGCACCTTCCCCTCCCTCCCCAGTGACTGGCATCTTCCCCTTTCCCCAGTGACTGGCACCTTCCCCTCTCCCCAGTGACTGGCACCTTCCCCTCTCCCCAGTGACTGGCATCTTCCCCTCTCCCCAGTGACTGGCACCTTCCCCTCTCCCCAGTGACTGGCACCTTCCCCTCTCCCCAGTGACTGGCATCTTCCCCTCTCCCCAGTGACTGGCACCTTCTCCTACTCCCCAGTGACTGGCACCTTCCCCTCTCCCCAGTGACTGGCATCTTCCCCTCTCCATAGTGACTGGCACCTTCTCCTACTCCCCAGTGACTGGCATCTTCCCCTCTCCCCAGTGACTGGCACATCCCCCCCCCCCACATTGACTGACACATTCCCTTTCACACCAGTGATTAGCACCTTCTCCTCGCCCTGCACATTTACCTTCTAGCACCTGGACACTGGCGCTACAGATGGATTGCCCCACTTTGTTGGTGGCGATGCAGGTGTAGTTTCCAGAGAACTCAGTGCCCACGTCCAGTAGGATGAGGCTGTGGTGCAGGTTAGAGCTCGCCAGCTTGTAGCCAGGGGTCTCCGGCTTAATCCAGAGAACGTCCTCCGGGGACTCTTCCTTCAACCAAGTGATCGATGGAGCCGGGGAACCTGAATACACAAACCACATCAGGGCCTGTTCTCCAGTCACCTCCAGAGCTGCAGTCACTGTTCTTTAGTAACAGTATGTCTTATTCTCAGACTAGAGGATAAGACATGATGTAACAGCAGAATAGTGACTGCAGCTCTGGAGGTGACTAGAGGATAAGACACAATGTAACAACAGAATAGTGACTGCAGCTCTGGAGGTGACTGGAGGATAAGACACAATGTAACAACAGAATAGTGACTGCAGCTCTGGAGGTGGCTGGAGGATGAAACATTATGTAACAGCAGTGTAAAAGAAAAAATAAAATCCATAAGACCTCTTCATAAGGGAAAAAGAGCTGACAATTCAAACTCCTTTTGAAGCAGCGACCCCTATGCAGCTGATCACCCTCCTTTGGAAACAATTAATTAAGAAAACTCCTAATGGCTAGCAGATGTGCATTCAAGCTAAGATTGGCCTCACAAGAATGCAGAGAAGGTCAGATTTATGACCAGTAGAGATAAGAGCCCGACTAACAAGAAAACCTAAAATCCCTTTGTCTACTTTATAGAAATGATGAAGTGAGGTTTCATGAACTGCGTCAATATAATAAATAGTAAAGTCATATTTTTGGAAACCTGATTAAATGGGAAACGCAAAGCATGGTCTCAGGGCGATAGCCGGGGTCCGCCAAATGGATATTGGCTAGATAGGAGAAATGGCATAGATATTGTGACCTATCTATGAACAAATAAAATCGTTATAAGAAAGATGACTGTGATATTTCCCGCCAGGGACCTCCAGGGGCGAAGATATCGAAAAATGTTGGGAATCTCATAATTTTTTAAGACTAAGACACATCCTACAGTTCTCTGAAGTCCAGCCCTGTTATGAGTCACCAGAGGGGAGATGTGTGGGTGTAACTTGTGCTAATAAAAAGCCAATGCCAATTACGATCCTTGTTCATTGCCAGGAAGATACATTGCTGTTTAGGACTGATCCCCATTCACTGGATCAGTCCAGTCTTTCTTCCCTCCATCAATCTGAGCCATTTCCGTGACCCAGGTTTAGTACTTTTTTCCGTCATTCCATTTTATTTTATGTAATTGTATATGCTGTATTGTTTTGTCCCCTTTATAAATATATATTTTTTATTTTTATAAACACTGCCTATCTTTCTGGATTAAATATATAAAATTTAATAGCTTTGTTCTTCTTGCTCTATAAACCGCATTCACGTAGCCATGCGCTACCTGTAACGAGGATCCAATCAGCATGTAAAGCGATTGGTGGTGGCTAGTGATGAGCAAGCACTAAAATGCTTGAGAGCTCGGTACTCGAATCAAGCTCGACTCGAGTAACGAGTATAAAGAAAGCCCCGGAGCACTAAGCAGAGGGGGACATGACTTTGGGAGGGGTGGACCTTTAACGCTTGCAGCTATATTTGTATAGCTGTGCAGACTTTAAGCAAGAGTGATTCTGCTTTAAGAGCAAGGACCACAGTATTGTCTGATGTCTTACTGTGAGGAGGGTGGGGCTTACGTAGAGGAGGTAACTCTCTGACTTGTCTTTCTTTCTCTCACCGGATGAACTGGAGGAAACATCACCGCCCTCCCGCCCTATTATAATCACTGTCCTACAACACTTTATTCAACCATAACTTGTATATTGAGGAATGCTTTATTGTATTTGTTTAATTAGTCACTGTATATCTTGTACCATGTCCAATTTTATCATGGCTATAAAGAGTTAAGATTTACATTAACCTTCTAAGCCCAAGGGAAGGGCAATCCTTCAGCCATGGTTCCCTACTGTAGAGGTTTCCTCCACAGGGGTTTTTTCCTCTCCTGAGTGCTGTGGGATGACTCTTTGTAAGTCGGAGGTTTGCCAAGTTGCCCTTTGCAGGGGCATCTACTTTGTAAGTTTACCAAAGTGATTCATAAAATAAAAATATAAAAGTCTAAAAGTATCATATGTGGCTTGGAATTTATAACCCATCACAGCTTTGCGGTTTAGGAGTCAGGTGGAAGTTGCAGACAAGTTAAGGTGGACTCATTTTAACTAATAGAGGATGTAAAACCTCATGGTGGTGAAGAGGCTCGGCTTTGGTGGCACAAGGATGTTGTAAATGTAACGTCAGTCAGAGGCGGGCACGGCGGTTAAACACAGGAGTGAGGATAATAGGGTCATTGGTGCCCTGAAAGTTTACTGGCTCTGCTTGAATGGCCGCCAGTGCGTGCCGCCCCTTTATGGCTGTCTGTCCTTGTGTTGTATGTGTTAGAACCTTGCTCTTAGGTTTTTTTTTCCTTTGCTGGTCACATGACCTTGTTGGCCTATTTAAGCCTGCTCCGCCCTTCTGGCTTTGCTGGACTTCATTGTATATCTACTTTCTAGCTAGCCTGTGCTCTTTGTCTTGCTCTGTTAGTTTGCTTGGTCTACTGACCTCTATGTTCTATATATTTTGTTTGTTCGTCTGTCTACTACTATTTCTGTTAGGAGGTGTCCCATATTCCTCCCAGTCCTTAGTACTTGTAGGGATTCCTTCCCCACATCTATAGGTCTCCGTACAGACTAGCTTAGGACTTTAGCAGGTCTGATCGCAGGATCAGGTCCCCTGTTACATCGTAGGGATTAAGCTGAGTTCTATCGTAGGGACAGATATCCTCTCTTTCCTTAGCTCTGGTAGCAGAACATAACAGTAAGTCCAGCCAGCAAATTCTCTAAGGAAAGATTTTTCTGTTCCATCATGGTGTCGGTTCAGGATTTGGTTCATCGCCTGCAGGGACTCTCTCTGGAGGTGGCCGAGCTCCGTCAGCACGTGAGTAACTGTCCTGGAGCACATTTCTTGGAGCCTAAGGTATGTTTGCCGGATTTATTTTTTGGTGAACACCGAGAATTTTTTTCATTTAAAAATGCTTGCTTATTGTATTTTCGTTTGAGACCTAAGTCCTCTGGGGATGAATCCCAGCGCGTAGGGTTCATAATGTCACTTTTGCGCAAAGAGCCTCAGGAGTGGGCCTTTTCTTTGCAACCTAGTGATACATGCTTCAGATCAGTGGATAGTTTTTTTTCTGCTTTGGGACTATTATATGATGATCCTGACCGTGTCGCATCAGCTGAGACTGAGTTGAGACGTTTAAAACAGGGATCAGGTAATGTGGAAAAATATTGTACTCATTTCCGTCGTTGGTCTACTCAAACAGGGTGGAACGATTCTGCTCTGAAAAGTCTATTTCTTGCTGGGCTCAGTGAAAGGGTTAAAGACCTGCTAATTGCTTATCCTACACCTGAAGATTTGCAACAAGCTATGCAATTAGCTATACGGGTGGATAGGAGACTGAGTGCAAGGGTTAATGAGAGCAAATCCTCTGCTATGTCAGTTTCTGGTTATGAGAATGTGTGTACTAACAGTGGTGAACCGATTGAGATTGGATCGGTGGCACCTCGCTCTCGGGAAAAGGACCGTCGATTTTCTGAAGGCTTGTGTTTCTATTGCGGAAAATCTGGTCATTTGATTAAAGGTTGTGAGCTTCGTATGAAGAAAGAAAAAAAAATGGTCAGTCATGCCCGTATTGCCTGTTTGAATTCCAAGGGTGTATTTTTAGCTGCTTCCACGATTGCTCAGAAAAAATTAATGGAATTTCGGGTGTTTGTTGATTGCGGGTCTACTCTGAATGTAATTGATGGGGGATTCGTGGAAAGACTCAATTTGAAGCCTGAACCTTTGTCATCCCCCATTGCTGTGGTTTCTGTGGATGGTTCCCCTTTGAAGAATATTACTCTCAAGGTCTGTGAATTTCCTCTCACTATTAATGGTGTTCACCATGAGAAATTGGATTTGGTAGTGTTGAATAACTTGCCTTCTCCAGTAATATTGGGATTGCCCTGGTTAAAATTTCACAATCCTGTACTGGATTGGTCTACCAGTGAAATTAAATCCTGGAGCCATAAATGTTATGACAAGTGTTGTAACGGGCGTATTGCAGCTTTGGATAGGGGAGAATTGCCTGTTCCTATTCAGGATTTTTGGAGAGTTTTTTCTGAGAAGGAATCGCAGGTTTTGCCTCCCCATAGAGACTATGATTGTTCTATTGAATTTGTCCCTGGAGCGACTCTTCCTAAAAGTCGTTTATTTAACCTTACTATTCCTGAGAGGAAGGCTTTGGAGGAATACATACAGACAAGTTTGGCCGCCGGTCACATTAGGCCCTCTAAGTCTCCTGTGGCGGTTGGATTTTTTTTTGTAAAAAAAAAAGGACGGCGGTTTACGTCCTTGTCTGGATTTTCGTGAGATTAACAAAATTACTGTACGCAATCCTTACCCACTGCCATTGATTCCTGATCTGTTTAACCAGTTAATGGGGGCCAAGTGGTTCTCTAAAATTGACCTTAAGGGGGCATACAATCTGTTGCGCATGAAGGAGGGTGACGAATGGAAGACTGCTTTTAACACTCCTGTGGGTCATTTTGAGAATCTGGTTATGCCTTTTGGTCTTACTAATGCTCCTGCATTTTTTCAGAATCTGATTAATGACATCCTTAGACCTTTGATCGGTAAAAATGTGGTTGTGTATTTGGATGACATTTTGATTTATTCGCCGGATCTGGAGTCTCATTGGCGAAGCGTACGTGAGGTATTACAGTTATTAATGGACAATTCGCTTTTTGCTAAGCTGGAGAAATGTGAGTTCGCTGTACAGAGAATTAGTTTTTTGGGCTACATTATCTCCAGCGAAGGTTTTGAGATGGATCCGGTTAAGGTTCAGGCTGTGCAGGAATGGCCTAGGCCTATTGGTTTGAAATCGATACAGAGGTTTTTGGGTTTCGCCAATTACTACAGAAAATTCATAAAAAATTTTTCTAGTATTGTCAAACCTCTGACCGATCTCACCAGGAAAGGTGCTGATGCGGTTCAGTGGTCTTCTGAGGCCATTGAAGCTTTTGTGTATCTCAAGGAGAGGTTCACCTCTGCTCCCATCCTTATGCAGCCTGATGTTACTAGGCCGTTTTTGGTTGAGGTTGATGCTTCCTCTGTGGGGGTTGGCGCAGTATTGTCTCAGGATAACGGGGATGGATTACATCCCTGTGCCTTTTTTTCAAAAAAATTTTCGGAGACTGAACTGAATTACGATATTGGTAATCGGGAATTATTGGCTATTAAACTCGCATTTGAACACTGGCGTCACCTCTTGGAAGGTGCGGAATTTCCCGTTCAGGTTCTTACGGATCATAAAAATCTGATATATCTTGATGCTGCCAAGCGCCTGAATGCCCGTCAGGCTAGGTGGGCACTGTTTTTCTCGCGGTTTAATTTCTCCGTTACTTACATCCCTGGTACTAAGAATGTTAAGGCGGATGCCTTGTCTCGCAGTTTTTCTCCCATAGTCGGTGCTGAGAAAGAGGAGAACATTTTACAGGAAGGTGTTGTGATTGCTGCTTTGGACTCCGTTTTGGAAAATGAGATTCTTAAAGCACAGGAGAATGCCCCTTCTAACACTCCTCATGGGAGGTTGTTTGTGCCTGGGACCTTTAGGAGAGATTTGTTTGTTGAGTGTCACGAATCTCGGTTGGCAGGTCATCCCGGAATCTCTGAGACCAAGAGACTGGTGGGTCGCAGTTTTTGGTGGCCTGGATGGCAGAAGGAAGTCATTAAGTGGGTGCGTCAATGTACTATATGTGCTAGATCTAAGTCCTCACATACTCCTGCTGCGGGGTTGCTTTGTCCTTTGGAGGTTCCCAGTGCTCCTTGGACACATTTGGCTATGGACTTTATAACTGACCTTCCCCCCTCTGAGGGTTTTACTGTCATCTGGGTGGTCGTGGACCATTTTAGCAAGATGTGTCACTTGGTTCCCTTTGTCAAACTGCCCTGCGCTAAAACTCTCGCTAAGGCCTTTGTCAAGGAAATTGTCAGACTTCATGGCGTTCCTACTGACATTGTTTCTGATAGGGGTCCTCAGTTCGTGGCTCGTTTTTGGCGTGCCTTTTGTGACAGGTTGGGAGTTCATTTATCGTTCTCGTCCGGATATCATCCTGAATCTAATGGCCAGACAGAAAGGAAGAACCAGGATGTTGAGCAGTTCTTGCGTTGTTTTGTGACAGACAATCAAGAGGGGTGGTCTGAGTTTCTGCCACTTGCTGAATTTGCTCTGAACAATCATACATCTTCTTCTGCTGGTTGTTCGCCTTTTTTTTGTTGTTCTGGGAGACATCCGTCGTTTGGGTCGTTCTCCAAGTTGGGATCTGCCGTGCCTGAGGAGGAGAATTTTTCCGGTGATTTGGAGAGAGTTTGGACGGATGTGCGTGGTAATCTTCATGAGGCCAACAGAAAATCTAAGGACTACTTTGATAGGAAACGACAGGAGGTTTTGTTCACTGTTGGTGACATGGTTTGGTTGTCCTCTAGGAATCTGCGGTTGAGGATTCCTTCTAAGAAATTGGGTCCCAAGTTTGTAGGGCCCTTTAAGGTGCTTCAGGTTGTCAACCAATCTGCTGTTAGGTTGGAGGTTCCTACCTCCTGGAGAATTAATCCGGTATTTCATGTCTCTCTGTTGAAAAAAGCTGTTGTATCGGATTGTGACGCCTCTGCCTCTGTTCCTCCGGTGGTGGAGGATGGGGAATATGAAATTTCTCGCATCCTTAACTCTAGACTGTATAGAGGTAGTTTGCAGTATCTTGTGGCCTGGAAAGGTTTCGGACCCGAGGATAACTCTTGGGTGAGGTCGGATGATGTTTCCGCGTCCAGACTTATCAGAGCGTTTCACAGGAGATTTCCTGATAAGCCTGGTCCTAGGGGATCCGGAGGATCCTCTTAGAAGGGGGGGGTACTGTTAGAACCTTGCTCTTAGGTTTTTTTTTCCTTTGCTGGTCACATGACCTTGTTGGCCTATTTAAGCCTGCTCCGCCCTTCTGGCTTTGCTGGACTTCATTGTATATCTACTTTCTAGCTAGCCTGTGCTCTTTGTCTTGCTCTGTTAATTTGCTTGGTCTACTGACCTCTATGTTCTATATATTTTGTTTGTTCGTCTGTCTACTACTATTTCTGTTAGGAGGTGTCCCATATTCCTCCCAGTCCTTAGTACTTGTAGGGATTCCTTCCCCACATCTATAGGTCTCCGTACAGACTAGCTTAGGACTTTAGCAGGTCTGATCGCAGGATCAGGTCCCCTGTTACATCGTAGGGATTAAGCTGAGTTCTATCGTAGGGACAGATCTCCTCTCTTTCCTTAGCTCTGGTAGCAGAACATAACAGTATGTCTGACAGCTGGGGATATCACAGTACTGGTGAATCACATTGTACTAGCATTTCACCTGACTCCTAATGTGATTGTTTTAATCCTGTGATTTAAATAAAAGCTGTGGCCATTTTGACAACCAAAATAATGAGTTTTGTGTATTTATTCCAGTGTCGAGGTTTACTGTAGTTATGGTTGTTTTAAGATGGAGTGGGGATCAGTCCCATGTCCAAAACTCATGGAAGTCAATGGCAAACTCGAGCATTTTTCCAAAAGACCCTAACAGGAGGGCTAGGGGGGGCTGGAAAATCACTGAAATGGATGGAAACACCGCTGAAATGGAATGGGAACAGCATGAGAAGACGCTAGGACGCATCTCTGACTCCCAGGTCACTGCTGTAGGTTCAGCGGCAAGAGCCACAGATCTGTCTCGTCTGTTATACCTTTCAACAATTTTGCGGCGATGTGCTATTTGTCACCTAAACAAATTAGTTTCAGCACAGCCTGTTGCCGCTTCACCAAGGCAGTGCTGCAGTGCTTCCAGCTTGTATCTGATATGGAGGACGTGCTCCAGAATGACAGTTCGGAGGTGGAGGATTAGGAGGAGGAGGGGGTGCAGGAACTGGTGTAAGAGGTGGAGGAAACCCTGATGGAACTAGGGCCCGCAATTCTCAGCGTCAGTAGAAGTGCCGTCCCAGGGTCCAAGTGGGTCCCAGCCTCCATATGGTTCACCCAGTGTGCCATCAGGGAAATGTAACATCCTTGGCCACAAACACTTGTCCACATGTCGTTCGTTAAGTGGACCTTCTCAGTGACTGAGTTGGTCATGGCACCGATGATGTTAAGGGACACGTGCTGGTGTAAGGCAGGGATGGCACACCGGGAAAAATAGTGACGGCTGGGGACCGAGTACTGAGGGATGGCCGCTGCCATGAGGTTGCGGAAGGCCTCAGTGTCCATAAGCCTAAACCGCAAAATTTCCAGGGCAAGCAGTCTTGAAATGTGCCCGTTCAGTGTTTAGGCCTGTGGGTGGTTAGCTGGCTATTTGCGTTTGCATTCCAAGGCCTGTGCTGTGCTGAGACAAAAAAGTGGACGTGGTTGCTAATGGTGCTTGAAAATGTGCAAGAGATTGGCAAGCACATAGCACAGGGGAAAAAGCAGTGGTGTCACCCACACACACCGGCTGTGGACCCAGACGTTCGTCCCAGCTAGTCGGGTGCCTCAATGGCATGTGCCTGAGCATGCTGGTGGTGGTCAGGCTGGGAGTGGTCAGGCCCCTGCTGATCTTGGTATGGCACAGGCTGCAAATGACCATTCTTTTACCGTCCCGTACTTTCTTTAAAAAAGCGCCAGACTGGGGAACCCCTAACCTTTGGCCTGAGAACTTCACTCCATTGCTTCTTCCCTCCTGTTGTGGTGCTGCAGATTCCTCTGCGCTGCTGTCCTTGCTCTGCATGGCACCTTCCCAGTTTGGGTCAGTGACTTCATCGTCCACCACCTAATCTTCCACTTAAGCACTCTGGTCCTCCTGACTTGTTGACTTAATATCACTTGTTTGCAACTGCGTCTCATCATCAGCTACCTCTTGAGACACTAATTGCTGTTCCCCACAGCTGTCTTCTTCTGACCGTGGCTGTTCAAATTTTTGGGCATCTCCTCATGTCCCTCTTGAAACGTGCAGGGCGAGAGGCTAGAATCAATAAATGGAAATGCAAAGAGCAACTTGGAGTGTATGAGCGTGGGACCACTTGCCAACCTGAGACTCGCCATGGTGGAAGAAAGGAGGATCAGGGTGAGGATTATGTGGTCCAGACTCTTGACTAGCGAGACTGGACCGTGTGGAAGACAAGGTGGTGCTGGAAAACATACTAGAATCAATATCTGCCATTCAACTGACCACCGGTTTGCACTGTTCTGGCTTCAAGTGTGGTGTCTCGCTCCACCTTGCAAAATGGGAGAGGAAGCTAGGTCTCGTGGATAAGCGAGTTTGTTGTGCTCCCGCAGCAGGCACAGTTTCACCTGGCCCATGGCTTCGGCCTCTGCGTGCACCATCAGCAGCATGTCCACTATATATGCTTGCACACTTTCCACTATTAATAGGGAAAAGGAAATATGTATCCTTGAAAAGGACTTTTGATTTTAGGTTGCAGCAGCAGTATACCCATAGAAAGACTGTAAGGTAATAAACTCTGCCTATATGCCTCTAATCCAAAACTATCTCTACACTGAATGCAGGTAACAGCCATTTTACTAGAGAAGGAACAGTATGTACCCCTGAAAAGGACTTTATTTTAATGGTGCAGCAGCGGTATACAAGTACTGCAATAGCAATTACACACGGCTTATATGCCTGCTCTAATCTAAGCTCAACTCTCCCCGAACTGCTTCCAGAGTACAGTGTGCATCGCGTCACCAGGTCTTATATAAGACCGTATAGATATAAAGAAATAGTCGGCACTCCGTAGACCTTGTTAGTGGTTGGTGGTGCACGTGGAGAGATAGATTACAAGCAAAGTAGAAAGATCCCGGCACTCACGTGTATATGATCAATTCATTTATTCCACATGTCAATTGTCAAAAGCCTGCAAGGGGCTGAAACGTTTTGTTGTAGTTTTCCTACATGTAGAATAAATGAATTGATCGTATACAAATGAGTGCCGGGATCTTTCTACTTTGCTTATGTAAGACGAGATCATTGACCTGTGATTGACTGGCCACATCAAGTCATCGGGTCAAGGTGTGGCAGTAATCAGGCCTGTGTGTGGCTAGGGAAATTGTACTCAGCTTCCCAAAGATGTGATAAACCACTGTTAATTTATGTTTTAAGGGGGGGGGGGTAATCAGTTTTTCACACAGGGCCCTGTAGGTTTGGATTTCTTTTTCCATTAATAATAAAGACCTTCATTTATAAACTGCATTTTGTGGTCACTTGTGTTACCTTTGTCTAATATTTACATTTGTTTTGTGATCTGAAACATTTAAGTGACAAACATGGAAAAGAATAAGAAATCAGGAAGGGGGCAAACACTTTTCACAGCACTGTAAAATGATACCATGTAACATTGAAAATCTTTTTACTCTACTGACCTTTCTTTGGAAAAATGTTATTGTGTAATTTTTTTTAATAAAAATGATCTGATCCAAAGGCTGATGCCTTATCACGTAGTTTTGTTTCGGAGTTGAGGGATGAAAATCCAGTCAAAATTCTTGGTGGTGGGTGCTCTGGAGATTGATCTCAGACAGCGCATTGTGGATGCTCAGGTTTGGGATTGCCACCCAGCAAGATTTGTGTGCCTTCCTCGCTTCGCACTGGTCTTCTTAACGAAGTGCGTGACTGTGTGTTGGCCAGACATACTGGTTCCTCTGTCCGTTGGAGAGCTGTTTCCAGGTCCTTTTGGTGGCAGAGTGTTCAAAAGGATGTTGATGAGTATGCCCGTAAGTGCACATTTTGTGGCAGGCGTAAAGCCTCTCGCCAGGCCTAACGAGGTTCTGTCTCAACGTTGGACTCATTTGTCTATGGAATTCATTGCGGATTTGCCTAATTTCGGTGGCAATACTGTAGTATGGGTGGTTATGGATCGTTTCAGCAAGATAGTTCACTTAGTTCCTCTACTAAAATTTCCTACGGCTAAGGGTTTAGCTACATTGTTTATCTCTCAGGTCGTTAAGTTATGTAGTGTTCCGATAAAGGGGTTCAGTTTATGGCTAGGCTTTGCCAGATTGGGAATTAAGCTTTGGCTCTACTCAGGTTATCATCCTGAGACTAATGGCCAGACGGAGAGAATGAACCAAGAATTAGAACAATATTTAAGATGTTTTGTTTCATCTAACCAAGAGGACTTGGTGGATTTTCTTCCTTTGGCTGAGTTCGCTCTCAATAACTGCACCTTTACCGGTACCTCACCTTTTTTTTTGTTGTGGAGGTTGTCATCCAATTTTTGGAAATTTTTTCTGGTTTGCAATCTGTGGTCCCAGAGGAGGAAATATATTCTTCTTGTTTGATTAAGATCTGGAGAGAAGTTGAAAAAGGTCTTTTGATAACTTGCAATTGGACCACGAGAGCTGTGAAAAGCAGATGTAGGAGGGCTCCTGTCTTTCAGGTGGGAGATTTTGTTTGGTTATCCTCAAAAAAATCATCGTCTTAAAGTTCCATCAAAGAAATTTGCTCCTAAATTTGTCGGTCCCTATAAGGCAATTAAGATCATTAATCCTGTGACAGTTCCTCTCTTCTTAAAAAGTTTGAGGGGACACCGGGTTTTCAGGACATCATTGAGGTTGACTTGGAGTAGGACAAGAAGTAGAACGAGTTTTGGGTTCCAGACGTGTCAAACGTCGACTGCTATATCTCGTTAAATGGAAGGGTTCGGTCCGGAGGATAATTCCTGGGTTGATGTTGAAGATTTGCACGTGGAACGCCTAGTGAGGGAGTTTCTGTCAGTGGTTGGGGATTTCAGTCGATCCAGTTGCCCCTCGTAAAAGGTGGGGTACTGTCATGTATTTGGGTTCGATCTCTTGAGCCTGTGCTTTGTGGTTGGATTCTCTGTCTGCCGAGCCACAGCAGATATTCTTTTATTCTGGGTGCTTGGTTTCTGTTATCCTTGCTGTAGTCTTTTTAGGGTGACAGGTGTTTTAATTTACTCATTTGTTTGCCCCATCACCTTTCGGGTGCAGCTTTATATATTTTCCCCCTGCTGGTATTTCTTTCTGGTATTAGTCTCTTTTGGATGTCCAGCAATTCTGCTGTAGTTTAAGTGAAAGTTCAGCAAAGGTTATCTCTTTGCTGTTTCTGTTCTTTTCCCTGCACCTATCTTCTGTTTCTTTGGAAGTAGGTAGCTTATTTTTTAACAGTACCTATTTAATCCCTTTGTATTTCATGGTTTGTTTTACTCACTCTTGGATATTTTCTTTTTCAGAATACTCTCCATTCTGTAGGTAACTTGCACTCTGCTCTGCCCACGGGTTCTTTAGGAGGTACATGACGCGCTCGACGGTCTTTTAGGCAGCATAGGTCCGAGTTGCCATTGTCTAGTTTGTGGTTAGGGCTATATCAGCTCACGCAGGAACCACTAGGGACTGCGAGTTAAGATTTCTAGTCTGTTTTTAGTGTGTTACCTATTTTCCCGAGTGAGTTGCTACAATATCATAAAACTTGGTAAGGTAGCAGAAAAGTAGTATCCCCAGTCTGTCAGGGTTAGAGGAAAGCATTGTTATCCCCGGGCAGACAGCCTACATAGCTGCTGTCACCTGCTTGTCTTCTGGACCCTGAATACCCAGGGGGATAACAGAATCATTTACTGACCCTAAGCAGGTCCCAGAGGGTTCCTGTGATGTTGGGCCATTAATTTGCTTCTGGCTATCTCTAGCGAGGAGGTTTAGACTTGCTTGAAGGTGCTGAGTGACCTTACAGAGAAGCCATCTCAGAGTCCCAGAAGGAGAGGGTACCGAGGGTTCCAGGGAGGGTGTGAAGTAAGGTGGGACTGGGAGATAATCTGTAAATCAGTCCCCCATACCATCTCAAAAAGGGGGAGGTGTCATAGAAAAATTAAAATCCATAAGACCTCTCCAAAAGGGAGAAAGAGCTGACAATTCAAACTCCTTTAGAAGCAGCGACCCCTATGCTGCTGACCCTCCTTTGGAAACAGGTAATTAAGGAAAATCCTAACGGCTAGCAGATGTGAGGCCAATCGTAGCTTGAATGCACATGACCGCGGAGAAGGGCAGATTTACGACCGGTAGAGAAAAGAGTCCCAGCTAAAAAAGAAAACATAAAATCCTTTGTCTACTTTATAGAAATTATGAAGTGAGGTTTTATGAACTGTGTTGATATAATAGATAAGAAAGTCATATTTTTGGGAATGTAATGAAAACACGAACGCAAAGCATGGTTTTGCATCGCTGGGCGATGACCGGGGTCCGTCAAAGGGATATCGGACAGATAGATGACAATATCTATGCCGTGTCTCATATCTTTGAACACATAAAATTGTGATAGGAAAGATGATGGTGATATCTCCATATAGCGACCTCCAGTGGAAAAGATATTGAAAAACGTTGGGTATCAGATAATTTTCCAAGACCACTATCAGTATTTGGTCAGTATTTGATCAGTATTTTTTCTCAGGAGTGGGAGATAAAACCAGGAGAGGAATAATCAGAGAAAAGGTCTAATAGAAACAAGTCACCAATTCTGCATTTATCACCCTCTCCAGGTTTTGGCTCCCACTCCTGAGAAAAAATACTGACCGAATACTGACCAAATACTGATAGTGGGGCTGTGGCCTAAGACACATCCTATAGTTCTCTGTAGTCCAGCTCTGTTATGAATCACCAGAGGGGAGGTGTATGAGCGTAACTTGTGTTCATTATGATTCTTGTTCAATGCCAGGACGATACATAGCTGTGGGGGATTAGTCCGCATTTCACTGGAGTTCTTCCCTCCATAAATCTTCATCATATTCCGTGGCATCAGGTTTAGTAATTTTCTTTCGTCATTCCTTTTTATTTCATGTAATTGTATATGCTATTGTTTAATCCCCTTTGTAAAATCGTCTGTATATTTTAATAAACACTGCTTACTTTTCAGATTAAATATATAAAAATGTAATAGCTTTGTTGCTCTTGCTCTATAAACAGCATCTCTGAAGCCATACGCTACCTGTAACGGGTGTCCAATCGGTCTCTAAAGAGATTGGTGATGGCAGCTAGTAGTTTTGTGGGGTTTTTTTTATTGTGGACCTGACGGTGACCATACCGGGGTATATACATATATTCCATGCGTTGGAATCAGTGGTGTATTTACCATACGGTCACTGTGAGTTTCCCAGTAATCGGCCTAGTAGCGAAACCAGCAGCAGCCTCGTCCATCAATCATTGGTCAATTGCGTATTGTCCTGACGATTGGAGGCAGTGGAGTGCTGTTCCTGTGACAAGCAGAATAGGGACTGCAGCTCTGGAGGTGGCTGGAGAAGCTCCTGCTTGACTTCGGATTGGTGCGGAGCTTTGATTTCTGGTTGCCTCCACTATGGGGAGCTCTGTGTACACTGTAGCACAGCATACATCTACACAGGGGACTCCCTCTAGTGGTGGCTGCAGCTTTTCAGTATTTAACATGTGACTGTATCTCGCAGGGGATTTGTTGGTGTGCCTGCGCCCCCTTAGTAAGTCCTTACCCTCCACTTTCACGGACAGGGTGATGCTGGCGCCCTTCTGCACCTTCTTGTTTGTGAATCTTTCCAGGAACATTGGAGGAATCGGCTTCTCCAAATCTGCAGAGTGAAAGGAGAAGGTGAGTGTGGCCCTCATCCTCTGCCGTCTCCGCACAGCGCAGGGTAGGACAGGATGACGCCCAAGGGCGACGAGAGAGGAGGCATCCACAAACCCCCGGAACAACCTCACAACATGCCCTCATCTGAAAAGTGGCCCCAGGTGGAAACATCGCCCACAGCTCTGCACTCTCCTGCTGGTTACTGAGGCATCAGGCGCCTCGTGCCTCGCTGACATCAGAGGCCACCGCTATCATCAGACTGTAATATGTATGAGGCATCAGGCGCCTCGCTGACATCAGAGGTCGCCGCTATCATCAGACTGTAATATGTATGAGGCATCAGGAGCCTCGTGCCTCGCTGACATCAGAGGTTACCGCTATCATCAGACTGTAATATGTATGAGGCATCAGGCGCCTCGCTGACATCAGAGGTCACCGCTATCATCAGACTGTAATATGTATGAGGCATCAGGCGCCTCGCTGACATCAGAGGTCGCCGCTATCATCAGACTGTAATATGTATGAGGCATCAGGCGCCTCGTGCCTCGCTGACATCAGAGGTCGCCGCTATCATCAGACTGTAATATGTATGAGGCATCAGGAGCCTCGTGCCTCACTGACATCAAAGGCCACCGCTATCATCAGACTGTAATATGTATGAGGCATCAGGCGCCTCGCTGACATCAGAGGTTACCGCTATCATCAGACTGTAATATGTATGAGGCATCAGGCGCCTCGCTGACATCAGAGGTCACCGCTATCATCAGACTGTAATATGTATGAGGCATCAGGCGCCTCGCTGACATCAGAGGTTACCGCTATCATCAGACTGTAATATGTATGAGGCATCAGGCGCCTCGCTGACATCAGAGGTCACCGCTATCATCAGACTGTAATATGTATGAGGCATCAGGCGCCTCGCTGACATCAGAGGTCACCGCTATCATCAGACTGTAATATGTATGAGGCATCAGGCGCCTCGCTGACATCAGAGGTCGCCGCTATCATCAGACTGTAATATGTATGAGGCATCAGGCGCCTCGCTGACATCAGAGGTCACCGCTATCATCAGACTATAATATGTATGAGGCATCAGGCGCCTCGTGCCTCGCTGACATCAGAGGTCGCCGCTAACATCAGATTGTAATATGTATGAGGCATCAGGCGCCTCGTGCCTCGCTGACATCAGAGGCCACCGCTATCATCAGACTGTAATATGTAGGAGGTATCAGGTGCCTCGTGCTTCGCTGACATCAGAGGTCACCGCTATCATCAGACTGTAATATGTATGAGGCATCAGGCGCCTCGCTGACATCAGAGGTCGCCGCTATCATCAGACTGTAATATGTATGAGGCATCAGGCGCCTCGCTGACATCAGAGGTCACCGCTATCATCAGACTATAATATGTATGAGGCATCAGGCGCCTCGTGCCTCGCTGACATCAGAGGTTACCGCTATCATCAGACTGTAATATGTATGAGGCATCAGGCGCCTCGTGCCTCGCTGACATCAGAGGTCACCGCTATCATCAGACTGTAATATGTATGAGGTATCAGGTGCCTCGTGCCTCGCTGACATCAGAGGTCACCGCTATCATCAGACTGTAATATGTATGAGGCATCAGGCGCCTCGCTGACATCAGAGGTCACCGCTATCATCAGACTGTAATATGTATGAGGCATCAGGCGCCTCGTGCCTCGCTGACATCAGAGGCCACCGCTATCATCAGACTGTAATATGTATGAGGCATCAGGTGCCTCGCTGACATCAGAGGTCACCGCTATCATCAGACTGTAATATGTATGAGGTATCAGGCGCCTCGTGATCATCAGAGGTCACCGCTATCATCAGACTGTAATATGTATGAGGCATCAGGCGCCTCGTGCCTCGCTGACATCAGAGGTCACCGCTATCATCAGACTGTAATATGTATGAGGCATCAGGCGCCTCGTGCCTCACTGACATCAGAGGTCACCGCTATCATCAGACTGTAATATGTATGAGGCATCAGGCGCCTCGTGCCTCACTGACATCAGAGGTCACTGCTATCATCAGACTGTAATATGTATGAGGCATCAGGTGCCTCGTGCCTCGCTAACATCACAGGTCACCGCTATCATCAGACTGTAATATGTATGAGGCATCAGGCGCCTCGTGCCTCACTGACATGAGAGGCCACCGCTATCAGACTGTAATATGTATGAGGTATCAGGCGTCTCGTGCCTCACTGACATGAGAGGTCACCGCTATCATCAGACTGTAATATGTATGAGGCATCAGGCGCCTCGTGCCTCACTGACATCAGAGGTCACCGCTATCATCAGACTATAATATGTATGAGGCATCAGGCGCCTCGTGCCTCACTGACATCAGAGGTCACCGCTATCATCAGACTATAATATGTATGAGGCATCAGGCGCCTCATGCCTCACTGACATCAGAGGTCACCGCTATCATCAGACTGTAATATGTATAAGACATCAGGCGCCTCGTGCCTCGCTGCCATCAGAGGCCACCGCTATCATCAGACTGTAATATGTATGAGGCATCAGAAGCCTCGTGCCTCGCTGTCATCGGGGATCACCGCTATCATCAGACTGTAATATGTATGAGGCATCAGGCGCCTCGTGCCTCACTGACATCAGATGCCACCGCTATCATCAGACTGTAATATGTATGAGGCATCAGGCGCCTCGTGCCTCGCTGACATCAGAGGTCACCGCTATCATCAGACTGTAATATGTATGAGGCATCAGGCGCCTCGTGCCTCACTGACATCAGAGGTCACCGCTATCATCAGACTGTAATATGTATGAGACATCAAGCGCCTCGTGCCTCACTGACATCAGAGGTCACCGCTATCATCAGACTGTAATATGTATGAGACATCAAGCGCCTCGTGCCTCACTGACATCAGAGGTCACCGCTATCATCAGACTGTAATATGTATGAGGCATCAGGCGCCTCGTGCCTCACTGACATCACAGGTCACCGTTATCATCAGACTGTAATATGTATGAGGCATCAGGCGCCTCGTGCCTCACTGACATCAGAGGTCACCGCTATCATCAGACTGTAGTATGTATGAGGCATCAGGCGCCTCGTGCCTCACTGACATCAGAGGTCACCGCTATCATCAGACTGTAATATGTATGAGGTATCAGGCGCCTCGTGCCTCACTGACATCAGAGGTCACCGCTATCATCAGACTGTAATATGTATGAAGCATCAGGCGCCTCGTGCCTCGCTAACATCAGAGGTCACCGCTATCATCAGACTGTAATATGTATGAGGCATCAGGCGCCTCGTGCCTCGCTGACATCAGAGGTCACCGCTATCATCAGACTGTAATATGTATGAGGCATCAGGCGCCTCGTGCCTCACTGACATCAGAGGTCACCGCTATCATCAGACTGTAATATGTAGAAGGTATCAGGCGCCTCATGCCTCGCTGACATCAGAGGTCACCGCTATCATCAGACTGTAATATGTATGAGACATCAGGCGTCTCGTGCCTCACTGACATCAGAGGTCACCGCTATCATCAGACTGTAATATGTATGAGGCATCAGGTGCCTCGTGCCTCACTGACATCAGAGGTCACCGCTATCAGACTGTAATATGTATGAGGCATCAGGTGCCTCGTGCCTCGCTAACATCAGAGGTCACCGCTATCATCAGACTGTAATATGTATGAGGCATCAGGCGCCTCGTGCCTCACTGACATCAGAGGTCACCGCTATCATCAGACTGTAATATGTATGAGGCATCAGGCGCCTCGTGCCTCACTGACATCAGAGGTCACCGCTATCATCAGACTGTAATATGTATAAGGCATCAGGCGCCTCGTGCCTCGCTAACATCAGAGGCCACCGCTATCATCAGACTGTAATATGTATGAGGTATCAGGCTCCTCGTGCCTCACTGACATCAGAGGTCACCGCTATCATCAGACTATAATATGTATGAGGCATCAGGCGCCTCGTGCCTCGCTAACATCAGAGGTCACCGCTATCATCAGACTGTAATATGTATGAGGCATCAGGCGCCTCGTGCCTCACTGACATCAGAGGTCACCGCTATCATCAGACTGTAATATGTATGAGGCATCAGGCGCCTCGTGCCTCACTGACATCAGAGGTCACCGCTATCATCAGACTGTAATATGTATGAGGCATCAGGCGCCTCGTGCCTCGCTAACATCAGAGGTCACCGCTATCATCAGACTGTAATATGTATGAGGTATCAGGCTCCTCGTGCCTCACTGACATCAGAGGTCACCGCTATCATCAGACTGTAATATGTATGAGGCATCAGGCGCCTCGTGCCTCGCTGACATCAGAGGTCACCGCTATCATCAGACTATAATATGTATGAGGTATCAGGCGCCTCGTGCCTCGCTGACATCAGAGGTCACCGCTATCATCAGACTATATGTATGAGGCATCAGGCGCCTCGTGCCTCACTGACATCAGAGGTCACCGCTATCATCAGACTGTAATATGTATGAGGTATCAGGCGCCTCGTGCCTCGCTGACATCAGAGGTCACCGCTATCATCAGACTATAATATGTATGAGGCATCAGGCGCCTCGTGCCTCGCTGACATCAAAGGTCACCGCTATCATCAGACTGTAATATGTATGAGGCATCAGGCGCCTCGTGCCTCGCTGACATCAGAGGTCACCGCTATCATCAGACTGTAGTATGCATGAGGCATCAGGCGCCTCGTGCCTCACTGACATCAGAGGTCACCGCTATCATCAGACTGTAATATGTATGAGGCATCAGGCGCCTCGTGCCTCACTGACATCAGAGGTCACCGCTATCATCAGACTGTAATATGTATGAGGTATCAGGCGCCTCGTGCCTCGATGACAACAGAGGTCGCCGCTATCATCAGACTGTAATATGTATGAGGTATCAGGCGCCTCGTGCCTCACTGACATCAGAGGTCACCGCTATCATCAGACTGTAATATGTATGAGGTATCAGGCGCCTCGTGCCTCACTGACATCAGAGGTCACCGCTATCATCAGACTGTAATATGTATGAGGCATCAGGCGCCTCGTGCCTTGCTGACATCAGAGGTCGCCGCTATCATCAGACTGTAATATGTATGAGGCATCAGGCGCCTCGTGCCCGTGCCTCGCTGACATTAGAGGTCGCCGCTATCATCAGACTGTAATATGTATGAGGCATCAGGCGCCTCGTGCCTCGCTGACATCAGAGGTCGCCGCTATCATCAGACTGTAATATGTATGAGGCATCAGGCGCCTCGTGCCTCGCTGACATCAGAGGTCACCGCTATCATCAGACTGTAATATGTATGAGGCATCAGGCGCCTTGTGCCTCACTGACATCAAAGGTCGCCGCTATCATCAGACTGTAATATGTATGAGGCATCAGGCGCCTCGTGCCTCACTGACATCAGAGGTCACCGCTATCATCACTGTAATATGTATGAGGCATCAGGCGCCTCGTGCCTCGCTGACATCAGAGGTCACCGCTATCATCAGACTGTAATATGTATGAGGCATCAGGTGCCTCGTGCCTCGCTGACATCAGAGGTCGCCGCTATCATCAGACTGTAATATGTATGAGGCATCAGGCGCCTCGTGCCTCACTGACATCAGAGGTCACCGCTATCATCAGACTGTAATATGTATGAGGCATCAGGCGCCTCATGCCTCGCTAACATCAGAGGTCACCGCTATCATCAGACTGTAATATGTATGAGGTATCAGGCGCCTCGTGCCTCACTGACATCAGAGGTCACCGCTATCATCAGACTGTAATATGTATGAGGCATCAGACGCCTCGTGCCTCACTGACATCAGAGGTCACCGCTATCATCAGACTGTAATATGTATGAGGCATCAGGCGCCTCGTGCCTCACTGACATCAGAGGTCACCGCTATCATCAGACTATAATATGTATGAGGTATCAGGCGCCTCGTGCCTCGCTGACATCAGAGGTCACCGCTATCATCAGACTATAATATGTATGAGGCATCAGGCGCCTCGTGCCTCACTGACATAAGAGGTCACCGCTATCATCAGACTGTAATATGTATGAGGTATCAGGCGCCTCGTGCCTCGCTGACATCAGAGGTCACCGCTATCATCAGACTATAATATGTATGAGGCATCAGACGCCTCGTGCCTCGCTGACATCAAAGGTCACCGCTATCATCAGACTGTAATATGTATGAGGCATCAGGTGCCTCGCTAACATCAGAGGTCACCGCTATCATCAGACTGTAATATGTATGAGGCATCAGGCGCCTCGTGCCTCGCTGACATCAAAGGTCACCGCTATCATCAGACTGTAATATGTATGAGGCATCAGGTGCCTCGTGCCTCGCTAACATCAGAGGTCACCGCTATCATCAGACTGTAATATGTATGAGGCATCAGGCGCCTCGTGCCTCACTGACATCAGAGGTCACCGCTATCATCAGACTGTAATATGTATGAGGCATCAGGCTCCTCGTGCCTCACTGACATCAGAGGTCACCGCTATCATCAGACTGTAGTATGCATGAGGCATCAGGCGCCTCGTGCCTCGCTAACATCAGAGGTCACCGCTATCATCAGACTGTAATATGTATGAGGCATCAGGCGCCTCGTGCCTCGCTAACATCAGAGGTCGCCGCTATCATCAGACTGTAGTATGTATGAGGCATCAGGTGCCTCGTGCCTCGCTTACATGGGGGGGGTCACCAGTATTGTAGCACCCCGAGGGTTCGGTCGCTACAGAGGTATTGCACCTCACCCAGATGTGCGATATCTCACTTCCAGGTAAGGATGGAGTGTGGATCAGGACCCGACACCTGCATGCATTACACCACATTTCCGGGGGGCAGGGCGACCGATATGCTCCAGGTAGAGCACGACAGTCCCTGTCCCTGGCTGGAATGGGGGGAGGGAACACCGAGGAAGGGGGGACCCTGTAGTGCATAGGAGGGAGAGAGTAGTTCCTGGGTGCACAGTTAGGAAGTATAAAAGGGAGGAGCCACATTGGGCTCAGGGCTCAATCTGAGGAGAAGTGCCAGGGAGCAGAGGCGGGCCTAGTCTAGAGGCCAGAGCCTGGAGAGGCTTACCCCTGGATCCCGCCACGGAGCCAGAAGTCCCAGGAGCCGCTGCAGCTTCCACGCTCCCGCCGCATACACCTGGGCCTCAAGCTGTGAGCACCGCCGCTGAACCGCGCCCCACACCGTGCCCTCTGACCCCGGGCGCGACCGGAAGCAGCCAGCTCCAGGCCCGGTCGTAAGGCCTGACCTCCCCAGGCGCCTCTGAACCGTGTGCGCCCCAGGTCCCGAAGCCACCACCCCTTGGGACCGACCTGTACAGCCAGCTCGCCGGACCCGATGGAGAGCCGGTCCCTGTGCCAGAGGGATGGGTTCACCCCAGTCAGCGTAAGAACCCGTCCGCGGAGGCAGGAGCCCTGCTTCGTCCGCTCCTGCCTGCTCCACAGCCCGTTGATGTCCCCCAGCTCCCGGTTGAAGAGGTCCAGTACGAGTGGGACCAGGCCGAAAAGGACCTCATGGGGTTCTCGCAGGAGACGCGGGCGGCCACAGCCCGCAGGCGGGAGTTCTGTCACCGACAGGTGGCGCAGTTGGAGAAGGAGAGGCGGGTGCGGCGTGAGAGGCAGGAACAGCTGCAGGCCCAGAGCGTGGAGCAGAAGATGCGCGTCCGGCGAGACCCCCAAGCTACCCGAGGTCCCAGAGTCACCGGGACCATGGTGAAGTTTCAACAGGAAAAGGGGTGGGGTTTCATTAGAGACCCAACAACAGACACGGATGTGTTTGTTACCTGGAGAGATGTGGAGAGCCACCTGCCAGAAGGTCACCGGGGGCGGGATCTGTTCCCAGGAGACTTGGTGTCCTACACCAGACACAGAGGTCTGCGGGGGTGGTACGCCCTCAATGTCCAGAGGGTAGAGGAAGAGCACTACCGTGAGCACTGCTATTCAGAGGACCCGGGCGGGTCTGAAGAATATTATGAGGAGGAAGGTGCGCAAGGAGGATACCGCTACTGATGAGCGGCAGTGTACAAATGTACATAGTTACCCGTCAGGGTACAAGGAACTGTTCGTTATACAAAGTTACCCAACAGGGTATGAAAAGTTTTGAGTTTTTGCCCCGGTTGGGACTGATACCCATTGAGAGTTATCCCTAGTTACCTGGCTGGGGACTGAGAGCAGCCATTCCCCTTTCCAACCTGGCTGAGGACTGGGAGCGGCCAATCCCTGTAAATAGTTGCGCTTCTTAAAGCGCCCCTATTGGTTTTATAAAAGTACTGCAACGTCTACCTCAAAAAAAAAAAACTCGTTTGGCGTGGCCGAAGACGTGGTCCAACTACTGGATCACCTATGCCCTGCAGCCACCCCAGGGCCTACATTGAGGGTTTACGAACGGGTCCCTCCTGTTAAAAGTTTTGCCAAGTTTGCACTTTATTGAAAAATGGACACCTGGTCGCAAGTTGCACCGCGGCCCGTGAAGAAGAGAATTTACTTAAAAATGTTTTACCTGAAAAAGTTTTATATATAGAATTGTCTTATATGCTGCTAGGAGAGTTACATAATATTGAAAATGTTTTGCATGATGGCTGATAAAAGAGTTCTGGTGATATTAAAAATGCACTATAATGTTTGGTAAAGAAAAATGGCTAACCGTGTTGAGAAAGAGAAAGTGTTTCCCATAAAGGGAATTGAATAATGTCGGCCATTTTCTAACGTAAAAAAAAAAAAAAAACTTTAGTTCTGCATGTCTTGTAAATCAAATTGTTTTTACTCTGTTCCAGCCCGCGGACGTGCTGGGGTTCACCAGGGGGGAATGTAGCACCCGAGGGCTCGGTTGCTACAGAGGTATTGCACCTCACCCAGATGTGCGATATCCCACTTCCGGGTAAGGATGGAGTGTGGATCAGGACCCTGACACCTGCATGCATTACACCACATTTCCAGGGGGCAGGGCGACCAATATGCTCCAGGTAGAGCACGACAGTCCCTGTCCCTGGCTGGAATGGGGGGAGGGAACACCTAGGAAGAGGGAACCCTGTAGTGCATGGTAGGGAGAGAGTAGTTCCTGGGTGCACAGTTAGGAAGTATAAAAGGGAGGAGCCATCTTGGGCTCAGGGCTCAGTCTGAGGAGAAGTGACAGGGAGCAGAGGCGGGCCTAGTCTAGAGGCCAGAGCCTGGAGAGGGAAGGAAGAGGAGTGGAGGAGGCTCCAGGAACAGGAAAGAAGGGACCCCAGGGGTGCAGACCGGCCAGTCGCCACTGCACGCCCGAATCTACCGGAGTGGAGGGGTCAGGCCAAGAGAGGGTACCGGATCCCTTACTAGAGGAGGCGCGAGACTACCCTCAGCTAGGAACCGGAGGCTGCGACATTTTAAGTGGCGCAGCCCCTTGCTACACCCGCTAGAAAGGCACCACATAGGGTCGGGGAAACGGAGGCCAACGTTTGCCCGCCAAGGCCCGAGGCAGCTGGACAGAAGCGTGGTTACTGGTGGGGTATGAAAGGCCAGAGAAAGGACACATAAAGGGGGTCCTGTGAAGCGCTCCAAAGAGACCTGGGAGTTGGCCGAGCCCCTCACCTGGAAAGCATGGCACGACGTGGGCAGCCATTACCTGTACAGAAGTGGCTTGGAGTATACGAACTGTGAGTAAAGAACCTGGACTGCAACACTTTGTCTCCGTGTTTCTTACCGCGCCAGCACTAACGGTACTGGGATATCCTGCACCACAACCCTCATCACCCCCCTCCTATCTACACACTGTCCTGAGGCCACACTCCTCTCGTGGGGAGTTATACTATCCCCTCCTGCACTCCCATCACCAGCCTCAGCGGTCTGCCCTCCAGCGGCGGTTCACTCTGACCGCGATCCACGGGTGGCGTAGTCGGACATTCAACTGTCACTGGTTTGACCGCCCTGAGCCACGGACCGGGTCACCGCCACGTGGAGACTACTACGCCCCCTCAGCGCCGTACACCAGAAGACCCGGTTTCGAGTACCCCACGGCCCAGGGGGCGAGTCACTATCATCAGACTGTAATATGTATGAGGCATCAGGCGCTTCGTGGCTCGCTTAAATGGGGGGTCACCGCTATCTGTATGAGGCATCGGTACTGACCTCCGGACTCCTCCGCTGATTTCTCTTTCTGCAGTTCGCCCGGACCTGAAACCAAAGAGGAACCAGAGACGTCAACGAGGAGGAAACAGGGAAAATGTCCCGAATATTTACTAATTCATCTCTGTATGACCGCCAGACATTACTAATCCATCCCTGTATGACCGCCAGACATTACTAATCCATCCCTGTATGACCGCCAGACATTACTAATCCATCCCTGTATGACCGCCAGACATTACTAATCCATCCCTGTATGACCGCCAGACATTATTAATCCATCCCTGTATAACCGCAGACATTACTAATCCATCCCCATATAACCTCCAGACATTACTAATCCAACCCCGCATAACAGCAGACATTACTAATCCATCCCCATATAACCTCCAGACATTACTAATCCAACCCCGCATAACAGCAGACATTACTAATCCATCCCCGTATAACCTCCAGACATTACTAATCCAACCCCGCATAACCGCAGACATTACTAATCCATCCCCGTATAACCTCCAGACATTACTAATCCAACCCCGCATAACAGCAGACATTACTAATCCATCCCCGTATAACCTCCAGACATTACTAATCCAACCCCGCATAACCGCAGACATTACTAATCCATCCCCATATAACCTCCAGACATTACTAATCCAACCCCGCATAACAGCAGACATTACTAATCCATCCCCGTATAACCTCCAGACATTACTAATCCAACCCCGCATAACCGCAGACATTACTAATCCATCCCCGTATAACCTCCAGACATTAGTAATCATCCCTGTATAACAGAGAGACATTACTAATCCATCCCCGTATATCCGCCAGACATTATTTATCCATCCCCATATAACCATCAGATATTATTAATCCATCCCCATATAACCAGACACTACTATTCCATCCTTGTACAACCGCCAGACATTAATAATCAATCCCTGTATATCCACCAGACATTATTAATCCATCCCTGTATAACTGCCAGACATTACTAATCCCTCCTTATATAACCATCAGACATTACTAATCAATCCATGTATAACTGCCAGACATTACTAATCCCTCCTTATATAACCACCAGACATTACTAATCAATCCCTGTATAACTGCCAGACATTACTAATCCCTCCTTGTATAACCGCCAGACATTAGTAATCCATCCCCCTATAACCGCCAGACATTATTAATCCATCCCCGTATAACTTGCAGACATTACTAATCTATCTCTATCTAACCGCCTGACATTAATCCATCCTTGTATAACCGCCAGACATTAATAATCAATCCCTGTATATCCACCAGACATTATTAATCCATCCCCGTATAACTGCCAGACATTACTAATCCCTCCTTATATAACCATCAGACATTACTAATCAATCCCAGTATAACTGCCAACCATTACTAATCCCTACTTGTATAACGGTCAGACATTATTAATCCATCCCCGTATAACCGCATGACCATTATTAATCCATCCCCGTATAACTGCCAGACATTACTAATCAATCCCCGCATAACAACCAGACATTACTAATCCCAATTTATATAACCGCCAGACATTATTAATCTATCCCCGTATAACTTCCAGACATTACTAATCTATCCCCGTATAACTGCCAGACATTACTAATCTATCATTTAGGACCCTTCCCCACAGAGCAGACATGTATCCTTCACGGTGATTTCTCAGTCGCACCCTTCACGATCAGCCGGGCGGAGGAGTACGCCGATCCCGAGGAGTTACTGATGTAAGTGGAGTATTCGCCGGCGTCCTCCCGCGTCACATTCAGGATCTCCAGCGAGCGCATCTTCTTCTTATTGTTCACCAGAATCCTGTCTGAGGAGTGAAGAGGCTGCCCATCCTTAAACCAGTACACCCGCGGGCGAGGAAGACCTGCCGAGACACCATTACATCTACATGACGACCCACACATCATATCACTCATCATTACATCTACATGACGACCCACACATCATATCACTCATCATTACATCCACATGACGACCCTCACATCATATCACTCATCATTACATCTACATGACGACCCACACATCATATCACTCATCATTACATCTACATGACGCCCCACACATCATATCACTCATCATTACATCTACATGACGACCCACACATCATATCACTCATCATTACATCTACATGACGACCCACACATCATATCACTCATCATTACATCCACATGACGCCCCACACATCATATCACTCATCATTACATCTACATGACGACCCACACATCATATCACTCATCATTACATCCACATGACGACCCACACATCATATCACTCATCATTACATCCACATGACGACCCACACATCATATCACTCATCATTACATCCACATGACGACCCACACATCATATCACTCATCATTACATCCACATGACGACCCACACATCATATCACTCATCATTACATCTACATGACGACCCACACATCATATCACTCATCATTACATCCACATGACGGCCCACACATCATATCACTCATCATTACATCTACATGACGACCCACACATCATATCACTCATCATTACATCTACATGACGCCCCTCACATCATATCACTCATCATTACATCTACATGACGCCCCTCACATCACATCACTCATCATTACATCTACATGACGACCCACACATCATATCACTCATCATTACATCTACATGACGCCCCACACATCATATCACTCATCATTACATCTACATGACGCCCCTCACATCATATCACTCATCATTACATCTACATGACGGCCCACGCATCATATCACTCATCATTACATCCACATGACGACCCACACATCATATCACTCATCATTACATCTACATGACGACCCACACATCATATCACTCATCATTACATCCACATGACGGCCCACACATCATATCACTCATCATTACATCTACATGACGACCCACACATCATATCACTCATCATTACATCTACATGACGCCCCTCACATCATATCACTCATCATTACATCTACATGACGCCCCTCACATCATATCACTCATCATTACATCTACATGACGACCCACACATCATATCACTCATCATTACATCTACATGACGCCCCACACATCATATCACTCATCATTACATCTACATGACGCCCCTCACATCATATCACTCATCATTACATCTACATGACGACCCACACATCATATCACTCATCATTACATCTACATGACGACCCACACATCATATCACTCATCATTACATCTACATGACGACCCACACATCATATCACTCATCATTACATCTATATGACGCCCCTCACATCATATCACTCATCATTACATCTACATGACGACCCACACATCATATCACTCATCATTACATCTACATGACGACCCACACATCATATCACTCATCATTACATCTACATGACGACCCACACATCATATCACTCATCATTACATCCACATGACGCTCTACACATCATATCACTCATCATTACATCCACATGACGACCCACACATCATATCACTCATCATTACATCTACATGACGCTCCACACATCATATCACTCATCATTACATCTACATGACGACCCACACATCATATCACTCATCATTACATCCACATGACGCTCCACACATCATATCACTCATCATTACATCTACATGACGCTCCACACATCATATCACTCATCATTACATCCACATGACGACCCACACATCATATCACTCATCATTACATCTACATGACGCCCCTCACATCATATCACTCATCATTACATCTACATGACGCCCCTCACATCATATCACTCATCATTACATCTACATGACGGCCCACACATCATATCACTCATCATTACATCTACATGACGACCCACACATCATATCACTCATCATTACATCTACATGACGACCCACACATCATATCACTCATCATTACATCCACATGACGACCCACACATCATATCACTCATCATTACATCTACATGACGCTCCACACATCATATCACTCATCATTACATCTACATGACGCTCCACACATCATATCACTCATCATTACATCCACATGACGACCCTCACATCATATCACTCATCATTACATCTACATGACGACCCTCACATCATATCACTCATCATTACATCTACATGACGACCCTCACATCATATCACTCATCATTACATCTACATGACGACCCACGCATCATATCACTCATCATTACATCCACATGACGACCCACACATCATATCACTCATCATTACATCTACATGACGCTCCACACATCATATCACTCATCATTACATCCACATGACGACCCACACATCATATCACTCATCATTACATCCACATGACGCCCCTCACATCATATCACTCATCATTACATCTACATGACGACCCACACATCATATCACTCATCATTACATCCACATGACGCTCCACACATCATATCACTCATCATTACATCTACATGACGACCCACACATCATATCACTCATCATTACATCTACATGACGGCCCACACATCATATCACTCATCATTACATCTACATGACGACCCACACATCATATCACTCATCATTACATCCACATGACGCCCCTCACATCATATCACTCATCATTACATCTACATGACGACCCACACATCATATCACTCATCATTACATCCACATGACGACCCCACACATCATATCACTCATCATTACATCTACATGACGACCCACACATCATATCACTCATCATTACATCTACATGACGCTCCACACATCATATCACTCATCATTACATCTACATGACGACCCACACATCATATCACTCATCATTACATCTACATGACGCTCCACACATCATATCACTCATCATTACATCTACATGACGCCCCTCACATCATATCACTCATCATTACATCTACATGACGGCCCACACATCATATCACTCATCATTACATCTACATGACGCTCCACACATCATATCACTCATCATTACATCCACATGACGACCCTCACATCATATCACTCATCATTACATCTACATGACGCTCCACACATCATATCACTCATCATTACATCCACATGACGACCCACACATCATATCACTCATCATTACATCTACATGACGCTCCACACATCATATCACTCATCATTACATCTACATGACGACCCACACATCATATCACTCATCATTACATCTACATGACGGCCCACACATCATATCACTCATCATTACATCTACATGACGACCCTCACATCATATCACTCATCTTTACATCTACATGACGACCCACACATCATATCACTCATCATTACATCTACATGACGACCCACACATCATATCACTCATCATTACATCTACATGACGCCCCACACATCATATCACTCATCATTACATCTACATGACGACCCACACATCATATCACTCATCATTACATCCACATGACGACCCTCACATCATATCACTCATCATTACATCCACATGACGCTCCACACATCATATCACTCATCATTACATCTACATGACGACCCACACATCCTATCACTCATCATTACATCTACATGACGACCCACACATCATATCACTCATCATTACATCTATATGACGCCCCACACATCAAATCACTCATCATTACATCTACATGACGACCCACACATCATATCACTCATCATTACATCCACATGACGACCCTCACATCATATCACTCATCATTACATCTACATGACGACCCACACATCATATCACTCATCATTACATCTACATGACGCCCCTCACATATCACTCATCATTACATCTACATGACGCTCCACACATCATATCACTCATCATTACATCTACATGACGCTCCACACATCATATCACTCATCATTACATCTACATGACGACCCACACATCATATCACTCATCATTACATCTACATGACGACCCTCACATCATATCACTCATCATTACATCTAAATGACGACCCTCACATCATATCACTCATCATTACATCCACATGACGGCCCACACATCATATCACTCATCATTACATCTACATGACGACCCACACATCATATCACTCATCATTACATCTACATGACGACCCACACATCATATCACTCATCATTACATCCACATGACGACCCACACATCATATCACTCATCATTACATCCACGTGACGACCCACACATCATATCACTCATCATTACATCCACATGACGACCCACACATCATATCACTCATCATTACATCTACATGACGGCCCACACATCATATCACTCATCATTACATCTACATGACGACCCACACATCATATCACTCATCATTACATCTACATGACGACCCACACATCATATCACTCATCATTACATCCACATGACGCCCACACATCATATCACTCATCATTACATCCACATGACGGCCCACACATCATATCACTCATCATTACATCCACATGACGACCCACGCATCATATCACTCATCATTATATCTACATGACGCTCCACACATCATATCACTCATCATTACATCTACATGACGACCCACACATCATATCACTCATCATTACATCTACATGACGACCCACGCATCATATCACTCATCATTACATCTACATGACGCTCCACACATCATATCACTCATCATTACATCTACATGACGCTCCACACATCATATCACTCATCATTACATCTACATGACGCCCACACATCATATCACTCATCATTACATCTACATGACGACCCACACATCATATCACTCATCATTACATCCACATGACGCCCCACACATCATATCACTCATCATTACATCTACATGACGACCCACACATCATATCACTCATCATTACATCTACATGACGACCCACACATCATATCACTCATCATTACATCTACATGACGACCCACACATCATATCACTCATCATTACATCTACATGACGACCCACACATCATATCACTCATCATTACATCCACATGACGACCCACACATCATATCACTCATCATTACATCCACATGACGACCCACACATCATATCACTCATCATTACATCCACATGACGACCCACACATCATATCACTCATCATTACATCTACATGACGGCCCACACATCATATCACTCATCATTACATCTACATGACGACCCACACATCATATCACTCATCATTACATCTACATGACGACCCACACATCATATCACTCATCATTACATCTACATGACGCCCACACATCATATCACTCATCATTACATCTACATGACGACCCACACATCATATCACTCATCATTACATCTACATGACGACCCACACATCATATCACTCATCATTACATCTACATGACGACCCACACATCATATCACTCATCATTACATCTACATGACGCCCACACATCATATCACTCATCATTACATCCACATGACGACCCACACATCATATCACTCATCATTACATCCACATGACGACCCACACATCATATCACTCATCATTACATCCACATGACGCTCCACACATCATATCACTCATCATTACATCTACATGACGACCCACACATCATATCACTCATCATTACATCCACATGACGACCCACACATCATATCACTCATCATTACATCTACATGACGCTCCACACATCATATCACTCATCATTACATCTACATGACGCTCCACACATCATATCACTCATCATTACATCTACATGACGACCCACACACCATATCACTCATCATTACATCCACATGACGCCCCTCACATCATATCACTCATCATTACATCCACATGACGCTCCACACATCATATCACTCATCATTACATCCACATGACGCTCCACACATCATATCACTCATCATTACATCCACATGACGGCCCACACATCATATCACTCATCATTACATCTACATGACGCCCCTCACATCATATCACTCATCATTACATCCACATGACGCTCCACACATCATATCACTCATCATTACATCCACATGACGACCCACACATCATATCACTCATCATTACATCCACATGACGCTCCACACATCATATCACTCATCATTACATCCACATGACGACCCACACATCATATCACTCATCATTACATCCACATGACGCTCCACACATCATATCACTCATCATTACATCCACATGACGCTCCACACATCATATCACTCATCATTACATCCACATGACGCTCCACACATCATATCACTCATCATTACATCCACATGACGCTCCACACATCATATCACTCATCATTACATCCACATGACGACCCACACATCATATCACTCATCATTACATCTACATGACAACCCACACATCATATCACTCATCATTACATCTACATGACGGCCCACACATCATATCACTCATCATTACATCTACATGACGACCCACACATCATATCACTCATCATTACATCCACATGACGACCCACACATCATATCACTCATCATTACATCTACATGACGGCCCACACATCATATCACTCATCATTACATCCACATGACGACCCACACATCATATCACTCATCATTACATCTACATGACGACCCACACATCATATCACTCATCATTACATCTACATGACGCCCACACATCATATCACTCATCATTACATCTACATGACGACCCACACATCATATCACTCATCATTACATCCACATGACGCCCCACACATCATATCACTCATCATTACATCTACATGACGACCCACACATCATATCACTCATCATTACATCTACATGACGACCCACACATCATATCACTCATCATTACATCTACATGACGACCCACACATCATATCACTCATCATTACATCTACATGACGACCCACACATCATATCACTCATCATTACATCCACATGACGACCCACACATCATATCACTCATCATTACATCCACATGACGACCCACACATCATATCACTCATCATTACATCCACATGACGACCCACACATCATATCACTCATCATTACATCTACATGACGGCCCACACATCATATCACTCATCATTACATCTACATGACGACCCACACATCATATCACTCATCATTACATCTACATGACGACCCACACATCATATCACTCATCATTACATCTACATGACGCCCACACATCATATCACTCATCATTACATCTACATGACGACCCACACATCATATCACTCATCATTACATCTACATGACGACCCACACATCATATCACTCATCATTACATCTACATGACGACCCACACATCATATCACTCATCATTACATCTACATGACGCCCACACATCATATCACTCATCATTACATCCACATGACGACCCACACATCATATCACTCATCATTACATCCACATGACGACCCACACATCATATCACTCATCATTACATCCACATGACGCTCCACACATCATATCACTCATCATTACATCTACATGACGACCCACACATCATATCACTCATCATTACATCCACATGACGACCCACACATCATATCACTCATCATTACATCTACATGACGCTCCACACATCATATCACTCATCATTACATCTACATGACGCTCCACACATCATATCACTCATCATTACATCTACATGACGACCCACACACCATATCACTCATCATTACATCCACATGACGCCCCTCACATCATATCACTCATCATTACATCCACATGACGCTCCACACATCATATCACTCATCATTACATCCACATGACGCTCCACACATCATATCACTCATCATTACATCCACATGACGGCCCACACATCATATCACTCATCATTACATCTACATGACGCCCCTCACATCATATCACTCATCATTACATCCACATGACGCTCCACACATCATATCACTCATCATTACATCCACATGACGACCCACACATCATATCACTCATCATTACATCCACATGACGCTCCACACATCATATCACTCATCATTACATCCACATGACGACCCACACATCATATCACTCATCATTACATCCACATGACGCTCCACACATCATATCACTCATCATTACATCCACATGACGACCCACACATCATATCACTCATCATTACATCCACATGACGCTCCACACATCATATCACTCATCATTACATCTACATGACGACCCACACATCATATCACTCATCATTACATCCACATGACGACCCACACATCATATCACTCATCATTACATCTACATGACGACCCACACATCATATCACTCATCATTACATCCACATGATGCTCCACACATCATATCACTCATCATTACATCTACATGATGCTCCACACATCATATCACTCATCATTACATCTACATGACGCTCCACACATCATATCACTCATCATTACATCTACATGACGACCCACACACCATATCACTCATCATTACATCCACATGACGCCCCTCACATCATATCACTCATCATTACATCCACATGACGCTCCACACATCATATCACTCATCATTACATCCACATGACGCTCCACACATCATATCACTCATCATTACATCCACATGACGCTCCACACATCATATCACTCATCATTACATCCACATGACGGCCCACACATCATATCACTCATCATTACATCTACATGACGGCCCACACATCATATCACTCATCATTACATCTACATGACGACCCACACATCATATCACTCATCATTACATCCACATGACGACCCACACATCATATCACTCATCATTACATCTACATGACGGCCCACACATCATATCACTCATCATTACATCTACATGACGGCCCACACATCATATCACTCATCATTACATCCACATGACGGCCCACACATCATATCACTCATCATTACATCTACATGACGACCCTCACATCATATCACTCATCATTACATCTACATGACGACCCACACATCATATCACTCATCATTACATCCACATGACGACCCACACATCATATCACCCATCCTTACATCTACATGACGGCCCACACATCATATCACTCATCATTACATCTACATGACGGCCCACACATCATATCACTCATCATTACATCCACATGACGACCCACACATCATATCACTCATCATTACATCTACATGACGCTCCACACATCATATCACTCATCATTACATCCACATGACGGCCCACACATCATATCACTCATCATTACATCCACATGACGGCCCACACATCATATCACTCATCATTACATCCACATGACGACCCCACACATCATATCACTCATCATTACATCCACATGACGCTCCACACATCATATCACTCATCATTACATCTACATGACGACCCACACATCATATCACTCATCATTACATCTACATGACGGCCCACACATCATATCACTCATCATTACATCCACATGACGACCCACACATCATATCACTCATCATTACATCCACATGACGACCCTCACATCATATCACTCATCATTACATCCACATGACGACCCACACATCATATCACTCATCATTACATCCACATGACGACCCTCACATCATATCACTCATCATTACATCCACATGACGACCCTCACATCATATTACATCTACATGACGGCCCACACATCATATCACTCATCATTACATCTACATGACGCCCACACATCATATCACTCATCATTACATCTACATGACAGCCCACACATCATATCACTCATCATTACATCTACATGACGCCCACACATCATATCACTCATCATTACATCTACATGACGCCCCACACATCATATCACTCATCATTACATCTACATGACGACCCACACATCATATCACTCATCATTACATCTACATGACGACCCACACATCATATCACTCATCATTACATCTACATGACGCCCACACATCATATCACTCATCATTACATCTACATGACGACCCACACATCATATCACTCATCATTACATCTACATGACGCCCCCACACATCATATCACTCATCATTACATCTACATGACGACCCACACATCATATCACTCATCATTACATCTACATGACAGCCCACACATCATATCACTCATCATTACATCTACATGACGCCCACACATCATATCACTCATCATTACATCTACATGACGCCCCACACATCATATCACTCATCATTACATCTACATGACGACCCACACATCATATCACTCATCATTACATCTACATGACGACCCACACATCATATCACTCATCATTACATCTACATGACGGCCCACACATCATATCACTCATCATTACATCTACATGACGACCCCACACATCATATCACTCATCATTACATCTACATGACGACCCACACATCATATCACTCATCATTACATCTACATGACGCCCCCACACATCATATCACTCATCATTACATCTACATGACGACCCACACATCATATCACTCATCATTACATCTACATGACGGCCCACACATCATATCACTCATCATTACATCTACATGACGACCCACACATCATATCACTCATCATTACATCTACATGACGACCCACACATCATATCACTCATCATTACATCTACATGACGCTCCACACATCATATCACTCATCATTACATCTACATGACGACCCACACATCATATCACTCATCATTACATCTACATGACGGCCCACACATCATATCACTCATCATTACATCTACATGACGACCCACACATCATATCACTCATCATTACATCTACATGACGACCCACACATCATATCACTCATCATTACATCTACATGACGACCCACAAATCATATCACTCATCATTACATCTACATGACGGCCCACACATCATATCACTCATCATTACATCCACATGACGACCCACACATCATATCACTCATCATTACATCTACATGACGCCCACACATCATATCACTCATCATTACATCTACATGACGCCCACACATCATATCACTCATCATTACATCTACATGACGCACACACATCATATCACTCATCATTACATCCACATGACGCTCCACACATCATATCACTCATCATTACATCCACATGACGACCCTCACATCATATCACTCATCATTACATCCACATGACGACCCTCACATCATATCACTCATCATTACATCCACATGACGACCCACACATCATATCACTCATCATTACATCTACATGACGACCCACACATCATATCACTCATCATTACATCTACATGACGACCCTCACATCATATCACTCATCATTACATCTACATGACGGCCCACACATCATATCACTCATCATTACATCTACATGACGCTCCACACATCATATCACTCATCATTACATCCACATGACGACCCACACATCATATCACTCATCATTACATCTACATGACGCTCCACACATCATATCACTCATCATTACATCTACATGACGCTCCACACATCATATCACTCATCATTACATCTACATGACGGCCCACACATCATATCACTCATCATTACATCCACATGACGACCCACACATCATATCACTCATCATTACATCCACATGAAGACCCACACATCATATCACTCATCATTACATCTACATGACGGCCCACACATCATATCACTCATCATTACATCCACATGACGACCCACACATCATATCACTCATCATTACATCCACATGACGACCCACACATCATATCACTCATCATTACATCTACATGACGGCCCACACATCATATCACTCATCATTACATCCACATGACGACCCACACATCATATCACTCATCATTACATCTACATGACGGCCCACACATCATATCACTCATCATTACATCTACATGACGACCCACACATCATATCACTCATCATTACATCCACATGACGACCCACACATCATATCACTCATCATTACATCTACATGACGGCCCACACATCATATCACTCATCATTACATCCACATGACGACCCACACATCATATCACTCATCATTACATCTACATGACGGCCCACACATCATATCACTCATCATTACATCCACATGACGACCCACACATCATATCACTCATCATTACATCCACATGAAGACCCACACATCATATCACTCATCATTACATCTACATGACGGCCCACACATCATATCACTCATCATTACATCCACATGACGACCCACACATCATATCACTCATCATTACATCTACATGACGGCCCACACATCATATCACTCATCATTACATCTACATGACGACCCACACATATCACTCATCATTACATCTACATGACGGCCCACACATCATATCACTCATCATTACATCTACATGACGCTCCACACATCATATCACTCATCATTACATCTACATAACGCCCCTCACATCATATCACTCATCATTACATCCACATGACGACCCACACATCATATCACTCATCATTACATCCACATGACGCCCCTCACATCATATCACTCATCATTACATCCACATGACGCCCACACATCATATCACTCATCATTACATCTACATGACGACCCACACATCATATCACTCATCATTACATCCACATGACGACCCACACATCATATCACTCATCATTACATCCACATGACGACCCACACATCATATCACTCATCATTACATCTACATGACGCCCCTCACATCATATCATTCATCATTACATCTACATGACGCCCACACATCATATCACTCATCATTACATCCACATGACGACCCACACATCATATCACTCATCATTACATCTACATGACGACCCACACATCATATCACTCATCATTACATCTACATGACGACCCACACATCATATCACTCATCATTACATCTACATGACGCTCCACACATCATATCACTCATCATTACATCTACATGACGACCCACACATCATATCACTCATCATTACATCTACATGACGGCCCACACATCATATCACTCATCATTACATCTACATGACGACCCACACATCATATCACTCATCATTACATCTACATGACGACCCACACATCATATCACTCATCATTACATCTACATGACGACCCACAAATCATATCACTCATCATTACATCTACATGACGGCCCACACATCATATCACTCATCATTACATCCACATGACGACCCACACATCATATCACTCATCATTACATCTACATGACGCCCACACATCATATCACTCATCATTACATCTACATGACGCCCACACATCATATCACTCATCATTACATCTACATGACGCACACACATCATATCACTCATCATTACATCCACATGACGACCCTCACATCATATCACTCATCATTACATCCACATGACGACCCTCACATCATATCACTCATCATTACATCCACATGACGACCCTCACATCATATCACTCATCATTACATCCACATGACGACCCACACATCATATCACTCATCATTACATCCACATGAAGACCCACACATCATATCACTCATCATTACATCTACATGACGGCCCACACATCATATCACTCATCATTACATCCACATGACGACCCACACATCATATCACTCATCATTACATCTACATGACGACCCACACATCATATCACTCATCATTACATCTACATGACGACCCTCACATCATATCACTCATCATTACATCTACATGACGGCCCACACATCATATCACTCATCATTACATCCACATGACGACCCTCACATCATATCACTCATCATTACATCTACATGACGACCCTCACATCATATCACTCATCATTACATCTACATGACGCTCCACACATCATATCACTCATCATTACATCCACATGACGACCCACACATCATATCACTCATCATTACATCTACATGACGCTCCACACATCATATCACTCATCATTACATCTACATGACGCTCCACACATCATATCACTCATCATTACATCTACATGACGGCCCACACATCATATCACTCATCATTACATCCACATGACGACCCACACATCATATCACTCATCATTACATCCACATGAAGACCCACACATCATATCACTCATCATTACATCTACATGACGGCCCACACATCATATCACTCATCATTACATCCACATGACGACCCACACATCATATCACTCATCATTACATCCACATGACGACCCACACATCATATCACTCATCATTACATCTACATGACGGCCCACACATCATATCACTCATCATTACATCCACATGACGACCCACACATCATATCACTCATCATTACATCTACATGACGGCCCACACATCATATCACTCATCATTACATCTACATGACGACCCACACATCATATCACTCATCATTACATCCACATGACGACCCACACATCATATCACTCATCATTACATCTACATGACGGCCCACACATCATATCACTCATCATTACATCCACATGACGACCCACACATCATATCACTCATCATTACATCTACATGACGGCCCACACATCATATCACTCATCATTACATCCACATGACGACCCACACATCATATCACTCATCATTACATCCACATGAAGACCCACACATCATATCACTCATCATTACATCTACATGACGGCCCACACATCATATCACTCATCATTACATCCACATGACGACCCACACATCATATCACTCATCATTACATCTACATGACGGCCCACACATCATATCACTCATCATTACATCTACATGACGACCCACACATATCACTCATCATTACATCTACATGACGGCCCACACATCATATCACTCATCATTACATCTACATGACGCTCCACACATCATATCACTCATCATTACATCTACATAACGCCCCTCACATCATATCACTCATCATTACATCCACATGACGACCCTCACATCATATCACTCATCATTACATCCACATGACGACCCACACATCATATCACTCATCATTACATCCACATGACGACCCTCACATCATATCACTCATCATTACATCCACATGACGACCCTCACATCATATCACTCATCATTACATCCACATGACGCCCCTCACATCATATCACTCATCATTACATCCACATGACGCCCACACATCATATCACTCATCATTACATCTACATGACGACCCACACATCATATCACTCATCATTACATCCACATGACGACCCACACATCATATCACTCATCATTACATCCACATGACGACCCACACATCATATCACTCATCATTACATCTACATGACGCCCCTCACATCATATCACTCATCATTACATCTACATGACGCCCACACATCATATCACTCATCATTACATCCACATGACGACCCACACATCATATCACTCATCATTACATCTACATGACGACCCACACATCATATCACTCATCATTACATCTACATGACGCCCACACATCATATCACTCATCATCACATCCACATGACGCCCCTCACATCATATCACTCATCATTACATCTACATGACGCCCACACATCATATCACTCATCATTACATCCACATGACGCCCACACATCATATCACTCATCATTACATCTACATGACGCCCACACATCATATCACTCATCATTACATCTACATGACGACCCACACATCATATCACTCATCATTACATCCACATGACGATCCACACATCATATCACTCATCATTACATCTACATGACGCCCCACACATCATATCACTCATCATTACATCTACATGACGCCCCACACATCATATCACTCATCATTACATCCACATGACGCCCACACATCATATCACTCATCATTACATCTACATGACGACCCTCACATCATATCACTCATCATTACATCCACATGACGCCCCACACATCATATCACTCATCATTACATCCACATGACGCCCACACATCATATCACTCATCATTACATCTACATGATGACCCACACATCATATCACTCATCATTACATCCACATGACGACCCACACATCATATCACTCATCATTACATCCACATGACGCCCACACATCATATCACTCATCATTACATCTACATGACGACCCACACATCATATCACTCATCATTACATCTACATGACGCTCCACACATCATATCACTCATCATTACATCTACATGACGACCCACACATCATATCACTCATCATTACATCTACATGACGCCCCTCACATATCACTCATCATTACATCTACATGACGCTCCTCACATCATATCACTCATCATTACATCTACATGACGCCCCTCACATCATATCACTCATCATTACATCCACATGACGACCCTCACATCATATCACTCATCATTACATCCACATGACGACCCTCACATCATATCACTCATCATTACATCTACATGACGACCCACACATCATATCACTCATCATTACATCCACATGACGACCCACACATCATATCACTCATCATTACATCTACATGACGACCCACACATCATATCACTCATCATTACATCCACATGACGCTCCACACATCATATCACTCATCATTACATCTACATGACGCTCCACACATCATATCACTCATCATTACATCTACATGACGCTCCACACATCATATCACTCATCATTACATCTACATGACGCTCCACACATCATATCACTCATCATTACATCTACATGACGACCCACACATCATATCACTCATCATTACATCCACATGACGACCCACACATCATATCACTCATCATTACATCTACATGACGCTCCACACATCATATCACTCATCATTACATCTACATGACGCTCCACACATCATATCACTCATCATTACATCTACATGACGCTCCACACATCATATCACTCATCATTACATCTACATGACGCTCCACACATCATATCACTCATCATTACATCTACATGACGCTCCACACATCATATCACTCATCATTACATCCACATGACGACCCTCACATCATATCACTCATCATTACATCTACATGACGACCCACACATCATATCACTCATCATTACATCTACATGACGACCCTCACATCATATCACTCATCATTACATCTACATGACGCTCCACACATCATATCACTCATCATTACATCTACATGACGCTCCACACATCATATCACTCATCATTACATCTACATGACGCTCCACACATCATATCACTCATCATTACATCTACATGACGACCCACACATCATATCACTCATCATTACATCTACATGACGACCCACACATCATATCACTCATCATTACATCTACATGACGACCCACACATCATATCACTCATCATTACATCTACATGACGCTCCACACATCATATCACTCATCATTACATCTACATGACGCTCCACACATCATATCACTCATCATTACATCTACATGACGCTCCACACATCATATCACTCATCATTACATCTACATGACGACCCACACATCATATCACTCATCATTACATCTACATGACGACCCACACATCATATCACTCATCATTACATCTACATGACGACCCACACATCATATCACTCATCATTAAATCTACATGACGACCCACACATCATATCACTCATCATTACATCTACATGACGACCCACACATCATATCACTCATCATTACATCTACATGACGACCCACACATCATATCACTCATCATTACATCTACATGACGCTCCACACATCATATCACTCATCATTACATCCACATGACGCTCCACACATCATATCACTCATCATTAAATCTACATGACGACCCAGACATCATTACATCTACATGACGACCCACACATCATATCACTCATCATTACATCTACATGACGACCCACACATCATATCACTCATCATTACATCTACATGACGCCCCTCACATCATATCACTCATCATTACATCTACATGACGACCCACACATCATATCACTCATCATTACATCCACATGACGACCCACACATCATATCACTCATCATTACATCTACATGACGACCCACACATCATATCACTCATCATTACATCTACATGACGACCCACACATCATATCACTCATCATTACATCTACATGACGACCCACACATCATATCACTCATCATTACATCTACATGACGCCCCTCACATCATATCACTCATCATTACATCTACATGACGCCCCTCACATCATATCACTCATCATTACATCTACATGACGCTCCACACATCATATCACTCATCATTACATCTACATGACGCTCCACACATCATATCACTCATCATTACATCTACATGACGCTCCACACATCATATCACTCATCATTACATCCACATGACGCTCCACACATCATATCACTCATCATTAAATCTACATGACGACCCAGACATCATTACATCTACATGACGACCCACACATCATATCACTCATCATTACATCTACATGACGACCCACACATCATATCACTCATCATTACATCTACATGACGCCCCTCACATCATATCACTCATCATTACATCTACATGACGACCCACACATCATATCACTCATCATTACATCCACATGACGACCCACACATCATATCACTCATCATTACATCTACATGACGACCCACACATCATATCACTCATCATTACATCTACATGACGACCCTCACATCATATCACTCATCATTACATCTACATGACGCCCCTCACATCATACCACTCATCATTACATCTACATGACGGCCCACACATCATATCACTCATCATTACATCTACATGACGCCCCTCACATCATATCACTCATCATTACATCTACATGACGCCCCTCACATCATATCACTCATCATTACATCTACATGACGCCCCTCACATCATATCACTCATCATTACATCTACATGACGCCCCTCACATCATATCACTCATCATTACATCTACATGACGCCCCTCACATCATATCACTCATCATTACATCTACATGACGCCCCTCACATCATATCACTCATCATTACATCTACATGACGCCCCTCACATCATATCACTCATCATTACATCCACATGACGACCCTCACATCATATCACTCATCATTACATCCACATGACGACCCACACATCATATCACTCATCATTACATCCACATGACGACCCTCACATCATATCACTCATTATTACATCTACATGACGACCCACACATCATATCACTCATCATTACATCTACATGACGACCCACACATCATATCACTCATCATTACATCCACATGACGCCCCTCACATCATATCACTCATCATTACATCTACATGACGACCCTCACATCATATCACTCATCATTACATCTACATGACGACCCACACATCATATCACTCATCATTACATCCACATGACGACCCACACATCATATCACTCATCATTACATCCACATGACGCCCCTCACATCATATCACTCATCATTACATCCACATGACGCCCCTCACATCTTATCACTCATCATTACATCCACATGACGACCCTCACATCATATCACTCATCATTACATCTACATGACGACCCACACATCATATCACTCATCATTACATCTACATGACGACCCACACATCATATCACTCATCATTACATCTACATGACGACCCTCACATCATATCACTCATCATTACATCTACATGACGCCCACACATCATATCACTCATCATTACATCTACATGACGCCCCTCACATCATATCACTCATCATTACATCTACATGACGCCCCTCACATCATATCACTCATCATTACATCTACATGACGACCCTCACATCATATCACTCATCATTACATCTACATGACAACCCACACATCATATCACTCATCATTACATCCACATGACGACCCACACATCATATCACTCATCATTACATCCACATGACGACCCACACATCATATCACTCATCATTACATCCACATGACGCTCCACACATCATATCACTCATCATTACATCCACATGACGACCCCACACATCATATCACTCATCATTACATCCACATGACGACCCACACATCATATCACTCATCATTACATCTACATGACGACCCACACATCATATCACTCATCATTACATCTACATGACGACCCACACATCATATCACTCATCATTACATCCACATGACGACCCACACATCATATCACTCATCATTACATCCACATGACGATCCACACATCATATCACTCATCATTACATCTACATGACGCCCCTCACATCATATCACTCATCATTACATCTACATGACGCCCCTCACATCATATCACTCATCATTACATCCACATGACGACCCACACATCATATCACTCATCATTACATCCACATGACGCTCCACACATCATATCACTCATCATTACATCCACATGACGACCCACACATCATATCACTCATCATTACATCTACATGACGGCCCACACATCATATCACTCATCATTACATCCACATGACGACCCACACATCATATCACTCATCATTACATCTACATGACGACCCTCACATCATATCACTCATCATTACATCCACATGACGACCCACACATCATATCACTCATCATTACATCTACATGACGACCCACACATCATATCACTCATCATTACATCCACATGACGGCCCACACATCATATCACTCATCATTACATCCACATGACGACCCACACATCATATCACTCATCATTACATCCACATGACGACCCACACATCATATCACTCATCATTACATCCACATGACGGCCCACACATCATATCACTCATCATTACATCCACATGACGACCCACACATCATATCACTCATCATTACATCTACATGACGACCCACACATCATATCACTCATCATTACATCCACATGACGGCCCACACATCATATCACTCATCATTACATCCACATGACGACCCACACATCATATCACTCATCATTACATCCACATGACGACCCACACATCATATCACTCATCATTACATCTACATGACGACCCACACATCATATCACTCATCATTACATCCACATGACGACCCACACATCATATCACTCATCATTACATCTACATGACGCCCACACATCATATCACTCATCATTACATCTACATGACGACCCACACATCATATCACTCATCATTACATCCACATGACGACCCACACATCATATCACTCTGTTATGCTGTTATGCACACGCCCGGGCTAAGCGGCGTGTGCGTGTGATTGTAGTGATTCCACTGGACCGTGCCGGAGAGTGAATGCCTGGAGGGGCGTGACTAAGTATTCACCCGATCCGACCAGGGTCGCACGACGGCATACGACGCCAGTGCACCAAGGAGGAACCGAGCAGAGGGACCAGGTGCTACTCCAGGACAGACCCCGGACACGGCTGTTGACCCACACAGGGGAATACAGGAACAGGCTGGTAGGCTGGCACACAGACTGGTGGGTATAGGCAGGCACGACTGGTATGCAGGCAGGCGGGTATGCAGGCAGGGGGGTAAAGGCAAGCACAGCTAGAGTGCAGACAGGGAGGCACTAGCAGGTAGGAACACAGGCGGGATAGGACCCAGTACACACCGGGACTCAGGAACAGGCAGGTTAGGCTGGCACAGACTGGTGGATATAAGCAAACACGGCAGGTATGCAGATGGGTGGATACAGGCGAGTATGCAGGCAGGGAGGTACTGGCCGAAAGGACGGGCTGGAGCACAGAAAGGTTAAGACCCAGTACAGACTGGGTCACAGAACCGCAGATGCGGTAGACAACCACAGCAGAGAGGGAACGCCCGAAGCGGTGGGCAAGAACAGAGCAGGACGGGTTTGCAGGAGCAGCGAGCACAAGCAGGGCAGGACAGGACTGCCGGAGCAGCGGGCAGAAGCAGGGCAGGACAGGACTGCCAGAGCAGCGGGCAGAAGCAGGGCAGGACAGGACTGCCAGAGCAGCGGGCAGAAGCAGGGCAGGACAGGACTGCCAGAGCAGCGGGCAGAAGCAGGGCAGGACAGGACTGCCAGAGCAGCGGGCAGAAGCAGGGCAGGACAGGACTGCCAGAGCAGCGGGCAGAAGCAGGGCAGGACAGGACTGCCAGAGCAGCGGGCAGAAGCAGGGCAGGACAGGACTGCCAGAGCAGCGGGCAAAAGCAGGGCAGGACAGGACTGCCAGAGCAGCGGGCAGAGGAGTCAGAGCAGGCTAGGCTGAGTAGGGGGGACAGGGCTCTGTTCACACGGAACAGACAGGAAGGGAAAGGCAGAGCCAGACACCCACAGGGTACTTGCAGTGAAGTAGCGAGTGGACCACAAACTCACAAACGGGAGTACAGAGACAACAAGCAGGAGTTAGGTACAAGTTCAGACTCTGCAGAAAAAGGAAGGGAACGGACATAGAGGAAAAACAGGTAAAGGATAGGAGAGAGTTCAGACTGGAACTGAGTGTACGGAGGAGACCGACACTGCAGCGGGATACAGGAGCGGGTCTGGGAATACGGCCCCCAGAGAGGCAGGATGAACAGGCAAGGAGCGTGTACAGACAGGACAGACAAGATACAGGAGCGGGTCTAGGGAATCGGCCCCTAGAAGGCGAGAGGAACAGGCTAGGAGCGTGTTCAGACAGGTCAGACAAGATACAGGAGCGGGTCTAGGTAATCGGCCCCTAGAAGGCAGGAGGAACAGGCTAGGAGCGTGTTCAGACAGGTCAGACAAGATACAGGAACAGGTCTAGGTAATCGGCCCCTAGAAGGCAGGAGGAACAGGCTAGGAGCGTGTTCAGACAGGCCTGGAAATACAGCCTCCAGGATAGGCAGACAAGAGAACACAGAACAGGACCTGGCACCTTCAGAGTGCAAGCACACACTGAAAGAAACACTATGCTCAGGCAGGAATAGAAGGGAGCTGCTGAGCTATATACCAGGTGACAGACAGCAATAGGCTGAGGACGCACAAGGGGTGTGACCCACAGCAGGTACAAAAGGCAGGAAGTGATCGGGCGCCGCCCTTAAGCAGCAGAAACAGACACAAACAGACAGCATGGAGGGAAGCCAGAGAGACATTCTGGACAGGAGATCAAGTGCGCGCTCCTGCACAGTGGGAGATGGACCACCATGCAAGGACGCCGCCAGGTATGTTACACACTCATCATTACATCCACATGACGGCCCACACATCATATCACTCATCATTACATCCACATGACGACCCACACATCATATCACTCATCATTACATCCACATGACGACCCACACATCATATCACTCATCATTACATCCACATGACGCCCCACACATCATATCACTCATCATTACATCTACATGACGACCCTCACATCATATCACTCATCATTACATCCACATGACGACCCACACATCATATCACTCATCATTACATCCACATGACGACCCACACATCATATCACTCATCATTACATCTACATGACGCCCCACACATCATATCACTCATCATTACATCCACATGACGCCCCTCACATCATATCACTCATCATTACATCTACATGACGACCCACACATCATATCACTCATCATTACATCTACATGACGCCCCACACATCATATCACTCATCATTACATCTACATGACGCCCCTCACATCATATCACTCATCATTACATCTACATGACGCCCCACACATCATATCACTCATCATTACATCCACATGACGACCCACACATCATATCACTCATCATTACATCTACATGACGCTCCACACATCATATCACTCATCATTACATCTACATGACGCCCCTCACATCATATCACTCATCATTACATCTACATGACGCCCCACACATCATATCACTCATCATTACATCCACATGACGACCCACACATCATATCACTCATCATTACATCCACATGACGCCCCTCACATCATATCACTCATCATTACATCTACATGACGCCCCACACATCATATCACTCATCATTACATCTACATGACGACCCTCACATCATATCACTCATCATTACATCCACATGACGACCCACACATCATATCACTCATCATTACATCCACATGACGACCCACACATCATATCACTCATCATTACATCTACATGACGACCCTCACATCATATCACTCATCATTACATCTACATGACGCCCCTCACATCATATCACTCATCATTACATCTACATGACGACCCACACATCATATCACTCATCATTACATCTACATGACGACCCACACATCATATCACTCATCATTACATCCACATGACGACCCACACATCATATCACTCATCATTACATCTACATGACGACCCACACATCATATCACTCATCATTACATCTACATGAAGCCCACACATCATATCACTCATCATTACATCTACATGACGACCCTCACATCATATCACTCATCATTACATCCACATGACGACCCACACATCATATCACTCATCATTACATCCACATGACGACCCACACATCATATCACTCATCATTACATCTACATGACGACCCACACATCATATCACTCATCATTACATCCACATGACGCTCCACACATCATATCACTCATCATTACATCCACATGACGACCCACACATCATATCACTCATCATTACATCCACATGACGACCCACACATCATACCACTCATCATTACATCTACATGACGCCCCTCACATCATATCACTCATCATTACATCCACATGACGACCCTCACATCATATCACTCATCATTACATCTACATGACGACCCTCACATCATATCACTCATCATTACATCCACATGACGCCCCTCACATCATATCACTCATCATTACATCCACATGACGACCCACACATCATATCACTCATCATTACATCCACATGACGACCCACACATCATATCACTCATCATTACATGTACATGACGACCCACACATCATATCACTCATCATTACATCCACATGACGCCCCTCACATCATATCACTCATCATTACATCCACATGACGGCCCACACATCATATCACTCATCATTACATCCACATGACGCTCCACACATCATATCACTCATCATTACATCTACATGACGACCCTCACATCATATCACTCATCATTACATCTACATGACGCTCCACACATCATATCACTCATCATTACATCCACATGACGCTCCACACATCATATCACTCATCATTACATCCACATGACGACCCTCACATCATATCACTCATCATTACATCTACATGACGACCCACACATCATATCACTCATCATTACATCCACATGACGACCCACACATCATATCACTCATCATTACATCCACATGACGACCCTCACATCATATCACTCATCATTACATCCACATGACGCCCCTCACATCATATCACTCATCATTACATCCACATGACGACCCACACATCATATCACTCATCATTACATCCACATGACGCTCCACACATCATATCACTCATCATTACATCTACATGACGACCCTCACATCATATCACTCATCATTACATCTACATGACGACCCACACATCATATCACTCATCATTACATCTACATGACGACCCTCACATCATATCACTCATCATTACATC